>NC_135760.1:922941-1502941 GCF_052425735.1 Oculina patagonica
TTAACTTTTCGTTGAACCGTTGTATTTTTTGGTCTTAATTTACTTCGAAATTTTTTCTTGCGACGTTTGCGTATTTGCCAGTTCTCGGCCACCCTGCTCGCTATCACAGCTTAGCGCTTGGTTTTTAATATAATTTCATCTGCTGCTGCCAGAATGAAAGAAATAAATGTTTTAAAAATAAAGTTCAATCTTATCTCTAAGTTTTGAGCTGACTCTTGTCTTGTCTGTTATTTCTACAACACCTAAATCTTTCAAGACCTTTTCACTGCAAAATAAACCATCTAAATGCACGGGTCACACAATGCGGTTTTGCCAGAACCTGCACATAGGCAACTAGGCGCGTTAAAATCCTTCTTTTCTAAAGTAAAACAAAGCCTCATAAAAATAATTTGGGATCGATATAACAAAAATAGGTTTACAGAGTGATTTTATGACTGTGAAAATTAATTGAGCATTTTTCTTACAGATAATTACGCACAAGCTTTTTAGTGGCCGAGAACTGGGCCAAGGTGGCCGAGAACTGGGCCCACAAATGGAGCTTTTATTTTTATTATTGCTCGGGCAAATTAATTTTTGACCGGTCGATAGCTTTACACCAAAAAGCTGAATAATGTAGCTAGCTCTGGGAGAAATTTCAAGTTCCTGCGGTTCTTCTGAGGTAAGAAATACAAGTTTACGTCAAAAGTGGCCGAGAACTGGGCCCCATACTGTACTTTGCCCCGTAAGCTTTTTTCTCTGTCCTTCCTCCGAAGCAAAAAAGCACAACCTGATTACACATTAACCCAAAAGTCGACCAAGTGTGCCTGCAACGATTTCCTGTCAAAACTAAAATGAAAACCATTGCGGTATGCGTCACCCGTAGCGGTTTTGTAGCAACCCCAAGCTATCCCCGTCTTTTTGGCCGACAGGAGACTATGCTCTAGGACGACCAAAGGGTAAACTATAAATCGGCCACGCCCGATTAACTAAGCACGTGATTTCCGTTCGACAATTCTACCAACAAAGAGATCAATCAGATTTTGGTTTGGATCCGTGTGAGGAATATCAAGAAAATATGTCTGTTTCTTCCTTTCTGATACTTTACCCAGTATTACTAGTAGCATGTGCCTCTGTGATACTCCGATCCAGGACTTACCTGAGACCCACATGAATGTGGTAAGTTATATTTATTGGCGAAATATTTTAAGATCAGTATGAAGTAGCGCGTGACTGGTACGTAGACAAACCACTTGATTATGCTTGATTGGGATATTTTTAATTTTTTTTTTTGGTCCTTTGGCTTCAATCAGAATTTGCCAAGTGCCCATGACGAGGCCATTTTCTAGCCCAGCGTGTGTATCTGTAGACATGCAAATTAATCGTTATTTTTATGTCTTGTACAAATAAAAATACAGCTTTAAATGTAGCCTGGAAGCAAAATAAATCGAAGAGTACCACACAGCGTTTACCACGATTCCTTGTGTGATAAGCTGATATAACTTTCCTGCTACATAAAAACGTAAATATCATGAATATACGTGTACGCGTATACGTAGTAAAGTTAGTTTCGCTTTCCCTTGTACGCGACAAATGTGTTCCTGATCTGACCTGGACCGAGTCACGCAAAGCCGCACTTTTGTTGTGCGACTGTTAGCTACTGTTTGAGACTGATTGGTCAGTCCTTGTCTTCCTCTTTTAGAGCCGGGGGGATGTGGGCTTAAAATTGGACGTTCAATGTGGGGGATTTACGGTGTCTAGCTGGTCAATTAAAAACATGGATTTTTATCATTTCTGACTTTTATTCACACTTGCAGAACCATCTTAGGAAGCCCCTCTCACTCATCACTCCGAAAACTTCTTTATTTTTAGCCATGTTAGCGGAGTTTCCCTACAAGTTTTTTTTACCTCTTTTCTCACTGAGTAGGACAAGTCAAGTACAACTTAATTAAATTAAAAATAATCAGAGTATGACATAATGCAGCCCTCCAACTAAACGTGGTGATTCTCAAAAAGCACAAGCTATATCCCGTGAACATTATTTTGTCCTGACCTATCACAGACCCAAATCATTCGTTACAATGGCTACCCAGCAGAGGAATACAACGTGACTACAGATGATGGTTACGTCATCGCCATACAGAGGATACCAGCAGGACGAAAAGAGGTTTTCACAGGTGTTCCAAAGCCTGTGATTTTCCTCCAGCATGGACTTTTAGCTTCCTCATCAAACTGGGTCACAAATTTGCCAAACGAAAGTTTTGCCTTCATCTTGGCCGATGCAGGATACGACGTCTGGCTGGGGAATGTTCGAGGAAATACATATGGTCTTCATCATGTTAAGTATCCAGTCCATTCTGATGAATTTTGGGATTTTAGGTGAGTTAGTTATTTTCTGTAAAACGGGCTAGGTCACAGTATCTAAGGTTACTCTATTTATAGTTCTCTTAACTTTAAATTGGCAGAGCAAAAGTCTTTTATTGACAGAATAACGGCCGCATAAAAAACATAGATGATTTTCGAGCATTGTACATGTTGTAAATGACACTTTCATAAAAATTGAAATAACCTTGAAAAAAGTCGGGCCGATGTTTTTCAAGTTTATCCGAACGCAATCCGTTTAAATCTTCTCGAATTTTGCCCATCTATACCCGGCCTTTTTGGCCTTTCTGTATTTCTTTTGAGTTCTTCTACAGTTTTAAGCCGTTATTGTGATATTTCAGCTAATTGTATGAACAGTTGGTCAGTGCCGAAATTGCCTAAAATTGCGTGACATAGCCCCTTTATAGACAGCAGAAAGTCTTGAAATTCAGTTTAGTTCCCTCCTACCGGGTCCTCTTGCCCCTGTAAACCATCGCGATCGAACAACAGAGAGCGAAAAGAGAAAGACAACGCAGTGTTCCAGTGTGCATTTACAGTTTTCCTACGTCACACGCAAGGTGGAAAGTAACACAGTCTTTAAAGAACGCTGGTGCCACTTTGAATCCAGGTATCACTTCTATTTCAGGCGACGAGCGGTGATCGTTCCTGAGACGTTTCTAAATTTTTAAAATTGGCTTTAGTTGTTCGACATTTTTTTTAACTTTTCATTAAGAAAACACACCTTTTTCCATTTAATGGAGCAACATATTCATCCTTTATATGTTTTTAGCCAATTTGTTAATCTTACAGCTGGGATGAGATGGCTCGTTATGATCTTCCCGCCATGTTAACGTTTGTGCTATTAAAGGCATCACAGCCTTCACTGTTTTACGCCGGGCATTCACAAGGAACGCTGATAGCTTTTGCAGAGTTCTCCAGAAACAAAGAATTGGCCAAACTTGTGAAGACGTTCTTTGCTCTTGGACCCGTGACAACGGTTGGTCATATGGAGAGCCCTCTTAAGTACCTGGCTTACTTGACACCAGAACTTGAGGTATTGAACTCTCCTCATGCAGTAGCTTTCTTACCCTTAAGCTGGACTTTCCACTGTTGCGTAATTTTTTACGTGTGTTTACGTGCGTGAAAAAATTTAGAGACAATGTATAAGCGAATAGGTGGTTTTCACTGTCACACCGCGAAAAAATAAATCCAAAACTATCGAGTCAAAAAAAATCAAGAATAATACAGGTTGTAGAAAACTACTATATAAACTACTTGTCCAAGTCTCAGGTCTGTACGTTATTCCGTACTCGAGTTATCAGTTAAAATGTTTCACGCAAATTTAGAGAGCACAGTATGGAATCGCCATGTTGGAGCCCAACTGCTTGGGCTCCAACATGGCGGCCGGATATCAATGAAAACATCTGGCATTAAATTCTGCTACAAAAAGCGGTCAAATCACCCTCATGAACAAGTGAACATTCACAAAATCACTTCTCGCGAAACCTCAACTGTCCAGATTGTTAAAAATCGCAGGATGAGGCATTTTTTAAAGAATACGTGACAGCCTTCCGGCGGCCATCTTTGATCTCGTGTGGCGTGAAACTCCGAAATTCAAAATGCTCTAACGAATGCTATCGAGCTAAAAACCTTCAAAAGGATATATATTATGCACGTCTAATTGCCACTGAAGGATAAAAACTCAGGGGTCTTGCAATCATGGGTTTTAGAATTATGCATTGTCTCTAAATTTCCCCACGCACGTAAACACACGTAAAAAATTACGCAACAGTGGAAATCCACCTTTACAGTGGAGGTGCTAGTCGCGAAAAAAAGCAAAAAAACAGGATCTGCGTGGGCATACAGGCCAGGTCGAAATAGTTTTACATCAAAGTTGGACCGTGTAACTCGCCCTGTTTATATACTAACAAGGATATAACAAAAGGAATCTTGTGGTCACGTTCGACGGCATCTATCGCGCACATGTAGCTACATGTAACAAGCGAGCTAACATACACAAAGAGGCTAAATTAGTAAAATCACCCAAAATGGATATTTTTTGTTTGCCCTTATTATACCTTTCTCGTTTTTTCTCCCCTTAGGACTTGTTTGACCTTTTTGGCGTCCGGGATTTCTTTCCATCTGACTTCTTCATTCGCTGGTTTGCAGACCACGTGTGTTCTGAAGAAGATTTTAAGACATTTTGTTCAGACTTTATTTTTGTCCTCTGTGGATTTGATAAAAAACAGCTTAACGAGGTTAGTAAAACTAATCAATCCCACAGACGCTTGGATGGCCCTGTGGCAGTAGTGGCACTGGCCTTATGCCTTACAAACGTACGCCCTTTCATATTTAATTTCTACTATACAATTTATGCATATCTATCGTTTTGGGTAGTGCAACAGCTCTCGCAAGCTTGTATTTATAATTCTGCTGGCCCTCTGGAGTAGTAGTTGCTATTGTTTTGGGGGCTAAGGTCTTTGTTTCTGTTGTTTGGTCTCGTGTTCTCTTTAAAATGTTAGACAGTTGATATCCTAACAGCTACTTTTGATTATACACAAACAAGAATATTGCTATGGCACTCTCGATTAGGTGCCAGCCATCACATGCTACTCGCTCTACCCTCCTTCCTTAATGTTTTTGGCAGGTTTTCTTAACCATTAACAGTGAATTTTCTATTGCGCATCTTTCATAAGAACACAATGCGATTAGAAGATTCGAGTTCGATCACGGGTTGATTATGACTAACTAACGTGTAAACTAATAAATTATTGAAGATGAAGTATTCAACATGACACGAGCATGGGACAAAGAAAAATTCTGAGTCCCCGACGGGAATCGAACCCATGGCCTCCCAGATACCGGTTGCGGCGCTCTAACCAACTGAGCTACGAGAGACTCGTTGTGAGCTGGGCCAACCGGTATCTGGGAGGCCATGGGTTCGATTCCCGTCGGGGACTCAGAATTGTTCTTTGTCCCATGCTCGTGTCATGTTGAATACTTCATCTTCATTATTTATTACCGAGCTTAAAAATTTACCACCTTTATTATTTACTAATAAATTATTTTAATTTTGTTTGTTTTGGGACAGACACGACTTCCAGTGTATTTTTCACACACTCCAGCGGGGACATCAGTAAGGAACATGGTCCACTTTGCACAGGTATAAAACTAACTTGATAAGAAAATTTTCCAAATGACTGTCAATCAAACCAGTCATCTCATCTGACCAATCACAACTTACTTAACTGCAGCTAATCCAACAAGCCAATCAAAACACCGACACAAACATGCCATACCCAGAAAAACACAATTCAAAGCAGGAAAGAATGAACGAGCGACACATATTGTATCTGTCTGATTGGGTAGACCAGACCGAACGCTTCTTTTATCCTGCATTCTCCCCGAAGGAGGGGGGTACTAAAATTATTTTATGCAGGGAGGCTCCGCCCCAAGGTCCAACTAATTTTTGCACATTTGTCGTTCATCAGTTTCTTTTATGAAAGCCAGTTTGATTCTACTGAGTTAATATTCAACTAAACTTCTTTGCAGATGTACTTGTCGAAGAAGTTTCAGATGTACAATTACGGCAGCGCGGAGAAAAACAGAGAGCACTATGGACAGGTAGTCATACGATATGATAAATGTCTTTCTCTTGCAATACGTGTAACTGGTGTGGTTAAAGAGGTTTTCTCTTGAGTGTCGTAAAACCAAAATCAAAGTAATCGTTCTGGTCAGTCACAAAAGACACAGACAAGTAAGTGAACCAATCAAAACACGGGATAAATACATATAACCGGCGCAAAAAGCTGGAAAACGTGTGTGAGTGAATCACATGGACTGGTTTTGGTTTTACTTCTGATTGGATGAGAAAGTGGCGCAAGCTTAATTAACCAATCACTAAGCGTATAGTAAAACAAAACCAATGCAGATGCGACTTACTTTCGACACACAAGCTGAGTGTGCTCTAATAATGCTCTGATCTAAGTTTTGTAGTGGAAAGCGAATTATGCAATATATTGTTTGAGCACCACTTATTTGATATTGTGCATAGGACACACCGCCACTATACAATGTGTCAGCCATGACGGTCCCTGTGGCACTGTACTGGGCACAGAATGACTGGTTAGCTGACCCAACAGACGTGCGGGCTCTGCTTCCTCTGCTGCCGAATAAGATGTACGACAAGTATATCGAGAACTGGGATCATCTGGACTTCATTTGGGGACTGGACGCTGCTAAATTAGTTTACTATGACATCATTAAACATATGAAGATGTGAGACAAGAGACAGTGTTTCAACGAGATATCCAAACACTAAGAAGAGTGTTTGAATAGCCGATGAAACACTCTCTCGAGTGTTTGATATATCTTCTAAATCGAAACAAAAACTACGGTGTAAACGGAGAAATAAAATCGTAAAAATCTATGCTAATTAAGACCGGGTATCAAAACCTTCTTCACGTGGTTATGATTTTCTTTGTTTTAACTTGATGAATTATGCATAAATAAAATATACATAGACGAAACATTACTAAGCTTTCTGTAGTAAAATGATGTATCAGGGAGTCAACTTAGAGTTAGGTACAATTCTATCGAGACATGCACATGTTATATTGTTGTTGTCATTGTTGCCATACTTTATGCACGTTATTTGACTATCCGTGTCACACCCTGTTCCTTTTGGTACCTTGTCGGTATAGTTATATTACGCCCTTCGAGGTTGTAGGCGAACACAAAACCTTGGGAACGTTTTGATCTCTTTTTCCACTGCTATAGTGTTATGAAGTGAAATATTATTTTTAGAGCTCAGTAGTTTTAGTTCATGAGTAATTGTTTATAACTTTGTATATCATGAGTTTCAAGCTTGTGATTTAAGGGCCCGATATCCCGCACAGAAATTTATAGTTGTTTATCTTTTATGAGTTTTTAGCTTAGATCGATTGCCTTCTTCAGTGGATATGTTTGGGTTAGTGATCGAGTGTTCAAGGGTTTACCTCACACAAGAAGTTTCTAAGTTTAGGTTGTGTTGGTTATCAGAAGTCAAGTGTTTGTATTAGACGTTTACGTTCCCACGGTAAATGAACTTGGAAATTTTAGCTGGACTTGGTTTGGACCTCCATAAAGGTTCCTGTTATAGTTTCGTGTAAATTCTTCCAAATTTGTTATTGGTCGTTTACTCTTTATTTTAGTTTTTCATGTAGGTCAGAGGTAGGTCTTTTTGTATTTGTTATCTTAAGTATATGTCTCGGGAATGTCTCAAGTTTTCCAAGGTCACAGAGATTCGAACCCAAACATGTCTACAATTTTACTATATAGTTGAGAAACCTTCCAGGTTAAATTTAGTAGTAAGAGAGTAGAAGAGAAGAATGTAGTAGATTTGTAGTAGTGAGAGGCCAGAAGAGCTCAAGAAAAATAAAGAAGAAACTCAGAAGATCTGCTTAGAGTCCTGGTTACCTCTCGCCGAGCTTTCCCCCCTAAAGACACTCTAACAATAGTATTTTTCGTCTATTTTGCAATTAATAACACAGCTCTTGTGCTCGTTTTTATTGCCACAAATCAGTAGCTATATATCTCTAGTTGAATTAGCAGGAGAAAATTTAGCTAAATCTGTAGCAATCTCCCTGATCAACTGCTGTCGTTTTTTAACACAATGAACTAATAAATTTCTCTTTACATATGTTATTCGACAGTCGTCGTCAGAGCAGGATTCTTCATCAGTCTGATCATCATAATTTACAGTAGTAAATATTCCGTCCGTTTGAACCGTTGCTGAATTAGAACCAACATCACTGCTACCTTTAATAGGTTTTACACTCTGGCGTCGGTTTTTTTGCCCAATTTCTTTGCCGAAAGTAAATGGTATTTCGTCATCCGGGGGGCTTTGATTCTTTGCGGTTGATTTTAAAAGGTTGTCATCGTTATTCTTATGCTTAGCTGCAGAATGTTGTCTTTTCAAAACCCTTTTCTTGCGTTTTTCACTACTAACGCCTGCAGCCCTTTTCAATATGTTACTATTCCTCTTTCGACTCTTTCCTTCGCCATAATCTTCAGACAACTCACTTCCACAACCCGAGGAATGGCCACCTGCATCCCTCTTGCTTTGTTTCTTCGACGACTTCATTCGAGCATCAACCCCTTGGCGTTTTTGTTTGAGTTTCTTCACTTTACCTCCATTAGAAAAATGACAGCGGTATTCGGGATCACTAACTGTTTTAACAATGCTCTTTCCCTCTGTAGCATCACAACTGTTATCTGTTATCGAGTTTTTCGCATTTTTTATTTTGACTTCTTTGGTAACTTTACTGGCACACTTTACAAAAAGTCTCTTGTCAAAGGGTTTGGTCTTCAACTTTTTTAAGCGCTTTCGCTCGGCGATGTGAGCTCTTATGTCCTTGATGGAAGATCTTTTCCTTGCATGGCCTTTAGCACCAGTGGAAGATGTTCCATTAAGCACGTCATTTTCGTAAGATCCATGAGTTATTTTGTCAATGACTTTAGTTGTTCTTTTACAAGAATCTTTACGTTTATTTTTGCGATCAGCATAAACCAAGCGACTACGGAAAGCTTGGGCGTTAGCAGAACCCACTTTATCTTGGCTGCTACCAGTATGTACGTTGCCCATTTTCCTATAATTAGAAGAATGAGCGAGTGTAGAGTCTCCTCCTGTTATTGGAATGACTCCATTGGTCGAGTCATTATTATTGCCTTCCCTACGTATACACGTTTTCTTTTTATGCTTGCCATCATTAGAAGGGTCACCTTTTGGTCTTTTTGCTTCAATTACACGTGGAGTTAATCCAGAAGCTTTGGTGGGCTTGACGCTTGTTTCTTGGCTGGTTACGCATCGCGTCATATCAGACCATTGATCACATGTTATCGATAATTTTGTGGAGCCTTTTCTTCTGTTAACACTTCTGGTTAATTCCTTTTCGCGTGTGTCAACACTATCTTGGTTTATGTCAGCGCCTACTTTTGTACTAGGACCCTTTCTGTAGTCATTAAGCCTCTTAAAATCGTTCTCAGTTATTTTTTCAGTATGTTCCAAGTGTTTTGACGAATGACCACCTTCATTTGCTTTGCTTTTGATATCACCAAACATTTCTTTCGATTCCAAGGTGTTAGCTTCTGGGCAAGAATACGTTTTTCGTAGCCTTTCTTTGGTAATTTTAACAGCATTTTCTAATCGCTGTGAACGTCTTTTAGTCCCTTTTCCATTCCCGCACGATTTGGCTCGACGAGTTTTTGCTCCATTTTTCTCATCGATCGCCTTCTTTCGTAACTGTAATAAAGAGGTAGAATGAATACAGACGTTTATTTCAGTACAGGGTTTCATTACTGAAGATTTATTTATCAAAAGATTTGCATAAATCGTTAAGGGTAGGACACACGCTGCCATGCGCGCAAAATGGCACGCAGCGATTTCAGACGAAGAGGCTTTTGTGCGCCTTGTTCAGGAGAGTGGTTGTACGTTGGCGCGCAATGTTACAGACGTCATCACTGCATACAGGACTGCGCATCGCTGCGCATTATGATTTTGGAAAGAACACACGGTTTTATCCAGCCTCGTTCCCGGGGTTTTTCTTTCGCCCTGGAAACGACGTTGGGTGTTATCCAGACATTGAGCATAATGTTGCAATGTGTGTTCTTATTACCAAATAGGTCTGCAACGCGTACGTACTAATAAAAAAGACCGCAATGTGTACAAGTGTTTATTGCGACTATTGTATTGGACATTTCCTTTAATGAAATTGTATAAAATGTAAGGATTCCCCAGATTTTTGATCTGAACAAAGCCAGTTAAAACTATTATGCACATCTTTATTAAAATGTTCCAGAACTTTGGAGTTAGCATGTGAGCCTTGTCATAAATCACGTTTACTTTCGATTCATGTTTTAACCTCTCAGGACGACTTTATCTGAGTTCATTTTACATGTTTAGTAGTATTAAACTGAAACTTCAATATGCCTGAAGAAGGATTAAGTTGAGAAATAAAGCCTTTAAATTCTTTGTAACCCTAGATTAGTGTTAATTAACTTTCGAAAGATGGGCCAGAGAGGTTTTACAGGAGGGATCCAATTATATTTTACTGAGGCCTCCTAGATCTCCTCTCTCTTAAACTATATAACGAAGTCAATTCCTTCGTTGAAGAATGCATTCACTTAATGTAACACTTACCAGGAATTACTCACCTTTTTGTAGCAAAATCGAGGTTTGGTGAGGTAGTAATATTGAATACATTGAGCCACGGTCTGGAAAGTGAGAGATTGGGAATGAAAATGATCTAGTAGAATGTCTAACTGAAGAGCAACACATTTTCCAGAATATGGGTGTAAAAAAAGGCAGGAATTGCACGAATTAAAGTAGAGAAAAGGTAAAAAACTGTCATTTAGGATAAGTCCGCAAGGGATACATGCATGCGTATATCGAGGCTTTGTGTATTGGATGGCGGCCGTTTTCATCCAATTTACTGTGTCAAAATTAAGGTCCTAAACAATAGTGTTCATATTAGTGTGATTCATCTGTTGCTACAATAAAGAATCCATAATGGTTTTTCCTTACTTATAAATAGTTCATACTCTTTTGTTTGAATCTTGCAGATATGTCGTTTTCAGGAGCTGAGTGCTTTTTACGCTTACCTTCCTCGGCAATGCATCGGCAATAAGCGAGAAATCTTTTCCAACTTCAATAAATCTATGAGACAAATTATGCACTTTAAAGCTTGTCGAACTGGCAAAAGTAAGGAGGGGCCAGAAGAAGTTGATTGTTTCAAAACCAACATATTTTCTTCCATTATAAGGCGAATACTTTTACATACACTAGCTTCTAGCCCGTATTAACTTTGTTTTACCTTTGAGTGAAGAGTTCTTTTTCTTGTTCTGTCCATGTTTTTAGCAAATCTGCCCGTAAGTCGATATTAAGTTTTGTTATGCTATCTAACAAAAGAAGGAAACACATTCTTCAGTTTTCAATGATAACTGGATTATTTACACTTGTTAGCTGCTATTCATTATTCTTAGAGTATAAACTGGAACACTTTTTATATAATTGGTAAGGAGTTCGCGAGATGAAGTTAGAATATGAAAAAGTGTCCTTTTGGTAGTAAGCCCTTTCAAAATATCTAAAACAGACGTCCCTTACGAGGGACTACTTAAGCGAAAAGTATAGAAAAGGAACGCAATATTTTTAATGACCTTTTTTGAAGTTCTCCATGGATGGTTTTTCTTGGCACAATGGAAGCTGGGCCTCTGCGATGCAGTTTACTCCCAAATCCTTTACAGGGATAAACAATATATAAATATTACTTAACCAGTACTAGTGCTTCATCGCGAGTATATCTTATACACACTTGAGTAAATTACTTTGGATAGAACAAACCTCTTGCCGATTGGCATGGCAAGCCTAGTCATGTCACAGGGCAAAGAGCGATGAGCCTTTTATGGATTTTTTTATTGCAGGTAGCAATCTATATATTAGAGTGTTTCCAGAACAGTTGAGCAAACATTGAAAATCGGGTTGTGATTACAAGTTGTTAGTTACCTACTCACCGTCCATTTTTGGAGATATTCATTCCAGAAATATTGTGGATCAGAGTTTGGAGAACTGTTAAAAAATTGACGAGATTTTATATTAATTAGCCAACTGGTCAGCCTATCCTCTCATCAAGTGGGATCCTAGAGATATACAGTGCAACGACAGATTCATCCATCGATTCACCAAGGTCTGTACGTCGGTAAGGGGAAAGTTAGTATTCTTCGCTGAAAATGATTTAACTTTGCACGACTAGGTACATTGTACAAAATCAGCCACTGAGGATCTCAAAAAATTGCAACATGCAGCCTTCCAAAACAACAACACTTGCACCAGTCAAGGTTAAATTTTCTTCATTTTGGTAGAACGTTGCAGTGCGCTTTAGCGTAGGGCTGATCAATTTGTCCTGTACATGTAAGAACTTGAGATCTTGTCGTGGACGTTTTCTTCATTAGCAATATTCTTACCTCGCTTCAGCGCGGCGTGTTCTCATATTTTCGCCTGTATTAGAAAAATACCAGTTTACAGACGCTTCCGAGAGGATTCATCTCAGCTCGCCTTCAAATCACCATGGTTAGAAATGAAGAAATTTACTTTGTGACGTCACAATAACACTTAGGACTGCACGCGCTCTAAAGACATTTTTTGCGACGTCACAGTGACTAATAAGAACTGCACGCGCTCTGATAGGTGGAAAGCTATAAACATCAGTCGGTTTTTGGAAACGTGTTGTTATTTTCTCGTAACAGCGTAGAAACACTTTGAGTTAGTACAATGTTACAATCACACTCTATGACGGTTTGTGTTCATCTTGACGTACGCTGAAGTTGGGAGAGCACGAAAGGAGAGTAAAAGTTCTTCGAAGTAAGGGCAATTAAACGAATGAGTCCGCCAAGGTGTGACGCACTCGACTACTTAAATATTCTAGTTTTGAAGTCGATCCAAGATGCATTGACGGATTCAGTATGGTTTTGACTTTTATACATGTCTATTCTCGATTCTGTTATGCCGATAAAAAATTTCGTTAAGTCAACTCTGAGCATAAAGAAGCTAGGCAGCCAAGGATCAACACAAACCAGGGTATTTCACTGCCTTTGTAGAATATACGGAGACATACAATTTTCTTCTCGATCGCATAGTCTCTATTTCAGGAAACCAGTAATACCAGTAACGCTAGGAAGTCGATCTTAACGCCCGAGAAACCAAAAAGCGTCCTCTCTGTACCCAGTCTCTATCCGTCAGATATACATGCATGGAAAGGTCCCAAACACAGGTGCGCAGTATGCCAGGGTTGAAATAACCAAGGCTTTGTAAACATTTTCGTTTTAATAATTTGGGTTTTGTTGAGCAACGAGGCAAACTGAAACAAATAAATTAATGTTTCAATTTAATTAATAATTTCAACTACCATGCAATGTATGGTAAATTATGCTATATGCATTCATGCTTGCTATAAGCGTTTAGCTTAATTAATCGGGCGTGGCCGATTTATAGTTTACCCTTTGGTCGTCCTAGACGATAGTCTCCTGTCGGCTAAAAATGACGGGGATAGCCTGGGCCAATCGGTTTCATTTCAGTTTTGACAGTAAATCGTTGTAGGAACACTGGGTCGACTTTTGGGCTAATCTGCAATCCGGTTCTCTTCTTTGCTTCGGCGGGAGGACAGAGAAAAAAGCTTAAGGGGTAAAGTACTAATAATCACCATTGTGAAACTGTAGTTGCTTTGACAAGTTGAAGCTATTTTTGTAAATAAAAGGGGTAACGTCATTCATGTCACGCAATGTTTTTGTGGGAAACTTTGAAACTAGACGCTTTGCTGGTTTCTACAAATAGCAGTGTGATCTGGCGGTACAATTTTTTTGAGGCGGACTCTACTTTAAAAATATTTTTTATATATTTAGCAAGAAGTATGTCGATTTTCATTTCCGCACAGTTGGGCGTCAAAGTCGCCTGTCACAGAGAGTAGAATGTTTGCACAACGTGGTTTGGATATATTTTAGATTTGACTAGCGACGTTAGTAAGACACTTCTCAAGACGTCAGCAAAACATTGGCAATGTACAGTATTGGTGTGAACTTGAATGGAATTTTTTACGAGATCAGTAAAGCTATCGAATGAAAAGATGACTTGAAAATGAAAACTTCGAATAATTGTAATTAAATACCAATTGAATTTTAGATGAGAAATTCCGGAAGTGACATCTGTGTTCAAAATAGGAATTTTTGTACAATTTAAAGTTCCGAAAAAGAAAGACCACATGTTTTGTAAAAATCACAGACAAACATGATCAGGAAAACAAAACAGGCCAATGGGTTTTATTCACGAAAATACAACTTTCTTAAGAAAGAGTTTGTAAACAAGACAATGGAATCGAATTACATTTCACACAAAATTTGCATACATTTGAACTTGCAAAAAAGAAGTATCTCTGCCGAGACATAATAGCGAGGTCTTACAGTAATAATTATTGTATTCTGATCTGATTGTTATTTTTTATGCATTACCTATTTGAAAGTGGTTCCCATCGATGAAAACAAAACGGTTTTTCATTCACTGCTTGAAGTATTTACAGACATGAAAACATTCGCTTAATCAAATTACATTCTGCAAGAAATATTTTGTATCCATTTGTCCCGAAACTTTGAGGAAATTGAAATCTTTGTGGACAGTACTGCATAAAAGCAGTTCATAGAATTGAATAAAAAGATAAGAACCATATCGAAAAAGGAAATTTTAAAACTTTATTTTGGCTCATTTTGACGAAATTCAGGATTTTCAAAGACTGCAAGTAAACGGCTGTATCTTGTCTGTCTCTAACGATTTTGCTACGGTTTCGAACGAGCTAATTTTTCAACATGATATCATGGTAGCGGGCAGAAGTCGGTTCGTTCTGAATTTTTCAATACGGTATACAAGTTACAGGTCAATATACAGACCCTCTGTACAGTAAAAAACGTTTTGGGAACAAACCATTGTGAACTTATTTTCTATGTTGATCAGTAAAAATCCTTAGTACGACATGGGGTTTGTTATCAAGTTCGTTAGTACGTTAATACTGCAAGGTGTATAACCTCAGAGAATTATTATCAAATGTGTTTTGTTTTATTAGCGGTTTATACTCTAAGGTCTTGGTATGGGAGATAAAAATTAAGGCAAATTTCTGTTATTATCTGATTGCTTGGCACAGATTAGTACGATACTGAATTGGTTAGGAAATGTAAACAAACATTAAATTGAATGAGAGTAGAAAGGGAGGGATAGGTGGGGGTGAAAGGCTAAGGAGAAGGAAAGGGAGGGAGAATTAAAATCCATGCTTGGTTATATCACGCAACCTTTGACTTCTGTTGTTTTCTCACAAGAACAAAACTTAAGGTGGGGTTCTACCTGAATTTGAATGGAACTTTAAGAGATTTAAAGAAGGGATTGAAGAAAAGAATGGAAACACCTCCAAACAGTTGACCCCCTCGCAAGAGCACTCCGGGTTGTCAGGAGACTGTTTGGTGTCCGTCCACCAATTTTTAACTTCAAATTCAAATTTTAAAATCACATTAAATCTCCAATATTTCTTATTTGTCTAAATTTTACTAATCCTTTGAGAAAAACTATCGCCTCCCAGACATCCCCCAAAATCGTCTAAAAATTAACAAAATACTGCAAAACAAATATATATGGATAAGTAAAGCTTTTTTGGATTCCTTGAAACGCGGCTGAAATGGTTTTCAGTGTTTTCCAGCCCTTATACTTTGGGTCGGTACTACTTTTCATCACCAGTTGCTATTACAGTAATGGTATGAAGCAAATACGTAATCATTGGTCAATAAGTTGTGATCATTTTCTTGACAATAGTAGTTACCTGATTAGGAGTTGTATACTGTTCCATTAAAGTGTAAGGGCTGGAAAATACTGAAATGCGTCAGCCACCTAAAGCGTTGGAAAAATTGGTCTTCAGGTAAAAACCCCGCCTTTATTAAGTATTGCGAAAAGGCTGCACTTTGCTAAGTGTTACAAATTTATATTTTCTAGACGTCTAGTTCAATCGTTTATTTGTATTGTGCGAAATATATTTTTATAAATTGAGACCATTATGTCATTAAGTAATAATGCATTCTTGAAAACATTCCAGATTTGCATTATTAAATAGAAACACGAAAAATTCAAATTTGGGAAAACAAGCCTGTCAAAATGACGTTGCCATGGTGATTTCAAGTTACTGGCACAATAACTAATCCTACCAAATTATTGCAAGATAAATTTTAGATAAACGCGCAAAGTTTGGCAGCGTTTGGTTGAATCTTGAAAAAGTTATAAGCGTCCAAAGTCAGCGCGGGCCTAAAAGCCCCCCCCCCCCCCCGCAGCCTAAATAGGTTTAAGTGACTGTTTTTCCCGTGATTTTTACTGTACTGTACCCTGCCTTTCAAGTCAAAACAGATAGCTAATTATTAAGCGCCCGATTTTAAGCTTCTCAAGCTTCTCAAGCTTCCTGTTTTTGTTTAATTTATTTGCTGGTGGATGAGTTTTCGTCTTAGTAATCAAGTTTGTGCTTTTTTGTGGTATTTCGAAAGTGAAAAACGGCTATCTTTACGTGTATGAATATTTACTCTCCAAGAAAGAAAGCTTCAAATAAGCCAACTTATTACACTTTGATATTTTGTTTTCGCTGCGTTTACGTATACCGTGCACCGTATCTTCAATCAGTTTCAGTCGCCTTCACTCTAATTTGTCAAAAATAGAATTCGAGCTATTTTGACCAAAACGTCATTTTTTCTCATTATTTAAAAAAATATATATATAAATACTAACACAGTAGCTTAACTAAGAGACGTATTTCCTTGCAGAACGAACTAAGAACGGAAAGTTTTTGTGTTGTATGTGCAGTTTTTCACGAACAAGGCTCTTGGCGTTTCAAGACCAGCAACAACAAACTGAACTCGCAAACCATTTCAGGTCTACAAATAAATTATGATGAAGATTTTACAATCATTTTAATAGCAAGTTTTGTAATAAACAGGAAGAACTTGTGTTTTACATTCATGGCCATTTTCGCTTTGCAGACGGATAAAATTAGATGAGAAAAAAATGAAATTGTAACTCGTCTCAAACAACAGTTATTTTCAGACTAATGACAGATAACTTGCCAAGAAAATTAATGTGAGAGAAAATGTTCTATCTGAAGTGAAAATCAAGCTTGCCTCGGGGATTGCAACAGCACTTAATTTATTATTTTAGCGTCTTTATTACTTCTTCTGGATAAGATTTGCAAATACGTCTTACTATTACATGGGCTATATTTAACTCCGAGTTATCAAAATATCTGCGATATTTTTACACTTAAATTCAGTTTTGTTTTCACTTTTGCAAATATATAAATGTACAGCGTACTAGCTACCACACATTTAGCACAAGATGATATATTGACCAAAGAAAGATATTTAAATTCGAAATATGCAATATCCTGAACAATGGCCTTGGACATCTGCGATGACTGAGGTGTTGGAACCAGGCCCTGAGGTAAGAATTGCTGCTATGATTTATTGCGTGTTATCTTGAGGTTAAAAAATATTAAACAGTAGACAAAAAGCTTAAATTTTCTACGAGCAAATTACTGAGTTACCAACAGCAGTCAAACGCATTAAGACGGAATCCATCAGGAAATTAAATCGAGTAATATTTATTTTAGTTGGACAAAAATCGAGTACAAGTATAATTTAAATCCTATTGCGTTATTTTCTACCCTTGTTAAAAGCTTACTTTATGAGTAATTATCCGTGATAATACCGAAAATAATTTTTTATCAGAGCTTGAGAAAATGAATTTCAGAGTTCACAAGAACCATATAAACTATAGGTAAAATCTCACGTGTAGCTATTTTTTTAAATCGACTTTTGTGGAATTCAGAGAAACTTCGAAATTTGTTTTGATGTTTGGTGTTGTTAGAAATGATTTCTTTTGATAAGATATTTGAAACACTAACAAAGAAGTTTGCAATAATTAATAAAATGTAAATAGTTTTGGTACATAAACTTTGGTAAATTAATACTCGAAGTCCTAGCGGATTCCGTCTTAATGCCATTAACCATAAGGCCACCACGCCCCTCTGGTTCGTAGTGTATTGTGCCCCGCTTTAAATTTCTGTTTTTGTACTTTGCAGCCACGGGCCTGGAGAAAGGCAAACAAACGGGAAACCCATAAGAATAAGATTCACACGCCACTACACGAGCATAAGTTGAAGAAGGCCCAACCATTTTCGTTGTGGAAGTGCGATCATTGCAAGGCTGAACGCAGTACAAATTCATTTCTATTCTACTGCAGACGATGTCTTTTAGCTTGTGTTATTCCTGTATGCACATGCATCTTCAGCAAAACACTTCGGCTCATCAACATGGGCTGCTTTACTTAGAAACCAGCAGACTCCTCTCTGGAGCTCAGAATGGAATTTGGAGGTGTGCTGTTTGTAAAAACACCAGTGCCAATCTCAAACAAACATTCTCGTACCACTGTTCCGTCTGCAGTGACTTTGATATTTGTCTCGACTGCTTTGAGCCAAGACGGCATCCTGTTCATAATCATAAACTGAACCTGGTGGATACCTCGCTTATCTACGGAAAAACTGCTGGTGGCCGCTGGGTATGTGGTGTGTGTGGCAATACAAGCAGACCAAATGGAACGTAAGTGATGAATCTTATAAAAACCTTGGGGCATCAACTACCTTATTCTTACTAATTTTCAAAATAAAAAAAATTAATACTCGCGAAAAAACATTGCGCAAAATTTAAATACGCGAAAATTAATATCATGTTTTATATCAAAACAATTATTTCAGGAACTGCAACTAACTATCCTTGAAAATATATTTTCGTCTTGTTTTTGACTATCACCCTTCCTCTGATGACTGTTTCCTTTAGCTTGTAAATCAGCCAAGACCTCTTAAGCACAGTCACCTAGGTTTTTGTTTGCAGACTCCCCCCTTAACAGTGAGTTAGACCTTTGTATATTTCCAGTAGTTCCTTAGTCTTGACGACTGATCCAGAAAACACTGACCACATCGCGAAATTTAATACACTTTTGCTTTATTTTTTTTCTGCCTCCCGGATTTTTGCGAAATTAAGTATGCGCGAAAATTAGTAAGAATAAGGTAGTGCTTCAAAAATATCAGTTTTTATACGATAAAGAGTATATATCTAAATTAGTTTTTAGCAATTTTTTAACTTGTTGTGCGCATTTGATCGTATTAACATGTATAATTTGTGCACTACAAGTATTAAGATAATTAATTATTTTATTATTTATATAGGAGAATATTTCAAGAGAAATTAGACCTGTATTATTTTGTATACAATGAGACTTTAAGAGCGGTTTTCACCCACTGAGAGTCGAAAGTCATTCGCGTTTGCTTTGGTTTTACATTACTACGCTTAGTGATTTTTTAAGAAATCTCGCGCCACTTTTTTATCCAAACAAAAGTAAAAACAAACATTTTCCCGCGCTTTGCGCTGGCTACACAGTGTATTTGCTTCCCTAGCCCTTTCGACCTTGTGAGCTTAAAATAATACTGTAAAAATTCAAAAATAACGACCCTAATTACTTTCAGTTTTACGTCAAATCTTTACGTCATGCTAAAATTGATTGATGTAGCTTGTTGCTTGATCTCTTTCAGATTCTCCCATCATTGCACGAAATGTGATTTTGATGTGTGTCACGACTGCTTTAAGCCACACATTACTCCACTTCATGGCCATCCACTTTACAGGGCAGACACGTATCATGTATATGGTCGGTGCAATGGAGACTGGAAGTGCGATAACTGTTATTCCTACCATAGCAGTCCCACAGATAACAGGCCATGGCATTGCCAAATTTGTGAATTTGATCTGTGTCGTGACTGCGCATGCGTGAGTGCAACAATCGAAGGTAAGACTAAATGTAGCAAATATTTATGAGCATTTTATTTGTGAATGTTTTCAGATAGATGTTGATTCTGAATTCAAAGGTGGTTGACCTTTCCGTATTTTTAGTCATAACTAAATTGAGCAGCTTGGATTTCAAGACTCAGTTTGACTTATATTTTCGACTGGTATCGTGGTCTCGAGTTAGACTTCTCAACTCATTATGTTCGCTAAAATAAATTTTCGCTAAAAATAGTAATATTTAAAGTATTCTTGACGCTTAAAATCACTGCGTACGTATTGCGGACGTATGATGACACTACAACTTTGACACCTCAGATTCACGTGCAACAGTCCAATCACGCATCTTTTTTAACACGGCTGACGTAGGTCATTGATGTTTATAAAAATATGCCATGAATAATAAGCCCTTAGGCATGATGACGTCAACCTGGCTTGTTTTACCACCAAGCCTCGCTTTCAAAGTGCAAACTTGTAAATATTATCTTTAACGAATTTCCAAAGCAGTAAATATGAAAAGAATACCCATGTGAAACTGATGAAGGTGGCGAAAGGTTGCGAATAATTTGCGCAAACGCGGCTTGGTGGTAAATTTTGAGCTGACGTTATCATGCATAAGGCCTATTCTTTTCACACATTCTCCCATATCGACAAAAAACTATATTTACCTAGTATGCAGGAAGTTTGTCACATTTTAACCCTATCATATGGCCTATCTGCAACTTTACCACGGTCTAACGTCTCATGCAGTTTTTCTGTCTATTTTGAGAAATTTCGTTCACATTAAAGAGCAAGTATGAGTAAGGATAGATAAAATGGTTGCTGAGTAAATATACTCAGTCCCTCGAATAAGCGAGTATTTTTAACTATTTAAACGCTCCAACCGAACGTCGAATGCTTTGACAAATGGCGCCGACAAGTCCGTATTTACCTGTTTTCAAACACGTAGAACTTTTTTAGTAAAGATCCAAAAAGTTTAGCAAACCATCAGAATACCGGTTAAGTATCGATTTTTGAACAGTGAAAATCAGAACCTTATCTTTCAAGTACTTCTCTTGTTTTTTACATATTTTTATCGTTTGACCGTGATCGACGCTGCCACACGAGTCTCCTGTAGCTTGGAGCGTCTTACAGGTGTGAAAAAGGTTATTATTAGGTTCTACTCCTGCTGGTAAAATCCAGAATTTTATCTCGATAACTTTTTGTTTATTCAGCGACTGAACAAGCTGGTCCTTCACCAGAAAACTCTAGCAGAAACAGAAGAAGATTTAAACGTGCCGCAAGATCAGGTATGTGTGAGCTTTGCACCCAAACCAAAACCTACGCACCAGCAATGTTCTCTGAAAGCTTTTCACACACGTTGAGGGAATTTAGGTTAAGAGAACTTGGAGCAGTTATTGGAGCAATCATCTGAATGCATTGCGTGCCTATAATAATTTCTCAAGAAGGTAGTCTAACGGAACAACATTGTACTGTTGGAATAAGCTTAAAGGGACTATGTCTAGAGGATTTCACAGTTTTTTGGTCTTCACTCTTCTGAAATAAACGGTGGGCAAATTTACCCATAAAAAGCATTGTCTTTGAACTTTTAACTGAAGACGTGTAACCTTTTTGGGGGATAGAAATCAAACTTTGGCTAAAAATATCAATTTTTTTTAAGGCGTGCCGAAACAACTTGAAAACGTTGAGTAACGTTTCAAATGTAATCCATTTCCATCCGAGCCATCCACAGTCAAACGCGCATTTAAACAGTTTTAGTGCTCAAAAATAGCAATTGTTTATAAAAATGGAGCATTATTTTAAAGGTTTCCTACGACACAAATACAAATTTGGGCTTTTCAAAAATCTGTTAAAATCCGTGACATCTGAGTCCCTTTTACTGAGAAATAACCGTTCCATAGCTCAATCAATTAAACAATCGTAAATGTCAGCTTTATAAAAAAGGAGCAAATGTAACCAAACGCCAAAAAGAAGTATCGGTAAATAAAAATATAATGGTAATATATAACTACGTCTTTTTTCCCCGATAGAAAAGCTATCACAGAGTGAGACTTTGTTTGCGTTATATGGGAAACTAAACCAAAGTCACTAACTCTTCCTTGTAGTAGAACAAGGTGTGTCAGAGGTACATAATTATGGCTTGCATTGATTGTTTCTTTTGGTCGTAATTGGCGGCGCTTTTTTCTAAGCGCACTACAGTTGGGATTTTAAACAATGAAGCGGAGATTTGTAGAAACGGACTAACATTGCATGCAGCATGACCAGCAATGCCAGCATGAAAAAGGTGTTTGTCGACATGTAACGAACGGGGTACAACATAAAAGATAAATTTCTTGTAGCTCCAATGAGACGTGAAAAATCGTATGGCAGTCTGAATTTTTTGGCAAAATTTTACCGCGTCGTGTCCGCCATGATAATTTTTCGTCAGACTTGTACGCCATTTCCTCGCGCGATCTCGCGCGTCTCGCGCGCAAGGATGCTCTAAAAATAAACCACCCGCAAATCTGATACCACAAGATCCATTACCAGAGATGTAGACTTCTAGATTATGTACTTCTGGGTGTGTATAATGCGCATGCGAAGCAGGCTTTTATAATCTAGGGGATGCATTGCGTCATTTAATTTTAATTTTTTTTTTGTGATTTTTTAGCTAACCCTTGGGTTGCAAGAGATCATTTGATGCCCACATCAGCTGCTGACGCCACCCCGTCTTTTGTGACAGAAGAACAAAACGTTGTTGGCTTTCCTGAAGACGCAGATGACAGTTCAGTCAAATGCATTATCTGCCTGGAACAACCAAAGAATGCCACGCTCATCCACGGCGACACAGGACACTGTTGCAGCTGCTGGGCTTGCGCAATCGTTTTAAAGCAAAGGGGGGACCCGTGCCCAGTTTGCAGGGCGCCCATTAAGCAAGTGATCAGACAATTTATTGCTTGAAGTGATGTATAGATGTCCTAACTGAAGTCAATGTAAAATGTTATATAGCACTGGTATTGAACAATTTTAACTACGGAAACTGTAGACTATAATAGGTTTGAATAAGTTATTTAGTATGCTGGCAACATTTCGAGCGTAGATATTTTTTCATTCCAAAGTAACAAGGAAGTTTTGAATAGAATTCGATTATAATAAGAAAAAACAATGCAATTTTTAAGCCAGATTGCTATAATTAAAAAAGCATAATGATTATTAATGATAAATCCAAGTTTTATTTCATTAAATTTGTTAGGTTGGGTTTATTTATTTCTTATCACTTGATTTTATAATTAGCCGATTTATTTTTCCACGACGTTGTAGTAGATTTGTAAATTTGTTATTGACTTTTTGTAAGAGAACAGTAATTATACAGAATAAATGTAGCAGAGAAGTTATTAACCAATGGTGACTCTTTGTTATCCTAAACTGTAATAAAGGTGTAAATAAAGATACAGAGTTTGGCTCATGACAGGCCCGTAGGGTGGATTCTGTTGAGGGGGATTCTTTTATTTTTTGGGAGGTATTTCTTAGCGCCGAAGGCGCAAACTTCAAGGCGGGGGTGAGGGAGGGGGGGGGGGGGTCTGGGGGGCATGTCTCCCAGAAAATGTTGCAAATTTAGGTTCTCTCAACTGCCATTTCCTGCATTCATTTTTGAGGTGGGATATATTAATATTAATATTCAATATTTATAGCTCTTCGGAATCTAAGAGCTTTGTCCAAAAATGTACAAAATAAGAAATGCGCATGCTTGCTTATTCAGCCAACTAACGCTAGTTCTTATTGCCGAAGGCGCCACTTCAAGGATAGAAAGCAAGACGAACGTCAATAAACCAATCCAAAAGATTAGAACTTCTCATTATAATGCCAAAATGTTGCGGCTTCCTACAATAATCCTGGCAAGGAGGGTAGTCGTCCTTGTAATCGACCGGTCAGAGTCTTTTGATTGTTTTGTGTAATTTTTTTTTTATCTTCTCAACCCCCCAAAAATGGCGACTTCAAAAATTTTTTGGGGTTCGTTCGAACCCTTTTTCTGGCGCACGACTGCTCTATTAAAACATATCGTGTGACGCATTATATATACTCCACCCAAGTTTTGAAAATAAGCTTTCTACGTTCACACTTTCGGGTTTCGCCCCAAATAAACTGTTCAATTAATTGAATAGGCTGAAAAGACCGTAGTAAGATTTTTCAACAGTAACTGAACTCCTTTAATTTGGCAGCTTGGCCGAGATCTCCTTGATATAGAGAGGGATAATGTACTGTCAAAACAGAAGCTTCTGGTCACGATGGCGTCCATTTGGCTTCAAGAATATGCAAGGGTTTGTCAATAGACTGGGAGGCGCGGTGGCCTAATGGTTAGCGCGCCGGACTCCGGAGCGAGCGTTCCGGGTTCGAGACCTGGCCGGGGTCACTGTGTTGTGTTCTTGGGCAAGACACTTTACTCTCATAGTGCCTCTCTCCACCCAGGTGTATAAATGGGTACCGGCGAAATAATGCTGGGGGGTTCCCTGCGATGGACTAGCATCCCATCCAGGGGGGAGTAGAAATACTCCTAGCTGCTTAATGCTAAGGAAACCGGGATAAGCTCCGGCAGCATGCGCCACTTTGGCTCGAAGCTGACCTGTCAATAGACACTAACTCGGTCCTCGGAAGAGTGGCATTTTCCCTCGGCTTTCGCTCTCGGACTTGATACCGCTCGCTTCTCGGAATAAGGGCTGTCATATTTTCCCCACAAAATATAGGTTATTGTTTATCAGCACCCTTGTTAGTTTGTCTACCGAGACTCGCCACTTTTGCTTTTTTATAAGACAGCTATCAGCTGGTAATCTTTGCCGAAAAGACCCCAGCTGTGCAGTTACTGTACTTCTCACAGTGAGGAAGCCTGGTAACTAGCGCTAGCGACAAGCCGACCAGTCCCATAGAAAAGCTGTATTTTCATTTGTTTGTTTTTAATGTTTGGTTTAAGACAATCTTAAATAGAACGATATTTTAAATGGGAAGATAATCAACACTTTCAAACCAAAGTTAAGTTGGTGGTTTATAGAGGATTAAAAATCCTTTTTGATATTTTTCTAAAAAAATTATTTGAGGATATTGTATAGTTTAAAAAAATGAGTCATTTTCAAGGTTTTAATTTTTATCACCAAGGGTCTCGACCTCGACAGTCCCAGAGGTGGTCTTACCCCCTGCCCCCCTGCCCCCCTCCCCCCTCCCGACGGGAGTACGATTTTCACCCACAGAAAACGGTAAACCGAAAGATTAACGCTTGAAAATGTCAAAAAGAAAATGCCACTCGAAAGAGAAAGGATCATGGGTTACAAATGTCTTATCGAATCTATAATGACGCAAAATGAAGCAGGTGAAAATTGTTCTCTCGGAAAGCAACGTGTAGTTCGACCATTGGAAATGAAAACAGCCGCGGGCCAGGCCAGCAAGGAACTCTGGGACTGCCGGCTTCTTCCTTGAACAAAAGAACATCGAAAGAGTCAAGATGGCGGAATCAGTTGTGAACGAAACTCTGGCGAATCTTACGGCGGCAGTGAACGAAACGGCCAAGAATGCCACTGGAAGAGCCGCGGCTACACCCGAGGGAATGCTTGTGGCGTATACTAGTTTGGTTTTGATGGCGCTTTTACCGATATTTTTCGGTTCCTTTCGCTCTGTCAAGTATCTCATTGAACAGAAGGTTTGTTGATCGCAAAAGTTTTGATTTTTCAGCCTTTATTTAGTTGTTGTATTGCCGATTTGTTTTCTTCTTATATTCTTAAAAGTCCTCCCTTATAAGCTTACTAACTAGAACTCTTGTAGCTTCCTTGAGAGGTAAAGTTTTGTTGACGTGTACATCAAAGTTACTTGATCTTTTTTTTCTCGCGTGGGTGAAATTGAAAGGAACACGAAAGTCGATTTCCGGTATTTCGTTGGTTTCTTATATAGCAAAAGGCGATATAGAGAATTCTAGGATCGTACTAAGCCATGGAAGTTGTTTTCACCTAAGTCATTAACAAACATTTTCCCTCTGATCTATCAACAAACATTTGTGGTTTTAATTATTATGACAGATTATTTTAGCAAAATTTGTTAGACGTTAATGTTTTTGTATGCCTTAGTGGAAAGCATGGTGTTTTAATGGTTAGGACATCACTCCAGAGGTCTGATGGTTTAGCCAGACCAGCTGTGGCATTGTGTTGTTGTCCTTCTTGTAGGACACAAGGACACTGTATTCTCGCTGTGCCAGCATTTCCACTGGCAGATAATTTATTGGGGGCAACTTGTAGAACTACTAGAAGAACCTGATACATGAGAATCACATTCAGATATCTAACCATTGCTGGTACCAAACTGTTGAAAATCCATTTGCTATATAGAGGGTCTCATTCCTGTGTTGCTTTTACGGCTTCTGAACCCTCAAATAGTCACTGGTGATTTTCTTTCATCTTTACATTAATGTCTTTGCAGAAAAATGGTGAACAGCCAGAGAGCATGACATCAAAAGATGCTGCCATGTTTCCCATCATTGCCAGTTGTACCCTTCTGGGTCTTTATATCTTTTTCAAGGTGAGTGTATAAGCAAGCTTAAAACCACTGTGAAACAGAAATGGTGGGAACTACCAAGACTCTGTGGTATTGTGAAAGTTCCAAGTCCATAAACCATGTTAATAAAAGGCTTGATTTTGATGAGCCAGAGTACATGTGAATTAAAAAGGTATCTCTCTTTGAGGATCCCCAATAGGGTTTTCAGATCCCGCCATCCCGGCTAAAATTTTCCCTCAATCCCATAAACCTGAAGGTTTTTATCGGGTTGTCCCAATCCCAATTATTTATTGTTTCTTAATCCCTTGCCTCAACCACAAAAGGCCTTTCATGATAAGTGGGTGTAACATATATTCCCTCCAATAAAGCACTAGTCTTGAATACATTGTATTTCCCAAGTTGGAGAATCCTTGTAAAATTAAATTATTTCCCGAGGAAAGAACAGTCTCTAGTTAACTTCGCTAATTTTGGCTATGTTACCTCAATAAAAATGTAATTTGAATAGAGTGCCACCACTATCAACATGTTGTAAACATACAGTATACCTGCATTTTTAAATTTACTCATTCCTGTGCAATCATTTGGTTGCTGAGGTAATTCAATTATAAAAGAACCTTTGTCTACCAAATTGGGGTAATACATGTTATTCGCATTGTGTAGCAGCTGTGAATAATATTTGTGTAACAATTTTCAGGAATTGTTATTCAGACTCATGTGCATGAAGTCTGGATATATATACTCCATCTGGTTGCTTAGTAAAAAGAATAATATTTTAATTGATTATTTTACTTACAGTATCTTTAAAATGTACCTATTGTGACTTTCCCTTTTATCATTTCAGTTGTTCAGCAAGGAGTACATTAACTTGCTTCTTACTCTGTATTTCTTTGGTCTTGGTGTTTTGGCTGTGACACACTTGCTCAGGTAACATGTACATTGTATTTGTCAATGCAGGGTTGGAAATTAGCGCTCACCCACTCGCCCAGGCGAGTGTGAAAACCGTCGGGCGAGTATGAATCACAGATCACTCGCCCGGTTTGGCGAGTACGATTTTAATATCCAGTATAATATTTTTCAAAATAAGCATACTTTTTACTTTTCACTTCAAAATAATCCACATTGTCCACAAGCCGATAGCCTACCAACATTTTGAAATCTCCAACAAAGCTGCGTTCAAGTTCGTAAACAGACAAAAATGGCTTCCTTTTGGTGATTGTTACATGATGGACATACCTGTACAAAGTAATACCTCTGGACATAAACACACTAACTCGTCTACCGAGCCACGAAATGCGGCAAGGTCGCTATTTCCCGATTTTCCCGTCTCTTTTTCACTTTGCTTGCAAACTACAGGAATTTGGGAAGACGTTTCAAATTTAAAACTGCGTTCAACTTTTGAAGTAAGCGTGCTCAAGGTTTTTTGTGGAGTAACGTCTATTTTTTGTGATTTTTTATTGAAGAAATAGATTGCAGTCTGTATCGCAACTGACCACCGACGGTGGCACGATGAGTATTGAACATGATTTAAAATTAAAGTTATAACGGTATATTTTATTATTTGTCGGGGAGAGGGGCTAAATTTTCCTTCCTTAAATGTAGGAGACTGGGCGAGTGAAAATTGATCTGGGCGAGTGCAATTTGAAGGTCACGCGCCCACATGGCGAGTGCTCCAAAATTTTAGTTTCCAACCCTGCAATGAGTTTGTGATTGAAATAATGAATATGTGAAATCATATATTTGAACTGCGGATGAAGAATAAATGGAGAGAAGATCCTCGCAGTTATGAACATAACTTAAGCAGTTGTGAAAATAAATCTGAAAATTTTTTTCAGGTTTCTTCTCTCCATTTATGAGTTTGTGATTAGTAGCCACTCAGCGTGTTTTACTGGAAATCTGCAAATCTCACTGGTTATTTCACTGTTTGTACTTGTTGATAGGACACAATCGCATGCTTATTGTTCTTAAATGGGAAATTTTTCATGAATTTTGGCTTGAAATTGCCATCCTTGTTTTTTTATGAACCTTTGTTAACTCGGGTGCGCCCATTGACTATAATTTGCTCATACAAGTACAATCATGTCACCTTCAACTGTCCCCTGGCGCCAACTTAGTTGGTGCATAGGGCCTCGTAATTATGTACATGTAAAAAACTCGGGCTCATAATCTTATTGTTAATCTGCAGTGGTATTCTGTTTTTGTGAGACCAGTAAGATGTTTATGTAACTGTACAATTTGATGCAAGTTAGCTTTTATAAAAATCAAATTAATATTTTGGTAGCTACAGTACACACAATATAATTTTCATGATAATTTTTCAATGTGGATAAAAATTGAGAACTTTTTGGTTTATAATGTACTGTTCTTTGACTCTTTTCAGACCAAATGTTGAACTTTTGTTACCAGCAGCATTTCCAAACAAGAACTATACCCTTGATCTCACAGAGGGCAAGGGTGACAAGAAGTCAGGTGATTTAGAGGGTCCATTGTCCTATTCATTTCAAAATATTATTACAGTGCGGCTACTGTTACCGGGGTCACCCAGACAAAGTTAACCTATCACAAAGCAGAACGGAAACAATAAATTTCAGCATTTTTTCCTTCAGCCAATGAAATGTCGAGTAGAGAACAAAGAAATTTCAACTTCTTCATTCGCCACGAAAACACATCAATGCTAAATTTTGGCTGTATGGCACTGGGTTTTCAATTAACTTCGATTGCATCCCTTTTGAACTTGAGTAGTTGCGACAGCACAAGTTGGAAAGTAAACTGCGTCAAAACAGGGAAAGCAACGACCATGCCATACATGTATGTCTCCAGACGTAAAAGTGCGTGGCGGAGTTCGCTCGTGACAATTTCAAACAATTTTCTCTACGGCATCAACCGGAGTTTTGTTAGTACCATTTGGAAAATAAATGCATGAAAGGCCAGCAAAGGAAGACATTCTAAACTGCATAACATACCAGAGAAAGCGACAATGACAACGTTTTTTCACTTCACACAATAAAATGTCAAAATTTCATTTTGTTCACTCGCGAAGCTATTTACTTTATATGTTGAATAGAGCGTTAGGTAGCGTTGACGTTTCGATTTAAAATTTGAGTAGTTTCACATACTGTACAATTAAATGTCATTTGTCATGAAAGTTTGCAAGAATCGATTTCAATCTCTGTGAAAGCAGTGAATGTGATTGTTGTTTGTTTGGACAAACTGCGTGGCGGAATTTGATTCTCGGAAAAAGTAAAACTTTATAGCCAGCTGTTTCAGTGTTTTCTCGCAATTGTAACAATGCAGAAAACAGAACACATTCCAAACAGGAACATCAGTAACGTTTTCATTACTAACTAGCAAGCGAAACTGTTCTTTAAACTTCATCCATCTTTCGATTTCAATCTCTGTGAAAGCAGTGAACATGATGGTTGTTTGTTTGGACAAACTACGTGGCGGAATTTGATTCTCGGAAAAAGTAAAACTTTATAGCCGGCTGTTTCAGTGTTTTCTCCCAACTGTAACAATGCAGAAAACAGAACACATTCCAAACAGGAACATTAGTAACGTTTTCATTGCTACATGTAACTAGCAAGCGAAACTGTTCTTTAAACTTCATCCATCTTTCGACGTGCTAAAGAGCCAGATGGATCGAAATCCACCAATCACAGCCCATTTGCATGACCTTCTGAACTAAGTATGAACAAAGTATGTTAGTGTTGAAAACATCACCAATTTTCCTGTTCGGAATTTGTCCTGTGTCTTGCATTGTTTATACAATTGCAAGAAAAACTGAAACTAACAAACGGCCGTCGCATTCACTGCTTTCACAAATCGATTCTTGAAAACTTGCATGACGAATGACATTCATTTCTACAGCATGTGAAGCTCCTCAAATTTTTAAATCAAAATGTAAACGCTAGCTAATGCTCTATTCAACATACCTAAAGTAAATACATGTAGCTTCACGAGTGAACAAAATGAAATTTTACCCTTTTTTATTGCTCAACTGACATTTTATTGTGTGAAGTAAAAGAAAATGTTGTCATCGTCGCTTTCTCTGATACGTTATGCACTTTAGAATGTCTTCCTTTGCTGGCCTTACGTGCATTTATTTTCCAAATGGTACTACCAAAACTCCGGTTGATGCCGTAGAGGAAATTGTTTGAAATTGTCACGAGCGAACTCCGCCACGCACTTTTACGTCTGGAGACATGGCATGGCCGTTGCTTTCCCTGTTTTGACACTGTTTCGAACTCCTCTTTCATTAATGTCGCTGATATTTACTTTCCAACTTGTGCTGTCGCAACTACTCAAGCTCAAAAGGGATGCAATCGAAGTTAATTGAAAATCCAGCACCATACAGCCAAAATTTAGCATTGATGTGTTTTCGTGGCGAACGAAGAAGTTGAAATTTCTTTGTTCTGTACTCGACATTTCATTAGCTGAAGGAAAAAATATGGAAATTTATTGTTTCCGTTCTGCTTTGTGATTGGTTAACTCTGTCTGGGTGACCCCGGTAATAGTAGCCGCACTATAATAATTTCACACAGGGATGTACAGTAGCTTAGAAGAAAAAACTAAGCAGGCTCATTCACAAGTTCATCCAGCTTGTCTGGTCTTTATACCTTTAAAATTATTTCAGGTCTTTGTTTTCTAGTGAAATTTCAGCTGGTGATAAGCTCTCTTTCAGCTGGTGAAATTAGCCTGTAGTCGGCTTTTAGCTACATGTACACTGTACATCCCTGCAAGCAGGAGGGCATTTTGCGTGCGCATGCGTGCAACCGCTGTACAAAGACCGCGTGATCTTGGGAATAAAAATGGCGCGGAAGATTCAAACTTTGTTTTTTGTACTGTTTATCGTCACATAATTTAATATAGGCCTAAATTTCGCTAAGAAAAAGTGTTTTGTGTGTGGCAAGGCTCTTATAAAGCAGATTTTCTGGCCAGCTTCGGGATCGTTGTTGCAAATAATGGGAAAATATGTGGGACAGGTAGGAAAGCCTTCACCGACAAAAATTAAACAGGCCGTAAAAAGAGGAAAACATTTATCCGTGTGCTGGAGTGTGATATATTAGGATCAAAACTTCACATCAAATCAATTGCTGTAATACAGGCAGAGTGCGAGCAATATTATAGCTTGTCGGGTGATTTTTTGCCTAAAGGGACGGCCACCAAAGAAAAGGGTTTTCCCTGAGGGGAACGACATGTTTGGGTGTTCTGCACATGATAATGCAGCTCACTGATGACTCCAAAGCAAAGCCAACTTGCCCTCGACTGGCAAACAGGGTTTCCTGGAACAAGACCTGCAGTTCTTTAAAACACATTTAGGCGACACAGAAGTAAAACAGCCGTTATAACAAAATGAACATCAAACTTAATGAAATAAACGTTGAATGAAAAATTGAAAATAACATTGTTTATAGTTAAAAATTATTTCTTAAGACATTTTATACAGCAGTTATTAGAACGTTTCTGAAAAATATATATATAGCTTGTTCGTTTCATGCTATTTTTTGACTGGTGATCAAGGCTAGATTTTGATAAAGGAGCCAAAAATGTACTAATTAACATAGTAAAATGTAAACAAATAGTCTACCAGCTAAGAATTACCATAACACTTTAAAATTAAGACCGATCGCAGTAATTATTTTCTTGTTCAACAGAATAATTGTGGTATCATCGAAATGTGAAGTTATTTTGACCAATGCTCACGTTTAAGGAAATAATCACAAACGATAGTTTCTCTGTTAGGATAAACCAGCGAGAACGTACGTTAAAGAAAGCTAAAAATTTCCACAATTGACCATTTTTTAACGCTACCTTCGCAGCATTAGACGATAGTTTAAGTACTTCAGGCTCCATATATCATCGGTAGACGCTGGAGATCAAGGCTAGATTTTGAGATTTTTGCATTGTGAGAACGACTAAATTGTAGTTTTATGACAAATCTGAACAAAATCATGAGCACTCGCTCAAACCCGGGATACTTGATTATAACATCGTATAGTTAAAATTGCTGTTTTATACTTTAGTACTAAGTAGCCGTAGCGCTTTGTCCGTTTAGATCTTCCGGCTATTAAAAACATGGGCAAGGTATTTAGGTTCTCGACATTCGGTCGCCATTTTGTCCACGTGCAATGTTTAATACACATAGCCAAAGTCGATCAGATAAACAGCACGCCGACACCAAACTTTGCTTGTTGTTGTCAGAAGATAAAGCAAGGACTCTTAGTATTGTATACAGCAAGTAAAACTTAAAACACGTTTCATTTTGAGCTAGAAATTAGGCCATAAATTGTGGAAAATATGTAAACAATCGATAGCAGAACTTCTCTGTCGTGCGCACTAGTCCATATCGACGCATGCGCACGCAAAATGCCCTCCTGCTATCCCTGCATGGGTATCACCTGCGAGCACTATCTTTACAGTACATTGTTCAAATTATCTTTGGTCTGTCTCTTTCAATAGTGCTAACTATTGTGTTTTCATTTCTTTTTTCTTTTTTGAAGAACTGGTAAACTACGAGTTTGACAGAATAGACTTGCTTTGCCTTGCAATCTCATCTGCTTTCGGAGTGTGGTATTTATGGAAGAAGGTATGCTACACTATACATGACTTTTGTATAATGCATTATTTTTAATTAAATACATACAATATTGAAAGGCTTGGCTAAATTTTATTCCAAGATAATCTAAATCTCTATTATTAAGTAACTATACCACCTTTCCCAACTGAATTGCACCTTTTTGTACACTGTACACCTGGGTTGGTGGACTCAGAGACACTTCAAGATAAAAGTGTTTTGTCCAGAAACCAAAAGTTTGACATTTTGAGGCCTGGTGTCAGGGGCGGATCCAGGATTTTTCAAAGGGGGGTGGCTGTTTACCAATATTTTTGTTTACTATCTTGTTTAAGTCCCAAGTTTTTTATGAGGGTGGAGGGAGGGGATATCAGGCTTTTAGACAGGATTTTGAAAGTGAGAGTCCAAATTATTTCGGGCCTAAGACCCATATTTCATGGCCGTAGGCTCCTTCCCACTAGGGTGGTCTGGGGGCATGCCCCGTCAGAAAATTTTTAAAAGTGAAAGCCTCTTAGACATGATTTACGCGATTCTAATAAGGAAGGTGGATGTTAACAAGTATGTAAAATTTACTTAAGCTAAAAATATTAACACTTTCTTCACCTTACCCAGTGTCATATATAACTGGTAATTTTTTATTTTGTTCTCCTCCCACATGTAGCACTGGATTGCCAACAATATATTTGGCTTGGCATTCTCTCTCAATGGAGTTGAGTTGCTTCACTTGAACACAGTAACAACCGGCTGCATTCTTTTGGGAGGACTCTTTGTCTATGATATATTTTGGGTAAGTAATAATTTTATGTTATGTACCTGCACTGTAAGTGCAACAATATGACCTCTACAGCCTAACTGCATCATTCCATAGTTCTGCAAATAAAGTACAAACAAAATAATAATGTTTTATTTGACCCCTTTCTAGAAGTTTAAGGGTCAGAAATTTGGCATTAGAGTTTTTTGGGGTAATTTTTGGTCCAGGGATTTTGTTGGAAGCCCTAGTGATTTTTTGGGGTCTAGATTTTTGCCGCATTCAATAATCCCTGTAACTTGAAATCCCAAGTACCCCCTTCCCCCTTGGATGGGGGGCTCAACTGTAATGCAATGTGTAAGTTGGATAGGTCAAGACAAACCTGTTTGTTCCCACATGCCAGCCAATGATTCATAGTGTTTGTTGTAGATGTGTGCCGAAATCAAGATCATGTTCTCTTTACATGCTACATGCACATATATTATTTGTGATTTCAAAATCAGTTATTATAAAATAAGTCCTGTTTACTAATTAGTAAAGATACAAACCAGTAACCTTCTACACAATCATTATCTTGACATTCTAACTACTTTCAATGTCATACTGTACAGTCATACATGTAGTACTTGCCATGTCTCAGTTGTTTTATTGTTGCATTCAATTGATATTTTAGGTGTTTGGAACAGATGTTATGGTAACTGTTGCCAAGTCCTTTGAGGCACCAATCAAATGTAAGTTCCTACAAATTATAGACAGCTTTCTGTTTGCACCTGTAAGTGTTGCAAAACAAAACTAAAGTAATCATGCGGGCCAATCATAAAGGACAAAGACAAAGACAATCAAGTGAATTAATCTGACAAAACTTGAAGCAAAAACATAAAGCTGCCGTAAGGCACAGGAAAATGTGTGCGATTAGGTCAGGAGTGGTTTTGGTTTTACTTCTGACTGATAAAAATTAGCACAAGGGTTTTAAACTGATCTCAAAACATATACATGTAGTAAAGCTAACCATGAATTGAAGACTGGGGGGAACCTGTGGGGAGAATTACAGTATATGCATTTGTACAGCATGAATGACTAAAGTCTTCCACTTATTTGCAGTGATATTTCCAATGGATCTCCTTGAGAAGGGATTATCAGCATCCAACTTTGCCATGTTGGGACTTGGAGACATTGTTATACCAGGTAAATTAATAATTAACCGGGCGGGGAGACTGGGCCGGCCCGGTTCATAAATCGCCCGGAATTTTTTCGTCGTAGTAGTAGTAGTAGTAGTAGTAGTAGTCTTGTCGGTAAATCGTTCCAGACCCGCTCGGCCACTTTCTTGGCCAGGATTCAAATCACGCACCCTTGATGTTTACTCGGCAGAAGCTTTTAAATCACTCTCCTATTTTAAATTTTATCTAATACCCTCAATTCTCTTAAGCGTGAAATATATATTTTTGTGTTATTCAAGTGTTTGAGTACTGGTTTGCGAAACCAGTGATTTTTTTGACACGTCCAAGCAATTATTATTTTTTTTTTTTGAAAACTGCTACGTCAGTCACGCAATGATTTTGCAGCAAGCTTCACGCATAACTGCTTTTAAAAAAAGGGCTGGTAGCCAGAAAATTTTTGAGCCGGATTACTTTGAAGATGCTCTTCATTTAATAGAAAAAATTGTGTCCATTTTCATCCGTGTACAGTTGAGCCGGCAAAGTCGCGTATCAGAGACGATTGAATGTTTACACAGCGAAATAATCTTATTTTTGTTCTTGATGTAAAAGCTTTACTTACACACTTCCCAAGACTTCAGTCAACAAAATGGTAATGTATAGTATTTCTACGAACTATGATAGTATTTGTGAAGGGATCCGCAAAGCCAGCAAGTAAAACAAATGGTCTGCAAAATGAAAATGAAATCTTGGCGCGGGTGATTTAATACATGTAATTAAATTCTACCACGGCATGCAAAATTTCACGATTTTGAAATTTTCTAAATCTTTTTGCCTTTCAAAATGTTTCTTGACCCCATCTTGAATTAAAATTCATCTAAAACGTTTTCATGTTTCTTTTTTATTTTTTCACGTTTGTATTTAAGTGCCACTGTCAGAGAAAGTGTTCCAGACCTTCGAAGTCGGGGTCAACCGATTTTCCTGAAACTTACTGCAGAAGTTGGCCTTGATGAGATATTCTAAAAGCCATTTGGGTTTGGTTTTCTGACTTTTACTTTCAAAGTTCCAGGGGTGGTCCCATATTGAGCCTTCAAATCATGAAAAATCCTGCTTTTGAAGGAGTATGTTTGCACTTGTATAAAATCAAACACACAAAACTTTTTGACTAAATACTTGTAGGCTGTGATTCTACTATAAATGCTCTTTCGTTTCATATATGCTGATTTGGCATAGAGGGTTCTGACAGTGTGAGGCATAACACGAAACTTGGCCAACTTTTGATGAGAAAACCACTACCCAAAATTGCCAAAATTTAGATGTTCATATTTTTTAACTGCCTAACTAGAAAAAAAGGACACTTATATCAGGAGTTATCCCAATGCATGTAGAACAAAATTCAGTTGAGAAAAATTTGGGCCGTGTAATGTTTTAGTTCTTTAATGACCCATTTTGAAGCACACCCTGACCTAATTTGCATATTGTCAAAACCAAAAGTTTAACATCCATACTCATTTTATTTATTTTTAAACACTTTAATTTGCCTTGGTGAGGCTTAAAGTTCTTAGGAAAGCTGTTGTTAGCAGTAATAAGACGAGTAAACATAAATTTTGACTGATAAAATTAGCAAAAATTAGAAAATCAACACTGATGAAATCAGTTTGTTCTTCTCAAAAGCATGTTCCTTAAAATATAATGTGCATACAATAAATGGAGTCCGTATAAGGTCTACGTGATAGTTTACTATACTAATACACTTCTTTTAAACATATCCATGCTTAACTTGCCATAACCTGAAATCATACCCTCCCTCCCTACTACTGCTGCGGGGGAAGGAGGGCATGATACATTTGCTTGTCGAAAGTCATGTAAAAAAGCCAGATTCTGGTTTTTTGTCTGATTGGTCGAGAAACAATACTCAATGGAGCGGTGTGGACTGATTGGTTGTCGTATTTCAACGAGACTTCCGGTCAGAAGCTGGTAATGGCAAAGACGAGTCACGTTTACTGCGAGGACGAGTTCTTTTCTACGTTAGCTGAAGCCCTAACAGATATCAAGTGTAACTCTCTGAAGGCAGAACAAATAGAGTGAGCGACAATGCGTAATAATTTTGGTTCCGTGAAGATGTTTTTGTTGTTCTTCGAAAACAATATCCCAGAGATGTTGGAATGTTTACAAAAGCGATCGATCCTATCTGCCGTAAAACAGCTCTTGTCGGTGAATTCCTTTTTGTGTGTGTGTAAGCTGAAATAAAGGGACGGCATCCAGTACAACTGATAAAAATATGTTCACAAGCGCCATCTCACCTTGCTACTAAAAGCATTTTTATCTCAACACGGCGAAGTTTAAATACAGGCTGTACATATGTACAATTTTTCTCCAGACGTTTTTCACGCCTTGTGGAAATCCGAGTCTCGAATTTGCCGCCAACTACAAAGAGTGATTTGACAGTTCGACGACACATTAGTTTATTTAAATTAGGGGGCGGCTGGCGGCCGGTTAAATAAATGTATCAGGCGTTCTTTTTTCCCTCTCGCTTTCGTAAAAAGAAAAAAAGAACGCCTGATCGCAGGTTAAACTTGCCAAAGCTTAACTTACCAAAGCGTATTAAGAGCTATATTCGGAGAGTTTGGAGAACTGAAAGACATTCGGAAATAATCGATTTTTTTTTTCATTTCGCCAAAACATTGCTTTAGGTGAACTTATTCGAGGAAAAATAGTTTTAAGTTTCAGCGTTTTATTTTACAGGCGAAATTTCAAAAGTTTGAAGTGTTTGAAATTTGGATGCAAATGGCCGTTTTCGCCGCTTTGAAGAATCAAATTTTCACACTTCTTTGTGAAAACATCGGAGGCGTTAAAACTATCCTATTAAAACGAAACTTGGCACAAATATTATATTACCCTTACACTTTAAAGTCGTGTAATAATTTTCTCAAATTGTTATTTGTAGCTTTTGAACTGGGCGTATTAATTCAGTCGCCATTTGTGTCTCACCGACGAAGGAGAAAATAAGGCCAACTTTGACTACTGTAAATGGCCACTGGTATATATCATTTGGTCAAAATATTTACATGTTTAGAAACCTTTGTTATTGGTCTTTACACCAGGAAAGTTTCAGCTCTGGGAATCCAATATTTCGCCGTCAGTAAAATAAAATGTCATGGCATATTAGCGAGTTGGATTTTATGCAAATTACAAGGTTAAAATGCATTTCGGCAATGAAATCACTAACAAGAATAAACCATTCACCGCTACTTATCCTTGTTTATGCTGCTGAGCATTTGCTGACGATATCACTTCAACTTCCAGTGTCCTGTTGAGTCCTTTGACGAAATATATCAAGTGATGATGAACTTGTATGAGCTAAACCAACGGCCACCACTTGTCAATAAACTCGACAACAGGAAATTTGATATATCCACGAATTGACATCTGTGCGGCGCTGATTTCCCGGTTTTCATCGCTCCCTTTAGACGTATTTTTAAAACATGGTAAACTATGCACTCCAAGCTGCAAACTTATCAGTTTTTTATCGATACATTGACAACTTCCAGGAGAATTATTTGTTTAGGGATGAGTGAGCGGAGAAATGGGACTGACCTTTGGATTGACCCCCGCGCCGTCACGTTACTTCCTTCCGTCACGCGCGGCATTAAAAATGTAAAAATTGAAAAAGCGACATATCACATACACAATACTTCTTATAAAAAGATCATAACATTACACTTTTCTAGATTGCGAAAAAATAGGATAGCCTATTTATTAGGATTTTCACTGTTAAACAATTACAATGTTTTTTACATACATCAGAAAGTGAAATAAATATAAACTTAGATCAATGTTGTGACTATCTTCTGTATCTCACTTAGCTTCACTTTGACTCACTTCTGCTTTCGAAGAAGTATTTATTACCTTCATAGGTCGTGTTGACTCGGAAAATACATAAAATTAATGTCTGTTGCTTCAAATATATATTTCCAATCTTACTGTCCTATTTCCCTTTTCACATTTGGCCAGATTTTTTTTTTATTCGCATTTGTCAGCAATGTTCAGAGCCCTACAAGGTGTGAAAAAGTAACCCGCGCGTTCGATTTTCTATTCAAAACATGCTAAACAAATAATAGGCCCCTAGGCGCGGGCCTATAACTTTTACCTGTTCGTATTTTGAAAATTTACGATAAAAAAGGGAGCATTTTGCAACGTTTCTTACAGGGCCGTACCTAGCTTTTTTTGTCTGCGGGGGCAAACTCCAAAATAGCCACAAGAAATAGCCCAACAAAATCAAACACTATGTTGGAAATTTAGTTTTCCTGTCGGGGGCAAACTAGGGAGCCTTCTACATACGCAAAATCGCATGCGCCGGAATGAGTGAAAATTGGCGCAATTCCTTTTTATAAAATTTTATAGTCTAGTTGTTGTAAAATACATATCAGCACAAAATGAAGGAGAAGGCATTTTCGAGATTCTCTGTGGACCTCCTCCGCCCCGACCAACGTCTCGCAAATGAGCACTTAAGATTGGCCAGTCCTACAACTATTCAACTATAAGCGGCCCCATTCTAATAAGCGCTCTCATTTTTTCAAGTGTCCCTATTCCAATAAGCGCCCCCATTCTAATAAGCGACCCTATTCTGATAAGAGCCCTCATTTCTATAAGCGCCCCCGTTCTAATAAGCACCCCCATTCTTATAAGCGCCCTCATTTTTATAAGCGTCAATATTGTGGATAACTGCCCTACTGAAGTCATCGACATTGAAAAGATAAAATCATTTATACCATGCCATAGAAAATACAGCCAATCAGAATTCAGGAAAGCCATTGTATATTCGACGGTATTCAACTCAACCTTCCCATCGTGCGCTGCTATTCCCGATGAAATTTAGTAAGCGTATTTTCTATGGCATGGTATAAAATAGTTACACAACACTTTCTCGTGGTGTTCTTTGGAATATCCCGCTTGTCACGTGGTATCCCACTTGTCACTTGCTAAAGGCTCGTTTGTATACCGAGAAAATACAAGTGACTCGTGAGATATTCCATATTATTATTCCACTATTGCGCCATTTTACCATATTAGGGCAAAAGAACGCGCAAAATATGCCACGTTATTACACAGTAGAACAGGGCAAAAATACGTGCGGACAAATTTACGGAATACTGGCCCAAACAAAGTGGAAAAATTAGTGGAATAATAAATCCCTTATTCGATGGTTTAACATATAATACGAGCTGATATTTTGCTCATTGCTCGTATTTTTCCTCGCCCCTACGGGGCTCGGAAAAATACTACGCAACTCGCAAAATATCCGCGCGTATTATATGTTAAACCATCGAATAAGGTGTATGTATACACCTGATTGAAGAAACGTTGACCCGTGAAAAGCCTAAACGATAAACGATGCGACCCAAATGTTTACTGGGAAATCGGAAAAAGTAATCGTCTTCTGTGACAGAATGAACATTACCATACGACAGGTTGCATAAATCATGCTTTTATAGAAAAATTGAAAATATTACCTTGATTATAAATAAATGGAATACTACTAAGCTTACCAATGCTGTCTACCCACAATCCCATTCGGTCTTATCGTTCATAGTTTGAGCTTTTTACGGGTCAACGTTTCTTCAATCAGGTATATCACTCGAAAGCGTTGCATAGCTAGTGTGAACATCTACCGTTCCGTACCGTACCGTATATATTTACTGCTAAAATGAACAATTATTTTAAACAATTTATTACTGTTATATAGTTTCTGTTATTGGTAGTTATTTTATATTTATTAAAGTTTTGTTTTGAACATTTGGTCGTTTTTCAAAAAAAATAAAATAAGCGCCCTGTCGTAAAATAGTTTTATATACATATAAAAAAATTTAGGGCGAAGAACTACATGCCCATATCATTTATCTGTAATGTAGGGCGAAAAACTATACACCATGCCTATTTACCCCTGCTGGCGCGGACTATCAGGGCTATCATATTTACGTGTTGCATCACAAAAATGGACGTTAGATTAACGGTTTAGACCTGGAGTAAGAGTTTGTAACCTGATAGAGGCATATCAAGAAATAGTCTGCGTGGCATATCAAGAAATAGTCTGCGTGACGACACTAAAAACGGCTGCGAGAGAGACTAATCAAGAAATGAATTCCTTAATGTTTTAATGTTCCTTAATGTTTTCACACCTTGTAGGGCTCTGAACATTGCTGACAAATGCGAATGAAAAAAAAATCTGGCCAAATGTGAAACGGGAAATAGGACAGTAAGACTGGAAATATATATTTGAAGCAACAGACATTAGTTTTATGTATTTTCCGACTCAACACGACCTATGAAGGTAATAAATACCAATGAAGGTAGTAATACTTCTTCGGAAGCAGAAGTGAGTCGAAGTGAAGCTAAGTGAGGTACAGAAGATAATCACAACATTGTAATTGTTTAACGGTGAAAATCCTAATAAATAGGCTATCCTATTTTTTCGCAATCTAGAAAAGTGTAATGTTATGATCTTTTTAAAAGAAGTATTGTGTATGTGATATGTCGCTTTTTCAATTTTTACGTTTTTAATTCCGCGCGTCACCGAAGGAAGTAACGTGACGGCGCGGGGGTCAATCCAAAGGTCAGTCCCATTTCTCCGCTCACTCATTCCTAAAAAAATAATTCTCCTGGAAGTTGTCAATGTATCGATAAAAAACTGATAAGTTTGCAGCTTGGAATGCATAGTTTACCATGTTTTAAAAATACGTCTAAAGGGAGCGATGAAAACCGGGAAATCAGCGCCGCACAGATGTCAATTCGTGGATATATCAAATTTCCTGTTGTCGAGTTTATTGACAAGTGGTGGCCGTTGGTTTAGCTCATACAAGTTCATCATCACTTGATATATTTCGTCAAAGGACTCAACAGGACACTGGAAGTTGAAGTGATATCGTCAGCAAATGCTCAGCAGCATAAACAAGGATAAGTAGCGGTGAATGGTTTATTCTTGTTAGTGATTTCATTGCCGAAATGCATTTTAACCTTGTAATTTGCATAAAATCCAACTCGCTAATATGCCATGACATTTTATTTTACTGACGGAGAAATATTGCATTCCCAAAGCTGAAACTTTTCTGATGTAAAGACCAATAACAAAGGTTTCTAAACATGTAAATATTTTGACCAAATGATATATACCAGTGGCCATTTACAGTAGTCAAAGTTGGCCTTATTTTCTCCTTCGTCGGTGAAACACAAATGGCGACTGAATTAATACGCCCAGTTCAAAAGCTACAAATAACAATTTGAGAAAATTATTACACGACTTTAAAGTGTAAGGGTAATATAATATTTGTGCCAAGTTTCGTTTTAATAGGATAGTTTTAACGCCTCCGATGTTTTCACAAAGAAGTGTGAAAATTTGATTCTTCAAAGCGGCGAAAACGGCCATTTGCATCCAAATTTCAAACACTTCAAACTTTTGAAATTTCGCCTGTAAAATAAAACGCTGAAACTTAAAACTATTTTTCCTCGAATAAGTTCACCTAAAGCAATGTTTTGGCGAAATAAAAAAATTTCGATTATTTCCGAATGTCTTTCAGTTCTCCAAATTCTCCGAATATAGCTCTTAAACGCTCTTCAAGTAAAGTAAGTTTCCATATTTTTGAAAATCGTGCGGGTACAAACATCCTACGGCGTAATCGTACTTCCTGATGATCGTTACATTCTGCATTTGTTGACAGAATTCCTTTATAGTCCATTACAATCAAATAACATTTCTGAAGCCGCTCAGTTCTTTGCCATTGCTGTTTCGGCTGCACACTGTCCATCCGCCATTTTAGATGTGGTCGCAAGAGAACTGGGTCGAGAGTCGCCTGACTAAAAACGTGTGGACTCGACCTACGCGTTTTAAGCAGGAGGGCATTTTGCGTGCGCATGCGTGCAACCGCTGTACAAAGACCGCGTGATCTTGGGAATAAAAATGGCGCGGAAGATTCAAACTTTGTTTTTTGTACTGTTTATCGTCACATAATTTAATATAGGCCTAAATTTCGCTAAGAAAAAGTGTTTTGTGTGTGGCAAGGCTCTTATAAAGCAGATTTTCTGGCCAGCTTCGGGATCGTTGTTGCAAATAATGGGAAAATATGTGGGACAGGTAGGAAAGCCTTCACCGACAAAAATTAAACAGGCCGTAAAAAGAGGAAAACATTTATCCGTGTGCTGGAGTGTGATATATTAGGATCAAAACTTCACATCAAATCAATTGCTGTAATACAGGCAGAGTGCGAGCAATATTATAGCTTGTCGGGTGATTTTTTGCCTAAAGGGACGGCCACCAAAGAAAAGGGTTTTCCCTGAGGGGAACGACATGTTTGGGTGTTCTGCACATGATAATGCAGCTCACTGATGACTCCAAAGCAAAGCCAACTTGCCCTCGACTGGCAAACAGGGTTTCCTGGAACAAGACCTGCAGTTCTTTAAAACACATTTAGGCGACACAGAAGTAAAACAGCCGTTATAACAAAACGAACATCAAACTTAATGAAATAAACGTTGAATGAAAAATTGAAAATAACATTGTTTATAGTTAAAAATTATTTCTTAAGACATTTTATACAGCAGTTATTAGAACGTTTCTGAAAAATATATATATAGCTTGTTCGTTTCATGCTATTTTTTGACTGGTGATCAAGGCTAGATTTTGATAAAGGAGCCAAAAATGTACTAATTAACATAGTAAAATGTAATCAAATAGTCTACCAGCAAAGAATTACCATAACACTTTAAAATTAAGACCGATCGCAGTAATTATTTTCTTGTTCAACAGAATAATTGTGGTATCATCGAAATGTGAAGTTATTTTGACCAATGCTCACGTTTAAGGAAATAATCACAAACGATAGTTTCTCTGTTAGGATAAACCAGCGAGAACGTACGTTAAAGAAAGCTAAAAATTTCCACAATTGACCATTTTTTAACGCTACCTTCGCAGCATTAGACGATAGTTTAAGTACTTCAGGCTCCATATATCATCGGTAGACGCTGGAGATCAAGGCTAGATTTTGAGATTTTTGCATTGTGAGAACGACTAAATTGTAGTTTTATGACAAATCTGAACAAAATCATGAGCACTCGCTCAAACCCGGGATACTTGATTATAACATCGTATAGTTAAAATTGCTGTTTTATACTTTAGTACTAAGTAGCCGTAGCGCTTTGTCCGTTTAGATCTTCCGGCTATTAAAAACATGGGCAAGGTATTTAGGTTCTCGACATTCGGTCGCCATTTTGTCCACGTGCAATGTTTAATACACATAGCCAAAGTCGATCAGATAAACAGCACGCCGACACCAAACTTTGCTTGTTGTTGTCAGAAGATAAAGCAAGGACTCTTAGTATTGTATACAGCAAGTAAAACTTAAAACACGTTTCATTTTGAGCTAGAAATTAGGCCATAAATTGTGGAAAATATGTAAACAATCGATAGCAGAACTTCTCTGTCGTGCGCACTAGTCCATATCGACGCATGCGCACGCAAAATGCCCTCCTGCTCGCGTTTTACATCATGAAGTTTTCCTGTTCAGAGGTTTTTTCTAATAGAAGTCCTTTGCTCAACTTTAAAGACAGAACTGATCGTGACACTCTTTCATTTTGGTCACATTTTATTAGACCTGGGTGGAACTTGACTTTAAAGCATATGACACGGACTCCAAAATCAACTAGGTGGCCAACAGTGGCTCAAGAGTTTTTTGTTTTTGTTTTTAGATCGGTTGAATCGTATTCCTGGAACTTCCGCCTGTCATATCGTTAAAAATTAAAATTTCTACTGTTTTTTTTTCGAGTTTAAAACTGACTTAATACACGTAATGATCATAATGGTGTGCCTCACCAAGCTAAGACAGCTAAATAAATGAACGATCGGCCAGAAGAACTAGTAACAAGTAACAGCATGTATATTGTATATGGTGTAGATAAGAGCCATCAATCGACATCAAGATGTTGTCACAACTCTACAATGATGCACAAGACCGAAAACCAGTCCTAGTTGCAGTTGGCAAGAATAGCCACATTCGTATATATGCATGTCAATGGTGCGCTCACCATTTCCTTCAGCTTAGCAGTCAAAGTGACCTGACTAGTGAATTACAACAGAAAAACGACAACTCAGGTTAGATTTAGGAAACTACTGCAACCTTTCTTCCAGATAAGTGCTTACCTTAAACGGAATTAACTTTCAACTATTGTCATGCTCCGTACCCAACGGCTACTGCGTAGTTTCTCTTCTAGAACTGTGGATGAGCACGTTACAGTTCTTAAAAAACAGTCTATATTACTTAACGTTTTTTCCCTCACATCCCGCTATTACGGACTCTCGCTAATATGGACACTAAACGACGACGTCCCAAGCGTGTTGCTATAACGAAAGTTGACTCACGGTATTAATTATTTTAGCACAACACGAAAATAATAGATCTTCAGGCCGGTCACGGTTTTGACCGCCATCTGGAAGGATATGCAACGCCGTCACAAATTACAGTGTCTTATGGGAATCTGATGGACTATCCGAAGGAGCCTAGCTTCTAGGTAAAATATTTAATCAAACAAATTTGAATGATGTAGCTGGGATATAAAGCGTTCAGTTACGTTTTTAATTTTCCATTAATTTCTGCGTTTAAATCCTCCCGGCTTGTTGCGTGGGTTCAGCGGGTAGAACTTAGGGCCTGTTTACATGGAAGGCGGGTGCCCCGGCTAACCGAGTTACCCGGCCAACCGAGCTACCCTGGGCGAACCAACTTTCCATACGTTTCTTTAAAACACGCATCGAAGCGTTTACATGCAAGACGGGAAACCCGCCTTGCCGGGGCACTCGGTCTACTTGCCCGGGGCACCCTTCTAGGCGAGATAGCTTTTTGCCATATAAACGGTTATGACCGGACTATCCCAGCTTGCCGGGATAAGTCTTCGCGCGTGTTGGCATAAAATTTATAAATTCTGGACCCAAACAGTGCTATTTGACCAAAATTAGATCAAATTAGTTTTATCTGTAGGCTGGAAAATTTTTCTTTGAGCAACAGCTAATTAATTCGAAATTTTCGTAGGAATGATTATCCTTACTCACGAAACAACAAATATAATTTCAATTTGGCGGCCAAAGACTGTCGAATTTCGATTGAATTCCCCCATAATTGGACGTAGTAAAGTTCTAAGAGCTTGCACATCAAAATAAAATAGGTTTAAAGACGGCTAGCCTTGATTATTTAGTAAAAAATCATATTTTTCTTCAATCATTTGGAGCTACATGGTTTTCCCACGCTGTGACACGCTTAAATGACGCTGTCTCAACTCGGGTAGAAGGGCTGTGAATTCTGCATGTTAAGGTGGGCTAGGTTTTATCCCTTCTAGCCGGGTAACTCGGTTAGCCGGGGCACCCTCCCTCCATGTAAACAGGCCCTTATAGGCAAACGCCATCGAATAGACTCTTACCGATAGTGCTAGGGCTAGCACTTATTTTGGCATTATTTGGCTTCGCGAGCATTTTTTTCTACATTTTATCCCAAAAAGCACTGCTAGCATTATTTTGAATTTTCGACTGATTATTTGTATAATTTTGTGTTAAAAAGCACAATCTGACTTTTTTATGGCGTCCAAAGCCTCCCAGAACCCAGATGCATTTTGCCCTCATTTTAGTCACAGGAGCCGAGGAGGCCTGAGGAATAGATTTGATAGGTCAGCGTTTTCCTTCTAAAAACCCAGTCCATCACACTCGATACAAGATGGCGTCATCCACGTTTTCAGCGAGGAACAATGGAAGACAGCCAGCCAAGGCAAAAAAATGAAAAATGTTACTGAAAATCTGAAAAATGTAATATTCTATGTTTAAAAAAATCGTAAAGAGAGAGCATTTTTATGTAGACCACGAGCACTTTTTAAAAAAAATTAGCATTATTTTAGCACTTTTTTGGCAATAAACGAGCACTGCTTTAAGCATTTAATGCTTTTAATTTTTTACGAGCACTATCGGTAAGAGCTTACTATCGAATCTTGACAATGTGCGAGCCCTCGAGTCGTGCAAGCCAATGCCGTTTGCTTAAAAAGCACATCGGTTACTCTAATATAAGTGACATTACATTATGCGGATATGGTTAGCGTTTATATTAGGATTTGAGGACAGAAGGCACTACTATTGTTAGTTCATCGCTATATTATAATCAACATTCGAATAAAAATGAGACACTTTCAGTGGAAGGGGAAAGGTGAAAAGCATGAAAAATAAAAAAATAGGGGGAGCTCGTGGAACGACTCGATTTTTCCTTCCTTCTTTCCCAGTGTCCCCGAGCGCTTTTGTTTTTCACTCCTCAGCCTCGCGCTAACTTTTCACCTCTCCCCATTTCCCAGCCCTTACAAAAAATTAAAGAAGAGGCCTCTGTGGAGGACAGAGTAAAGTTCATGCATGTTTAAGGCAGACACTGCCGTTTACGTACACTCCTCTTGATCAAGCAATCAGCCACGGGTTTTTTAGCCATTTTTCAATTACTTCCAAATTGAAGTTTGTCTAAAAATAATATTTTTCTCACATAAAAAATGGCAACAGAGTAATTATGCAAGTTATCAAAACCTGAGAAAAAACACAGATGTTTTTTTTAATGCCTGATTATGACGAAAAACTTTAAAAAATTGTCATTTTTTTCAACTGTGATGTAGTTCCTTTATACCCCATTGAAGTGTAATCTGCCGAAAAGAGAATATTTAATGGCCCTCACTCGACACCAGAGATAAAACACGTGTTGATACTTGTTTCATTTCATTATAAGAATGATTTTAATAAGCCATTTGGTTTGTGTCGCATTATCAATTGTTCCTCCCAGGCTAGGTCTCGGGGGCTAGGTCTTATAAAATGCGACCAAAATGAAAAAGTCTTAATATTATGTCAACAAGTTTATAACACAGCGTCAAAAGAGGCTAATTTGAAAACAAAAATAATTTTCGCAGTACATTTTAAAGGTATCTTAATGAGTTCTATGGAAGTTTCGTTTGAAAAACGTTGGGTCCACACGTTTTCAGCCAGGCGACTCTCGCCCCAGTTCTCTTGCGACCATATCCAAAATGGCGGATGAACAGCGTGCAACCAAAATAGCAAAACCAGGGGGGGGGGGGGGGGAAAGCAACTTCCCATACATTCTCTTATATGAAATCTGAGCGATGCTCTCACAACTTGCAAAGCAATCATCGGGGTGGTAGTCAGCGGATGTCTCTAAGGCGCATGAGCAGCTCCTTTCTTTGTGAACTTGCCAAAACAATAACAACATGGGACCAGTGAGAGAGTTCGATTTTTTTATATATGTAGTAATAAAAAAGACTTTCTAAGTTTTGTCTTTAAAGCAGCGAAAATTTCCCCGGAAAGGTTTTTGGTGTCAATATGTGGTGTTTGTTATGAAATAAAACCATCACGGGAATGGTAATGAAAACGTGGCGATCGAATATTCCCGCGCTGGTCGGAGTTATTGTTCTTGCTCTATTGTTTCGAGGTTGTTTGTTGACTTGGTCTTTCTTTGTTTTACTTCATTTACAATCCCCATGTGGGCCAGTTGAAAATCGTGGTACAAACATTTGCATTTCAGCACTGAAAAGTAGCACGACATCACAAAATTCTGCGTTCTTAAAACTACACGACGATGACGAAATTTTCGGATTAACGCGCTGCTTTTAGATTTTTAGTTAAGAGAATTGAACCCCTTTATAATAAGTGATTCCACGGCATAGCAGCTTCCACTTCGCGGGAAAAGATTGCCTGTTGCATCATCGTCCAAAAACCGCTGACTACATCGTGAATTGATCGCTTTGCAAGTTGTGAGAGCATCGCTACTCGGTCCCAGACCTCGTTTCTTCCCCCCCCCCCCCCCCCTGAGCAAAACTATGGCATAATGGCGAGGAACTGAGCGGCTTCAGAAACGTTTCTTGATTGTAAGGGACTATTAAGGACTTCTGTTATCAAATGCAGAATGAAGCGATCATTGCAAAATACGATTTGGCCGTAGGATGTTTGTACTCACACGATTTTCAAAGATATGGAAATTTACCTTTACTATAAGAACGTTTAATACGCTTTGGTAAGTTAAGTTTTAGCAAGTTCAGCATGGATACGTTTCAAAGAAGTGTATTTATTAGTATAGTAAACTATTACGTAGACCTTATACGGACTCCTGTATTGTATGCACATTATATTTTATACAAGCTTTGGAGGGGAACAAACTGATTTTTTTCAGTATTGTGTTTTTTAATTTTTGCTAATTTTAACAGTCAAAATTTATGTTTACTCGTCTTATTACTACTAATAATAGCTTTCCTAAGAACTTTAAGCCTCGCCAAGGCAAATTAAAGTGTTTAACAATAAATAAAATAAGTATGAATGTTAAACTTTTGGTTTTGACAATATGCAAATTAGGTCAGGGTGTGCTTCAAAATGGGTCATTAAAGAACTAAAACATTACACGGCCCAAATTTTTCTCAACTGAATTTTGTTCTACATGCATTGGGATAACTCCTGATATAAGTGTCCTTTTTTTCTAGTTAGGCAGTTAAAAAATATGAACATCTAAATTTTGGCAATTTTGGGTAGTGGTTTTCTCATCAAAAGTTGGCCAAGTTTCGTGTTATGCCTCACACTGTCAGAACCCTCTATGCCAAATCAGCATATATGAAACGAAAGAGCATTTATAGTAGAATCACAGTCTACAAGTATTTAGTCAAAAGGTTTTGTGTGTTTGATTTTATACAAGTGCAAACATACTCCTTCAAAAGCAGGATTTTTCATGATTTGAAGGCTCAATATGGGACCACCCCTGGAACTTTGAAAGTAAAAGTCAGAAAACCAAACCCAAATGGCTTTTAGAATATCTCATCAAGGCCAACTTCTGCAGTAAGTTTCAGGAAAATCGGTTGACCCCGACTTCGAAGGTCTGGAACACTTTCTCTGACAGTGGCACTTAATAGTTGCCTTTTTAGGCTTTTGAAACGAACACGGCATCTATTTATAGATTGAGGCACCATGTTGATGTTTACATATTTGCGTTATTTGTCGTAGTAGTTCACTCGGCCGCTTTCTTGGCCAGGATTTAGATCCCGCACTTTTGATATTTACTCAGCAGGAGCAATTAAAATTTTATCTAATACCCCGATTTCTGTTAAACGTGAAAGATATATTTTTGTGTTTTTATTCAAGCGTTCGACTCAAGCGAGTTCTGGAGTCCGAAACCGGTGATTGTTTCGACAGGTCGCTGAGGTCGAAGCTTTTTTTACATCAGTCACGCCGGCAATGTTTTTGCAGCAAGCTCCTGCATTTAAAAACGGCTCCAGACTCTACTTTGAAGATGCTTTTCATTTAGCAAGAATTGTGTCCATTTTGTCTATTTCCATCCGTGTACAGTTGGGCCGACAAAGTCGTGTGTTACAGACGAATTGAATGTTTACACAACAAAAGAACCTTATTTTGTTCTTGATGTAAAAACTTTACTTGCACACTTTTCAAGAACTCATAAAACAAAATGGAAATGCAAAGTAATAATATAATAATTTCTTCAAACTAGAATGGAATGTAAATCGGTAAAGCCATCGTGTGAAATAATAGACGGCAAAAATGAAAACTAGCCCTTCGGTGCGTATAATTAATTAAATTTTATCACGGCATCAGTATTTTCACGGCTTTTAAGGATTCAAAATTTTTAATGCAATTCAAATGTTTCTTCGCCTCATCTTGAATCTTTTTTTCACATTTAGTTGAGATTTTTAACAGCATCTGTTATCTAATACATGTGGTCTAATGCATGCCCTTTTTTAGTCTTTTTATTTTCTTTTGTAATTTTGTTTAGAAATTTTTCTGTTATTCTTGATATTTGACTCGTTTTATTCGTTTTTTTTTTATTATTTATGTTACACGTTTTATTCGAGCAGGAGCCAATACTGTAATTTTCTGGTTACTCCGCTCTTTTTAGCGAGGAATATAAAATATATATTTTTTGTTTTTCATTCAAGGGTTTTGAGTTTCAGTCGGAACCGAACGGCGATGGAGAAATGACCTGCAATGAATCACGCAATCAAGAACTTGCGTTTGCGTGACTGCTTCCCAAAATTGACGTAAAGAGCTTGCATGTTTGAAAGCTGAAAAGCTTTCTTATCTTGTTCTTATTTCCATTTTTTTGGTGTGGTACCTTTTTAAAAATGTTTACATGTAAAAACACGTCTTAGTTTTTAACGAAATTGTTTGTTTGTTTCGGTCGGAGATCATTTGTACTGCCATTTAACTGGTTTGAGTTCATTTATTCAAGATTGCACACAAAACGTTTTCAATACCTACGTTATTCAGTATTCGGAAGAAAAATAAAAATTTGAAAGCCTAAGCAGGAAGTTGTCCAAGCATGGACAAGCAATCCACAGACTTGCGTGTTACTCAATATAAATTAAATGGTATTTTAAAAGTTTTTGCTGTACTTGTCTAATAAAGTAGTTAAACATCAACCGCCCGGTTTTAAGCATTTAAGCTTTAGGCGTCTTGTTAACAATTATTCACCGAAGTGGAGGTGAATAGATACTACCATTTTCGAGCGACCGTGAAAGGCAAACTTTTTTCCGCGTTTTTTCAAGGGTAAAACATTCAAGTTTGACTAGACAAACCGTCGCGTTTTTCAACTGAACCAATTCACGTTTGTGGCGTCAACATGTCAAGTTTGACAGCTCCGCCGGTGTGTTTCTGCACATGAAACAATGGTTTTGAAAACTTTTGCGTCGACTTTTTATATTTCTTCAATGAATGTCGACAGAAAAGGGCGGCTTTACATTTCTGGCAATTGTTGTGACAGCGATCAGCGATTGTTTATTTATTTATTTTTATTTTGAGAGTATTTTTTACGTTAATCAACGTTAAATGGTTTACTTGTAAAACGCGACAGTTTGTCTAGACAAACTTGAATGTTTTACACGTGAGAAAACGCAGAAAAAAGTTTGCCTTTCACGGTCGCTCGAAAATGGTAGTATCCACCACATTCACTGACACTGAAATGAATTTAATTGTTCTGGTATATACATGTACCACACAAGTTGAATAACTAGCGGGCCAAAACATCACTTTCGGTAAACAAAGCGACGCGTGAAGACAGTTTGTTTCTCTTTAGCTGCTCGGAGGTGAATAGTACTTTGCTAATCACCTCCGAGTTAACCAATCAGTGCACGCGAAAAGCACTATTCACCTAAAATAAATTAATGGTATATACATGTACTAGAGTGATTTCATTTAACCCGTGAAACAATATCTAGCAGTTTGTGCGTAATAGTCGAAGGGAAACAAAAGAAAACAATGGAATTTGTGTTTAATAGTATCTAAAAGTGTAATAACTATTTCACGGGTTAACTGAAATCACTCTAACAATTATTATTTCTAGTTTGTAAAAGGATTATGGTAATAAAATCAATCTGAAACAAAGGGAGATACAAATCAAACTATATGTACATGTAGTCTAAAATCATTTTGACCTGAAATTCATTTAAAACTACTACATGTTCATACATACATGTATGTCATGAAGTAGATAAATCCAGTTTTATTTTTATATGTTTTTTGTTTGTTTCTTTTCTCAACAGGAATTTTTATTGCACTTTTGTTGAGGTTTGATCACAGGTTAGTGGCACGTTTCTCTTAACAGAATAACATCCCCAAAATTTCAAAAAAAATATCAAAATCTTATTTCTTACATTATCAAGTAAGAATAAAGAAAATCACCGATAAATCAGCGAATATTGTCTTATATGTACCACCAAATTTTTAGAATAAACTTTTTTCTTTAAAAAAAATGTCGAGCCGTGTTGATGAAAAACACTTGAATAATCAACAAGGAGTAAATTAAGTAAATTACACCTTTCCGTGTTTTAGGCAAACACCGTTTTGACATAAAATACATATACCTTTTGAGCAGTGCCTCTTCATAAGAGCAAATCAATATAATTTTTTAATTGATCTTTCTGTGATCATTGATCATCAAAACTTCAGTAAAGCAGCATCCAACATGAGTTTGTCTCTCTAGAATTTAAAGGGCTGTTTTCTGTGCCGTTTTATGATTTGATTGTACATGCATTTACTTGTGTAGAGGATTATTTGTAGGACACGTTTTCTTATCGTCTTTTCGTCGACAGCAGCAAGAAAGACAAGGCCAGCCGTGTGTATTTCTACTCTGGCTTCATCGCTTATTTCTTGGGCCTGGTGCTGACCGTTCTTGTGATGCACACTTTCAAGGCAGCTCAACCCGCCCTACTGTATTTGGTGCCTGCATGTCTAGGGACCCCGATCACACTGGCTCTCATTAGAGGAGAAATTTCAGAGCTGTTCAAGTGAGTGTCATCTTATTGCAAACTTTAAAGAGCTTCATGTTACATGTACACACAATTTAATGGTTATGGTTTATTGGGCGACACTAGGTTATCTTAGAAGTTGGAAACTACAGGTCTAGTCTTAATAGGTGTAAATCCGTGCTCAGTGATCCTAGCAACCTTTCTTGAAAGATGAAGAGTGCAGCAACCATTTTTTTTGTCAAATAGTGAAGTTTTTTTTGCTGTGGTTCTTCATGCACACTTTTAGAATTTCTACGAGGAAGGATAAATAATTGTTTTTTTTTTCCTTCTTGTCATTCATGTTTCTCGCAGTTCTCTGGCGTCTGATTTTATAAGTATTTTTGTCTAAAACAGAGTACGTTTTTATCGAGCACAGTATACAAATCATGTAAAGAAGCCAACTTAGGCATGTTTTACACTGCCATAAACACTCCGTTGTGTTAGAACATTTGAAAAATGCAGAAAACACTCTCCTGCGACTTGTGCTTTACACATTTTGTGCCGAACTCTTGTGATGAAGCTTGTCTGTTTTATCGCAGGTACGAAGATAACCCGGAGAAAGATGCAAAGGAGAGCGAAAAGACCCAAGCAGAAGGCGGCGAAGAAGTGAACGGGGAGGCAAAGAAAAGCCAGTAGTGGAACTAAACCGAAATAAGCTATTATTGTCAGTTATTATAAAAGTATTAAACTTAATTTTACCGTAAACTGTAGACAACTATACTTGTGAAAGCAAGATAACATTTGAAAGAGAACTGTAAGACCTTACTTATCGCGCACGATTGTCTTATGTCATTATCTTGTTAAACCGAGTTCGACTCACATAAACTGTTGTAGAACAGCTGTCTTTACCATAAGTCATTTACTCACAGAAAACTATTAAAGTAGGAGGATTTAAAGTATTCTTCGTTTATCGAAGTGACGCGCTTGATCACTCTACTTTGTGTTAACTTATTTTTATTTCATGATTTATAAGACGTCTTTTTCGTTACTCCCACGGAAAAGAGGCGGGGGTGAGGGAGGTGTGAGAAAATGAAGAAGCCTCGTATGTTCTCCCAGGGAATCTTATATCACGGTTTACAAGGCAGGGGGGGGGGGGGGGGGTCTGATTCGCAGGCCATCTAAGAGACTCTGTTTGTAGGTACCATTCTGGATTAGTCGACACAAACTGTTTTCGTGAAGGAGCTATGACACATAGTTATTAACTCAATTTTATTGTGATGAACAAAATTATCTTCAAATTGAAGTAAACTATCACCAAAAGATCAAGACGGAAAACGAACAACGAACTTAACGTTTCACAATGCGCCATACACAGTTTCTTCTATAGTTTCTTCAAGGGTGTTGGGTCTATTTTGACGCAGTTTGTTGGCATAGATTATTTATTTAATTGCTATTTTTAGGGAATTTCTTTAGTCTTAACTACGCTTTTAAGAACGAACATGACAACAAAAAAACTGACTGAATAAAAGAATGAAAGTCAAAAACCGCATTGATCATTATTTTCGTAGAATATATGATAAATTAACGCAGTAGTGTAGTAGCTCTCGTAAGCTTGTTATTCTACTGGTCCTCTAGTGTAACAGTTACTATTGTTTTTGTGGCTATGGGCATTGTTCCTGTTGTTTGTTTCAATGTTCTCTTGAACGAGCCATTCATGTGAGACCTTGCGAGAGCTGCTACCCGACCCAATTAACGACTATCCTCTATTATTATTCAACAAATGCGCGTGCTGCCCATATATGGTCAAAATGTTAACGTTATCTGTCATCCGTACATAACAGATATCCTGCGATATACGTAGGTTGCGAATATTCGTCCGAAATCTTGTAAAGCGCTGCATAATGACAGTTTTTCTATCTGCAAAATGTGTTTCGTCGACAATTTGTTGAATAATAAAACAATTATCCTGCTCAATCTTGCGGAATATCGTCTGATTTTAGCCAAACTCGGCCTACGGCCTCGTCGGCTAAGTATCTGGCAATATTCCGCGCGTTTTCGCAGGATAATTGTTAATTAATCGCTGCCCACAAAGTAACAAGGTATCTGACGAATCAACGAGCCCAGTTAACCACACACGCCAACAGAATACGCAACGGAAGGTGCCCGTTTTCCTGAACATCGATGGTTTCGAGTTTGAAGGCTCGCGTGTGCTAGCCGAAGCCATGAATTTTCAAATGTTTTTTTTTTGTTACCTTTCCAGAGATATATAGTTAGTCGTGATTTCACCGAAAATGACGCGCATACGAAACATTTTCGGAAAGGCACCCGAAACTATGTAAGCGAACCCAAGCATGGAAGAAAAGTTAACTCTTTCCCCGGCGCTTGGAATTCGGAGCTTAATGCAACCTCGATGCAGTAGATTGTGCATATTTGTTTAGAAAGATGTACCCGGCTATTTATTTACAAGACAAGTTGTGATAGGAAGGAACGTTTTTGAACTTGTGCGCTCAGTCTGTATTTCAGACCAACATTTTCCCGTAACTGAGCTACTTCATAAAGTAAAATTAAAGACAGACAAAACAGATGTATTAATCGCCTTAATTTGGATTTTGTTGATGCAAAAAAAGGAAAAGAGTGTTTGTGTCGAATATAAAAGCGGTTGCGCGCGCATATTTGCGCGAGCCAGTAAGATTTGAATCTTCCATTATGACGACGCACGCTGAATCATAGAATATTTGACCAGAGTGAAAACAGAGGAAAGACTCTTGATCATTAAAAAGAGTTTGAAATCGTGCGAAGTGTTGGTTGCTAGTTGATTGAAGAGACCAGTTCAACCCTTGGTTCAAAATCCAACATCCAACATCACCGAAGTCAGTAAAGTGGGTAGGTTAAGTTCATCACTTGTAACAAATATTTGTTTTAGTATGACTAATGTTTTGAGAAGATAGGGCCGTTTCTTGATGTAAAAAAAGTAGGTACTGTATTGTTAAAAGCCTGCACCTGCGCAACAGAACCGTTTTGCGCAAGTTTTCTAAATTTATTTTGATCAAAACTAATGCAGAGTACATGACAGAGGTTTTATATCGAGATAGACTTTCAATAAAGTCCTTCGTCTTGTTTATTATGGCGCGCCGGGACGAAGGTTGACCTCTCGCGACTTCGTCACTCGATCTCGCGACTTCGTCGCTCGCACGGCCGCTTCGCGGCCTAAAAGGCTCGTTTCGCTCGCTTATTTACTGTGAAAACTCGTGAGGTCGACTTGTGGCAAGTCTAATATCGAGACAGTGAGTGGTGAGTTTGTTTTACGGGTCTCAATTTTAACATGAAAAGTTAAACGATAGAAATGACTTGTGTTTTCCTTTTATATACGCGCGACCTAAATGCAGTGCGACCTTAGCGATAGCAGTCACCGTCTAATAGTCTTGGAGAGGCAGTGGCCAAATGCATGGCCAGTAAGAATCCGAGTTCGCGCCTTGGCCGGGTCAAGCTGGGTTTGTGCCCTGGCCAAGCAAGACACTTAACTCTCACAATGCCACTCTCTACCCAGATGTACAGTTGGGTAACACTGTGAGGGACTAGTGCTACAAAAACCAAAGCTAATTAAGCGCCAACTGGCGGCTGCTGCTATCCAGGATCATACCCCAAACTGTAACTTTACTATAATCTTAAAATCACACATCGACAGTAATTTCTGCAAGAGCCTGTATTTCAACAGCAAAATTTAAGTACTATTATTTCTACCTTACTTGCAGTGCCAGCTACTATCAGCAAATAAACAGAAAACTGCGACTCGATGGACAATACACATAATAATCACTCTAAACACACGGGAGCAACTCAGCAGACGACACAGCATCCGGGAACAGATCAACACACCATGCAATATCCAGGAACTAATCGCCATTTCTCACAATATCTGGCTACAAATCCGTTTTCCACTCAGCAAATTGCAATGTCTCATCACTCCACCCAGAACGCAAATTTGAGTCAACTTTCACCACAACATCCGGGAACTACTCAGCACTCCACACCACATCTGGGACAAACCTCTCAGTATACGGAAACTTCGAAATTTCCAGGACCTCCGCTTTATACGCCATATTTGGGTGTTGCTGAATATCCGGGAACTAAGCCACAGTTTGAAGAAAGAACGCCTTTTACTACATGCGAAGGGTCACAACTTGAACAAACAGTGACTCAATTACACAGTGGAATACAGTTTACCGGTGGAAACTCACTGCAGGCGTTAGAAAACAATGGCGCACTGAATAGTGCATTTAATGACAGCAAAGTCGTCGGGAAGACAGCATGCTCAAGTGTCCAACCTCAAAATTCAAACGTAGATCAGTTTGGTAGGCCAAGCATAAAGGAAAGCCCGCTGAAGAGGCTTCAAAACGTGAGTGATAACGTGAGTAAGGAAGTAATGTTTAAATAAGTACATTTAGGAGCTGTTTCATGGGAGGCGCAGTGACCCAATTATAAGCGGGCTGGACTTTGGATCGAGCTGTCCGGGCTCAAGTCCTGATCAGGGTCACTAGGTCGTGTTCTCGGGTAAGGCACTTTACTGTTATAGTGATTCTCTCTAGTCAGATGTATAAGAAATAATGGCAAATTTAATGCTGAGGGTATAACCCTAAGCCTGCGATGGACTCAGAGCATCCTATCCAGGAAGGAGTAGAAATATTTCATTTCTAGTTAATGCTACGGGATAAGTTCCGGCCGTAGGCCGAGTTGGTTAAAATCAGATGATATTCCGCAAGATTAAGAAGGATAATTGTTTTATAATTCCACAAGTTGTCAACGAAACACATTTTACAGCTAAAAAAACTGTGGTTTTGCAGCTCTTTGCAAGACTTTGGACGAATCTTGGCAACCCGCGTATATCGCAGGATATCATGTTATGCATGGACGGCAGTAGTGGGCATTATATTATATTATACGATTTCGTCGTATGCGACATGCTTGCGACATGCCTACGATATGCTTACGACAGGCCTACGACACGAATTGTGTCGTGTAAATTAAACCTACAACTCGCTTACGACTGTCGTATGCATGTCGTAAGCTTGTCGCATGCGACAAAATCGTACCGTGTAAATCGGCCTTTAGATAGGCAACGACTACGTAACGTCAATCAAAAATCTACATTATTCAATGCCCCAGTTTTTAATGCTAAACTTAAATTTTCCGCGCTTGTAAAGTATACTGATACCAGATGTGTTTTCGAGGTTTTCTGTCCAATCAGAAACTACTGTAATTCTCTGAGTCAAGGCAAATTGTCACGTGATTTTGTTACCATAGATACTTTAAAAGCCTCTAAAACGAGGTCCACGAATTTAGTTAATCCAGACAGCAGTACCCTTTTACTAGTTCTTCTAACCATATCACACATAATCATAGGGAAAGATTGCGAGAAAAAAGAAGTTCATCAACTAGTTTGGCCATATGCTGTTTTGATACGCCGACAAATTCTAAAAAAAAAAACGTTGAAGTAAACGTAGAGCAACTAGTAAGGAGAAGAACTGATGCAATCCTTGGACTAAAATGGGGTTTGGTGACTATGTTAGTAGAGAAAACAAGTTCTAATTCAGAACACGGCTTGATTATTACTTTAAATTTCCAGAAATTACCCGAAAAACAGACAGGATGGTCCTTTTTTGGCCATTTCCCATTCTTCAGGAAAGACGGCAAAACAGAGAAATCGGAGCCTAACAGAGATGAACAGAATCAACAAACTGAAAGACAAAAACAAGCAGAAGAAACCAGACAGAAGGAAAAAGAGAGAATCGCTAAATCGATCCACTTAAAACACCTCATCACAAGTTATGTGAAAGTTAGAACACTCAAATCTCTATGCCGCGACTTTGAGACTCCTGTGTTTGGAGATTTCCCTGGCAACGAAGGAGAAAAGAGTATTATGAGAAACCTCGCTCATTTCTTGAAAGAGGAAATAGACAAGATCAAATTTGTCAGCACAGAAGAAAGAGGAAAAATAATATTTGAAAATCACGATCCAGTATTGCTAGCGAGCTTTCCAGTAATCGCAGCTACGATTAGCGAGCTTGAAGAGAAAAGAGCTAAACTCGAGGAGGAGAGAAAATACTTCGAGAAATTACAAAAGGACGTCAAAGGCTTTAGTGGTGTACTGGTGAAAAATATCAATGAATCCGTTGCATTAAAAAATGATGTAGAGGCGTATAATACTCGACTGGAAAAACTGAAGGAAAGGCAAGAAACGGAGCGAAAAAGCAATGAGACGGAGCCCTTGCAGTTTGACAAAGAAATGGAGGAGATAGACAAAATTCACATCCACAGTTTGAACGAAAACCTGCGTACGCTGCAAGAAAAGATTGGAAAGGAGACACAAGGTTTTAACGAAGCAAGGAAAGAATTAAAGAACCTTAAAGAACGGAATGAAAGTTTAAGAGCACGTATTAGTGAAGTGGAGACGAAATATAATAATTTGGAAATATTACTTTCAGAACCCTCAGGGAGCAGTCTACATGCGGATACTTTACACATGAAGTCACAGAGCAACATTTAGTTTAAATTCATCCGTTGATAAAAGGAAATGTTGTTCTCGTAATGTAAAAACGAATATTGATTAAAAATGTAAAGAAATTTAGACATAATCATTAAAACAGTGTTGCTAGTTTGATTATTGATTCTCAGTTACTGTTCAAGTAATAGCTTCTAAGAGAACACATAAAATAAACTTTATTACACTTTCAAATTTACTATCAAAAATGAATGTAAGCTTTAAATGTAACTGCTGGTTTGACAGTAATGCATTCTTTGCAATAAAACAAACAAAAACAAAAAACAAAACTGACTGTGTTTTTTTTTGCAAGGGGGAGGGGGTGGGGGTGAGAGAAAGGGGGAGGGGGTGGGGGTGAGAGAAAGGGGGATTGAGGTTGCCATCTAGTGCGGACCTATGAAGAACTGCGCGAATCGAACCTCAGTAGGCAATAAAGGGTTTTTGGGTTAAATGAAAGTCCAGGAGATTGGACTTGTAACGCTTGCGATGGACTGCTTCCCATTCACTGATTTGATATTTGGGAAAGGCTTGATCTCCTGAACCGTATCATCTTCTCAAGTTCTTTTTGTAAACAACACAGAAACCAGCCCCTTGGTGAACTGATGTGCCTTCCCCGTCTAAATATAGTTTTAACTATATTGATTGATTGACTGATTATGCTAGCTCTCTTTGTCTTTATCATGATTATGTAGTTATCTTTCGTCTCCGTTCAAATCTGAGGTCTGTTGTAAAAGTTATCGTGTAAAAACGAGTTTTATTCTTTCTCTTTCGTGATATTTATTTTAATTCCATAGGAAAGTTTTGCTTCAGGTCTCAATTGCAAACAGAGGAAACAGGGGCAGTTACACAATTGAAACCCGTTATTACGAGTTTATCTTTATGGAAATCTATTGGAGAGATTAACTCACTCAAAATTATTGTGGGTTGAACATTGAGTTTAATAATCTGTTGCTGAAAATACAGATTAAGTCAAATGTCCGGAAATTATCTGATCTTTTATTAGAACGTGTGTATTAGACTTTCTAAATCAGGCCTAGCCAAACATTAACAAAGAACGACTTGTTGTTAGTATATATAAGATTTTGGTATTTAAACTGATGATAATCCGGATAAAAGTGATAAAACAGATTGATCTGTTTATTAATTGCTTAAACTATAGCAATAAGATGATTGAACTGATTAGGATTTAGGAAGCAGATTTTCCTCCAAGATTAATAAATGTTTTCCGTTAGGTCAAAAAATAAAGAAAGGCACAGAAATAGACTCTGACCCCAGAGATTTTATGTCTTTAATTCTGAACTGACATAAAGCAGAATTGCTTAATGGTTTGTTTTTTGCTTTACGGTGAAAAACGGATGTTTTTCTTTTCTAGCCATAACTTGATTTAGCTTTGGATGCGAAGAAAGAAGAAATAGGACGTCTGGAACCAGGGAGGAAAATTATACCTAATCACTGAAATCACAGTCGAGCTAAATTATATAAGCGTTTGGATTTCTGATTAACTTCATAGAGACGAATGATCAATGTTACGTTCTCAGTTATTAAAAAAAGCAGTATCGAAATTGAGTTATCCAAAGAGTCGATTTCCGTTGGAAGAATATCTGCAGCATTGATTTGATCGCCCCAGGCGAAATAGTGACGTCAATTGTGGTACTTATATCTTGTACTGATGTCCGTTAGAATTTAATTCCCGGATGGCAATACAACCCTCGATAAGGAGATATCACAAATCATTTCCTTGATTGGACCGAAGTGTCAAATTGATTCGCGCGTAGAAAAACATAGAAATAATTTATAGCATCCTTATTAAGTAAAACAACATGTGTTGTAGACTGCATGTTCAGTTGTAGGTCTGTTTTGATAGGACTCACTTGAACTTATTTTATACTTCAGGAATCCGTCTAAGAGCAATATCAAATTTTATGCGCTGGTCAACTATATTTCTTCTTTTACAAAACCACAAACCGCATAAACGAAACACCAAACTTTCACAACCTATTTAAGGCAAAGGCAAAGCTATCTTCTATCTTCATCAGGATATCCGCAAGTTTCGCGCCTCCGCGTCTGGCTTACACATACGTCGGAACGCAAAAAGAATCGTTTCAACTTTGATAACTACATCCGAGGCGCAAGTGATGATTAAATTAACAAAAAAGTTCCGTTCTGAGGGCGTGAAAAAATTATTTTAGCCGAAATATAAAGCCAGTTATTGGTATTTTTAGTTCAAAAACCAGTTTGAGTTCAAAACTGGTGGATAAATCAGAGCTAATCGAAAACAAACTTCACAATCAAAAGGGTGAACAATTCTTAGAAAAACGTAGATATTATGCAATTTAAAACTACAGTCGCAGACAGTGCGAAAGGAAAGAAAATGTCATTATTTATAACAAGTAACAACTATTCGATATTCGTATGTGCGCACGCAGAGGGCCGAACGATTTAGCCGCAACTATTTTTATTTTCGCGCTTTTTTGCGTCAAAAAAACTGACGTGAAACTTCGATAATTTTAGACCATTTAAAATTGAAATGAATTGAGTGCACTGTACATCGCTGAATTTGCAACTATTAGCTTTTCTTTGTCCGCGTTGTAGAGATTACTGACGTTTCTAAACTCTTTTCGTGCAAATTATTCCATAGCCTTTCGCGTTGAACACCTCTGTTCGTTTCAACCTGCGACAGATAAGCGTCTCTCGAGTGCGTTAAGAGGCGTGACCGCGATGACTGTATTTGTAGTCTTCCTCCATGTTCATCACGTTGTCATAAGAATTAAGGCGTAGCCCTTTGTGCAGATCTCCAAGATAATAAAACAGTCACTACGTCTTAATATTCGCATCTGATACATTGATGTGGTAACACAGGGTACCGATCACCGTTGGTCGTAGTAGCTGAGGCGCCAGTATGAGACCTTGTCAGATTTACAAATGAGATCATTAAATTGCTTCCAAGCCCAAGCAAGACTAAAGCAGGATTAATTGAGATTCTAAACCACTGTTGTAGGCCGCAAAGTCAAAGCTGCGACACTCTGACGGCAAAACTCCTTTTTTCAGTTCTACCGAAAAAAAATTAGCCCACTGGAATAGTTACCAATATCTTCGCGACACACTAATCGCTTTATATATTAACCCATTTTCCTGTTACAGATCAATCCGCTTACCTTTGTAATAAGCCGAGATATGGAGTTTTACAAGGATGGGCCTTAAAATGTGAATATGCTACCATAAACTATTAAATAAGGTACTCGTAAACGTTATTTGAACTCATTGCCGGCTAGTTAATTAAAACATAAAAGTAGCTCTCCTAGTCCTACTATTTGGGGAAACCTGGTAACAAATGCTCAGTGATCACTGGTTCCCTATCGATCCGTGAGAGAATTCAAAACTGTGGTAACCGATAGTATCTAGTATTTATGTTGATTTATTTCTGACGTTGAAATAAAATCTGCGCCATCGATCTGAGCGCGTTTTAGTGCGAGCAAAGAGCCGGGGCTTTGTGATTACAAGCTATTTAAATTAAGCCCCCTGGCAAACACGCGACTGGACTACTCACTGTTAAAGGCCTGTTCAGACGTACATGCATGCGTCGTCATTTTAATACACAAACTTTTACTCATCCATCGAAAAAAAGGAATAAAACATGTTAGTTCTATTGATTGAGCCTTTGAGTGCAATGATGTGCGCATCATTGACAGGCCGCTGAAAGCCACCTTTTCAGGATTTTTACTATTATCTTAGAGATTGTTTTACACCGAACCTCAGGCAAGTTTCAGGCAAATAAGGAAAACGATAAACAAGCGTGTGACATACATGCACGTAAGAAACGTTTTTTTTTTCCCGTACAATCTTCACTAGGTTGTGTTCATTTTATCAGTAACATAAAAGCTGCGCAGACTGTATGTACACTTCAGTTTGCACTTTTTCCCGCCATTTTGAAAGAGGAGCGCGCGGAAACATATAGTGCGAAATACTGTGTTTGGGAATGGGTGAAATTATCTGATTTTAACAAAATCTGGTTTCTTCAATATTAAAACCTATCGTCACACTGTAAAAGTTAACTTAATATTCACAAAAGAAGATAAATGTGCTGATCGGATTTTAAGGAGCGTGCAGTCGTGTGCTTCTAGTTTTCAATATCCGTGTTCAAAGTCCACGGAAAATTTACGGACACTGAAATCCTACTGCCTACTTGCACTGGAATACAAAGTGAAACAAACAATGTTAAAACAAAAATTTGTCCTCTATAACTATTTAACAATTAGACTACGAGCCTGAGTTTTATATAAGTGAATAGCTAGTCAACAAGGCGCAGTGGATAGAAACCTCGCGCTTGCCGTCTAATTGTGAATCAAACTTGGACAGACTCCTGTGTTTGGAGATTTCCCTGGCAACGAAGGAGAAAAGAGTATTATGAGAAATCTCGCACACTTCTTGAAAGAGGAAATCGAGACAAGATCAAATTTGTCAGCACAGAAGAAAGAGGAAAACTAATATTTGAAAATCACGATCCAGTACTGCTAGCCGAGCTTTCCAGAAATCACAGCTACGATTAGCGAGCTTGAAGAGAAAAGAGCTAAACTCGAGGAGGAGAGAAAATACTTCGAGAAATTACAAAAGGACGTCAAAGGCTTTAGTGGTGTACTGGTGAAAACTATCAATGAATCCGTTGCATTAAACTAAATGTTGCTCTGTGACTTCATGTGTAAAGTATCATGTAGACTGCTTATGTAACTCGACTGGAAAAACTGAAGGAAAGGCAAGAAAAGGAGCGAAAAAGCAATGAGACGGAGCGCTTGCAGTTTGACAAAGAAATGGAGGAGATAGACAAAATTCACATCCACAGTTTGAACGAAAACCTGCGTACGCTGAAAGAAAAGATTGGAAAGGAGACACAAGGTTTTAACGAAGCAAAGAAAGAATTAAAGAACCTTAAAGAACGGAATGATAGTTTAAGAGCACGTATTTGTGAAGTGTTGACGAAAAATGATAATTTGGAAATATTACTTTCAGAACCCTCAGGGAGCAGTCTACATGCGGATACTTTACACATGAAGTCACAGAGCAACATTTAGTTTAAATTCATCCGTTGATAAAAGGAAATGTTGTACTTGTAATGTAAGAACGAATATTGATTAAAAATGTAAAGAAATTTAGACATAATCATTAAAACAGTGTTGCTAGTTTGATTATTGACTCTCAGTTACTGTTCAAGTAATAGCTTCTAAGAGAACACATAAAATAAACTTTATTACACTTTTAACTTACTATCAAAAATGAATGTAAGCTTTAAATGTAACTGCTAGTTTGACAGTAATGCATTCTTTGCAATAAAACAAACATAAAACAAAAAACAAAACTGACTGTGTTTTTTTTTTTTGGAAGGGGGAGGGGGTGGGGGTGAGAGAAAGGGGGATTGAGGTTGCCATCTAGTGCGGACCTATGAAGAATTGCGCGAATCGAACCTCAGTAGGCAATAAAGGGTTTTGGGGTTAAATGAAAGTCCAGGGGATTGGACTTGTAACGCTTGCGATGGACTGCTTCCCATTCACTGATTTGATATTTGGGAGAAGGCTTGATCTCCTGAACCGTATCGTCTCCTCTAGCTCTTTTTGTAAACAACATAGAAACCAGCCGCTTGGTAGACGTGGCTTCCCCGTCTAAATTTAATTTTCTCACTATATTGATTGATTGACTGATTATGCTAGCTCTCTCTTTGTCTTTACCATGATTATGAAGTATTCTTTCGTCTCCGTTTAAATCTGAGGTCATGTTGTAAAAGACACCGTGTTAAAACGAGTTTTATTCTTTCTCTTTTGTGATATTTATTTAATTTTAATTTCACTAGGAAAGTTTTGCATCAGGTCTCAATTGGAAACAGAGGAAACAGGGGCAGTTACACATTTGAAACCCGTCATTACGAGGTTTCTCTTTATGAAAATTTTTTGGCGAGATTAACTCACTTTATTTTGGGTCTAGGTTTTATATTTGGTTTTTTTTTTTTTGATTCTCACTTTATTTTGGGTCTACCATTGAGTTTTCTAATCTGTTTTTGAAAATACAGATTAGGTCGGATATCCGGAAATCATTTGATCTTTTATTAGAACGTGTCTCTTGAACGTGTGTATTAGACTTTCTAAATCAGGCCTAACCAAACAAAGAACGACTTGTTGTAAGTGTACATGTATTTAAGATGTCGGTGTTTAAACTGATGAAAATCCGGATAAAAGAGATAAAACAGATTGATCACTTTAATAATTGGTAAAACTAGAGCGATAAGAAGATTGAACTGATTAGGATTTAGGAAGCAGATTTTATTCCAAGATAATTATAAAGACTCAGTAAATAAATGGTTTTTGTTAGGTCAAAAAATTAAAAGAAAAGTACTGTCTCTTTTCTCAGCGGTTTTATCTCTTCTTAACTGATATAAAGGAGAATTAAAGCTCTAAAGTTAAGCGGTAGAGACATGGATGTTCGACTTCCGTTCGAAGGATTTCTGCAGCGTTGAGAATCACCCTTCGGCGAAATAGTGACGTCAGTCGGTGGTACGCAGTTAGGGCCTCTTTACATGAGAACCGAGATGAGTTTCGTCCAGGGATGAAAAAAATTTCATTTTACATGAGCATGTTCATCCTGGGATAAGTCGTCCCGCCCGAGTCGAATTCATCTCGCCCGTGCTTACATTAACATTACATTTCATCCCGGGAAGGACTGTTTTATACATGGGGTTTTTCGTCACGTTTCATTCCGGGATGACATTTCATCCCGCTGTTTCATCCCGGAATAAAATCGTCCCTGGATGAACTCATCCCGGGACGAAATCATGTATCATCATGTAAACAGCAACAAGAAAATGACCAGACACCGAGATGAATTCATCCCGGGACGAAAGTCATCCCGGGACGAAAACTCTCATGTAAAGAGGCCCTTATACTGACGTCCGTTAGAGTTTAACTCCCGGATGGCAATACAACCTTTGATAAGGAGATATTACAGATTGTTTCCTTTATTACACCGAAGTGTCAGTTTGATTCGTAGAAATTCATAGAAATAATTAGGTTGGGGGATCAACGTGTTGTAGACTGTATTAATGTCTGTTTAACAAGCCTTTTCTATGCGACTATCTTGAAACAGCACAAAGTATTTAACTTTTGTACTCAGGAATCCGTCTGACAGAGGACTATCGAATGTAATGTCTTTGCCAACTGCATTTTTCGTGTTACAAAACCATAAACCGCACAAATGAAGACCAACCTTTCACAACCTATTTAAAGCTAAGGGAAACTATCTTCTGTCAGGAAATCCGCAACTTTCGCGCCTCCGGGTCTACCCTACTCATACGTCGGAATCGAACGCCAAAGGAATCGCTTCAATTTTGATAACTACATCCGATTGAGGAGCAGGTGATGATTAAATAATAAAAAAAAAAGAAAGTTCCGTTCTGAGGGTGTGAAACGGTTCTTTTGGCCGCAATAAAAACCGCGAATTAATATTTTAAGTCGGTTTAAAAAAGGTGAACAGTTCACAGAAAAACGTGAATATTCTTTCAGAACAACCGTCGTAGTCAGTGCGTAAGGATAGAAAATGTCATAATGTATCTAGGCTGATTACGAGGTAACAGCTATGTGAGAATATTCTCAAATGTGCGCACGCAGAGAGCCGAACGATTTAGCTGCATCTATTTTTATTTTCGCGCTTTTTGCGTCAAGAAAACTGACGTGAAACTACGATCATTTCAGACTGATTCGAAATTGAAAAACAAATTGAATTGAGTGCACTGAACATCACCGAATTTGCAACTTGTAGCTTTTATTTCTTTGTTATTGCGTTTCAAACTTTTGTTGTTTTCCTGCGCGGTCGGGTGGGTTTTTTTTTGTTTTTTTTCTGCTTTTTGACCAAATTGCGTTGAACACCTCTGTTGATAATAGCCTTCGAACATACCGAAGGCGCGCGTCTCTCGAGTGTGATATATTGAGGCGTGTTTGCGCATGCGTTGACTGTATTTGCAATCTACATCCATGTTCATCACGTTGTCATAACAATTTAGGCGACTCTTTATCCAGATCTCCAAGATAATAAAACAGCCACTTCGTCTGCTTACTTTTCGCATCTGATACATTGATGTGGCCGGTAACACATAGTACGCTGGGTAGTAGCTGAGGCGCCAGTATGAGACCTTGTAAGATAAACAAATGAGATCATTAAAATATTTGAAAAACCTAGTAAGACTTTTCAGCAGGATTAAAACGAGATTTTCAACCACTGTTTAAGGCCGCACTGTTTAAGTCAAAACAGCGACACTCTGACGGCAAAACTACTTTTTTCAGTTCTACCGGCAAAAAAATAAACCACTGTTGTAGTTACTGGATACCTTCGCGACACACTAATCGCTTTATATTAACCCATTTCCAGGTTATAGATCGATCCGCTTACCTTAATAATTACTTAGCCACAAAAATCCTATTGTTCTCTCTCTGCAATATATCGAATATTGCAGCCATGAACCAAAACATCAGCGTGGAAGCGACTGAAATAGTCCATGTAATGTAGAGAGAGAGAAAAATAGGCTTTTAGGAGGGTCAATTATTAAAATGCTTACAGTTATATTGGGTATATTCAATATACTCAATAAATGCTGTGAGCCTCAGTAATTATCTATTAAGTAATAAGCCGAGATACGCAATTTTACAAGCATAGGCTTAAAATGTAAATATACTAACAAAAACGATTAATATGATACTCGTAAACGTTATCCAAACTCATTGCCGGCTAGTTAAAAGTTCAGTTGAAGTAGTCTTTATTTTAAAATAGCTCTCCTACTATTTGGGGCACGGAAAAGATGGTCAGTTATCACTGATCCCCAAATCGTGAGAGAATTCAACACTGTGTAACCGATAGTGTCTAGTATTAATGCTGATTTATTTCTGACGTTGAAATGAAATCTGCGCCATCGATCTAAACATGTATTAGTGCAAGGAAAGAGCCTCTTTGTGATTACAACCGTAGGCCACCAGGAAAACACGCGAGTGGACTGCCAACTGTCAAAGACTTGTTCAGACGTGCATGTGTCGTCATTTGAATACACAAATTTTTTATTCAAACATCGAAGAAAACAAAACAAAAATAAAACCTGCTACAATCTTGGACAAAACTGTTGAAACACTTAGGAAATTTCCACTAGGGACATAAATGTCATGTCAAAACAACAGTCGTAGACAGTGCGAAAATGTCCCTATATATCTAACGCGATAACGAGGTAACAGCTATGTAAGCCTCAGTAATGGTAATAGTACTATAAATTAGTAACACATTTTTTCTAACGACCCCTTTAAAAATACATACCATGTAGGTAACAGCTATGCAAAATCTATATGTGCGCACGCAGAGGGCCGAACGGTTTAGCCGCAACTATTTTTATTTTCGCACTTTTTGCGTCAAGAATACTGACCTGAAACTTCGATCATTTCAGACCACTTTAAATCGAATTGATCAAGTGTACTGTACATCGCTAAATTTGCAACTAGTAGCTTTTCTTTGTAGAGATTACTGACGTTTCCAAACCTCTTTGTGCAAATTATTCCATAGCCTTTCGCGTTAAACAGATAGGCGTTTCTCGAGTGCGATAAGGGGCGTGTCTGCCCGCCGTTGAAAGCCTCCTTTTTAGGACTTTTAGTATAAATTTTTAGATTTTTAGCCTGCCCTGGAAGATTAGAATTTAAAATAAACATAACACTAACTGTGCATTACTGCCGGGTTCACACCGTTTACCGGCCATTTTGAAGAAAGTACGCGCGCTAACTTGGCGCGAAATACAGTGCTTTGGGAATCCGATGTGAAATGATCTGATTTTCACAAAATCTAGTTTTGACAGAAAAAAATATAAAATATTGACAGTCTGAAAACTTAAGGTACCAGAAAGAAGCTTAATTTACTGATCGGATTAAAGGGAGCGTGTAGTCGTGTGCTAAGTTTACAATATTTGTGTCCAAAGTCCTCGGAAAAATTTACAGACACGGAAATGTATGTAAACTGAATATTCAACTACACAGTTGCTCGGGATACAAAGCTAGTAAAACAAACAATGTTAAAAACAAAAAGTTGTCTTGTACAGCTATCTAACAATTAGACTACGAGCCTGAGTTTTCTAGAAGCGAATGGCCAACGGTGCGCAGTCGATAAAACCCTCAAGCTTGCCATCTAACTGTTAAAAAGAAAAGGGCAGGAGAGCCAATCAGATACGCAGATTTTCAATAGAACATAACTGAGCTAAACCGGGCGTGTCTTACTGCTTTGCGCGAGTTAAATAAGGCAAAGCCATGAATTATATTCGACAATTAAACACTCCAGTTACTTGAGAACACTTGAGAAAAAGCAGAAAACATACTCCTGCAGCTGGTATTTTCTCGCGTGTTTCCAAATTACCGTCGTGCTTTATGACAACACTGATAATACATGGCTAGGCTTCTTTCAGATTTGTTTTTAAGCACCGTTCAAAATGTGTTTCCGTTTTAATCGGTGTGTGTATTGACGGAATATCGCACGATAAAACCCAATATCCTTAACGAGCTTTAATTTCCCTGGAAACTAAAAATATCTTCAAAATACTGTAAAAACAGCATAACAAGTGCCATGTAAAACTAACAAACAAACAAACAAGTTTGTACTCTTATTATCACTCTCTTGGTGGAATCTACAATGTAGACAGGCAGGTCTGTTGTCTTTTTGGAGGCAATTCAAAAAGCATGATACAAGAGTAACGCTTACAAAACCTCTGAGAAAGTAAATTTTCATTTAAGGAAATAAAAGAGGCTCTTATCAGGTGTTTTTAGTTCAGATTGATGGTTAAAGTCAGCAATACTTGCAATACTTTTATATGTTTTTAAAAGATAAGGTACTAAATTGCTCTTCTGAGGCTTTTCTTGCACTGCACTAGTCTGAAACAAGAAACGTTTAATGATACTCCAAGATAAACATCGATCGCGCAGATAAACATCTCATTATAGTAAAAGGCTCTTTTATCGTCTGGTGGGATTTGCCCTCGACCGGCCTCGCAAAGCCTCAGAATTTCCGGAAATACTGCTCAGAAGAGTTTTATTGACGGAGCTTTTAAAGACTTAGTAAACACATGCACGTGTCGTCACTGGAATACACACTCAAAAAACTGTTGCTATTGATGGAGTCTCTCAGTGCAATGCGCATTATTTACAGGCCAAAATCCGCCTCATTAGGCTTCTTAGTATTAAGAATGACTTACTCCAGCCTCAGGCTAGTAATCGCGGTGCCAGCGCGCACTGATAAACTAAAAGCTACGTAGATTATCGTGAGGAAACACGATAAACAAACGAGTGCATGCGTGCACGCTTTACATGTAGTTTACGTATTTTATTTTATCAAAAGAAGCGTTCTTTTATTCCCGTTTGTGTTCATGTAATGTAACATAAGCTGTCCTATACTGACCGATTTCTGACATATCATCATGGTCTAAATACTTAAGTCTAAAGACTGAATTTTGCTAATGGGATTTGAGAGATATTAGAGATGGAAGGAAGCGTGTAGTTGCCTATTTTAGTTCCATATGTCTGTGCCAAAGTCCGCGGGAAAAGTTGCAGACAAATGCATGGATAACTGAAACCTGTACAGCTCATTTCCTACCAGCACACGGTAAAATTAATACGAAATGAGGAGACAATGTTAAAAAGAAAACGATTTAATCATCGAACTCGTGATTTTATGGAAGAAAAGGATCGAAAAGTTATCTGGTATAACTGAGCTATTTTTATACGGAACCAATTTCTAATACTGTTTGGATTCTGCACACGCTCAGATTGGCTTAACAGCTTTCTTTTTTATCAGCGTATAAAATATAGAAGACAATATTGCATTGCGCGAGTTAATCTTTGGCGTAAAACTTGCAATGATTGAAGCTAAAGCCATTTAGTGCATGTTATAAAACACTCCGATTATTTGAGAATATTGAGAAGTGTAGAAAATATTTCCAGTATGCGTCTTGTTTTTCCCTTGTCTCAGATCTCTCTTTGGTTTCTGTATTTGTCTTTGAATAAAGTAGCACCCTAAATGTATGTTTACGTTTTAATCAGTGTGTTTGTATTGATGGATTATCCCATGACAAAACACAATATCCTCAATGGGTTTTACTTTCCATGATAGCTAAAAATGTTTACAAGATTTTGAAATGTCTAAGTTGCACGTGCTAAAGAAGTGCGATCTTAAAATAAAAGTCTTTTCAGTTTTCCTCTGATAAGTAACACGCTCTTGATGGGATTCACATTGTAGACAGGCATCTCTCTTGTCGTCATGGAGGGCGGCATGCAATACTGAAAAACAAACAAAACAAAAACACAAACGAGAGTAACACAATCCGGACTGACAGAATTACGAAAAGAAACATTTATGGCAAAGAAGATAGCAAACGCTCTTATCGGTTTTATTAGTTCAGATTGATGCTTCGAGTCAGTGATACTCGCAATACAAAAGATAAGGCAATGATATGAGCCACTTATTTGTCTGGGGTTAAACTTCATTGCACCAGACTGAAACAAGAAACGTTTAATGATACTCCTGACCAAGATTAACATCGATCGCGCAAATAAAGATCTCATTATAGTAAAGCGTCTGGTGGGATTTGCCCTTACAAAGTCTCAGTATTTCCGGAAATATTACTTAGAAGAGTTTTATTGACGGAGCTAATAAAGATTTAGCAAAAACAACAAGTTCTTTGTACACTTGTTGTTCTGTAATAAAATTTTATTTTAAAGAGAGAATAAGTAGTAAGTGAAATAACCAAAATAATAACCAAACTGATAGCTAAGTGATATTGAGTTTGTTTGCACGTTATGCCTCGCCCGTTTGTTTTCTTATCAAAATATCATGGTCAGTTTTCAGGAGTTTTGGAGTGACCGTGTTGATCCCACGGTTGGCAGTTGACGAGTTGAACTGCCTTAATATTCTGATGGTGAAGAACAACTTTTTTTAATTGGAGAGCCTTTATTCCACTTTTCAACTCTTTTTTTAAAAAAAGATCTTGCAAGACGCGCGCAGACCTAACTGTCAGAATCAAGACACAACTAAAATGCGAGACATTTTCTCCTGGCTATTACACAAAGGGATAGTCATAGCAAGCACTGGTGAACCTTCGATCACTCACTCGACAATCTCCTTTGGAAATAGAGAGGCTGCAAACAGTTTATAATTATCCTTATTAGTGCCGCATTCTTTTACGTGATTTCAATAATTTAAAGTGCTAATTATTTCCGGTTTAAACTTCTAATTATGCACATGGAAGTCACACGATATTACTACTTACCTTTCAACCCGGTTTTCAACTGTAGCTAAAATGCGCTGCAAAATACGACGCTGTTCTGATAAAGTTGTCAGAAATGTTAAAACGACAATTAACATTTGTAATTTTTTTCTCACCCCTGCCCTCCCCATCACTTTTGTCATAACCTTCATAGCAGTTATGCATGGTAATTTTTCTACAAGATGAGTTATGAGATTTTAATAAACACTAGGAAAAAGGCCGTGTTCGTCGTAGAATTAGCTTCTTACACGGAATGACATGCTTCCAGACCCCCATCCCTCTTCCAGCAGTTGTCTTCTTCTATTTTCAAGGTCAATTTCATATTGCTGTTGAATATGGTGTTGGACAAGTAGCAGTAACATATATGTCTTCACGCATTTCAGCTTTTAAAAGGCTGAACAGCAGGTTTCTAAAAGAAAACTTAAAACAGTTTACAGACAACTTTTTATCGGTATTGGTGAAACGTTTTTTTACAATGTACTATCTGTAGCTTTCAACATAAAATAAAGGGTATCTGCGTTCCTGTTGGTAATTAAGACGGAATCCACTAGGAAGTCGAGTAATATTTATTAAAGTTGGACAAAAATCAAGTACCAGAATAATTTAAATCCTATTGCGTTATTTCCTACCCTTAATAAAAGGTAAAGATGTAAGTAATTATCCGTGATAACACCAACAACAATTTCTTATCAGAGTCTGAGAAAATGAATTTCAAAGTTCACAAGGTATAGGCAAAATCTCACGTGTAGCCATTTGGTAAATTCGTCTTACTACGATTCAGTGGAACTTCGAAATTTGCTTTCGATGTTTGGTGTTGTTAGAAAAGATTTCTTTTGCTAAGATATTTGAAGCAGTAACAAAAAAGTTTGCAATAAGGTGGAAATAATTCTGGTACAACAATTTCTTATCATAGTCTGAGAAAATTCAAAGTTCACAAGCTATGGGCAAAAGCTCACATCTTTTAAGCGATTCATGGGAATTCAGTGGAACTTCGAAACTGGTTTTCGATGTTTGGTGTTGTTAGAAAAGATTTCTTTCGATAAGATATTTGAAGCAGTAACACAAAAGCTTGCAATCAGGTGTAAATAGTTTTGGTACATAATTTTGTCCAATAACTACTCGAAGTCCTGCCGGATTTCCTCTTAACACCTCCCAGTCTCAATTTGTGCTGTGAAAAATGTTCCCATTAATTGGAAATGACGTGAGAATGTTCAGATTCCCTTTAGGGACGGACCATTAGAAATAACCGGAGGGGGGGTAAAAAAATTTCGGTGCAGGAATTTTTTTTTGAAGGCCTACTTCGCTGCAGGAATTTTTTTTCTGGGGCACAAGCTTTGCACGAATTTTTTTTCGCCCAAAAATACAGGTCTTTTTTTGTAACGCATCGATTTGCGTAACAATTATCATTATTAATTAGCATTATTGTTTCATTTTTCAGATTCGTTCTCTGAATTTAGCGACATTCAGGGACCGGACCGTTCATTTTTTATGGCGTAGGGGGCTGAAGGGATATGATAGATAGTGCCTGTTAAATATAAGAAAGAAATAGAATTTTTTACCCTGGACCCTCAACAAAAAAGATGAAAAAGGTGACAGCTAAAACTTATCAAGCTAAACTTTAGAACATCAGACAAAATTGCAGTTAAAGTGATAGTAATAATACTAATTGTGCTTTTGATGAACTGTTTACTGATGGGACACGATTGTTAGGGTGGGTGGTCAGGTGTGTTTGCAACCAAATAGTTGATAGGATTGAGCTGATGCTGTTCTTTCGGTACATGACAAATTAGAGGGGTCCGGGGGCATGCTCCCCCGGGAAATTTTTAATTTTCAGAACCTCAGGAAAGCTATTTTAGCCATTCTGATGGACGTTTATAGATGCCATCATACAACACTTAAAAGTTATTTCGTTGCACGAATTTTTTTTCAGGCACAACCGCTTGCAGGAATTTTCTTTTCGACAAGTTTCCCTTGCAGGAATTTTTTTTTGGTAAAAGTCACCCCCCCTCCGGTTATTTCTAATGGTCCGTCCCTTATCATGTCTTCTGTTCAATCCGTTTTACTTCTAAAAAAGATCTTGCACATTGACCGAGGGCACTGAGAGTGTTGTGATCTTGGGTAAGACACTTAACTTTTACAGTGCATCTTTCCACCAAGTACAATCAACTGTAAGGGCAAGCTGACAAATAGCATGCCAGATATATTTCCCTGATTAATCAGAATTAGGCTCATCGTACATATGCTGAGTAAAGTAGGGTTTTGAGCAGTTGCAAGGTGTAAGGAATCTATTAACAAATGCATGTTTGTTTGTTGCGACACATACGCATTATATACCGGTACTGATTTAGTCGAGAATAGGATCGTGTTTTCTTTAGTTATTATTGCCGTAATCAGGTTGCTGCAATTAAGTCATATTTCTGTGATAAGTAAAACTGCTGAAACATTGACTTGCATAAATTCTTATCTTTTACTTCTTGTGAGTGTGTCCATTTCATTTATAGACTAAATGGTAGTAGAATTATTTGCATGTATAACGTTCATCTCCCAGGGAACAGATTTTTTTTTCTTCAAGCCCTATTAAAAGGGGTGGGGGGGGGAGTAAATTATTGAGAGGGAGGGGCTTATTTCAAGCCGTATATCAATTAGGGTTCACATAAAAGAAATACGTTGACCTTTTTAGAAGCAATGAGATGAATGAACAACTTAAAAGCATAAATTCAACTTGTTTTCTTCTTTATAAATTGTCGTGATACACTATCTACGAAAGAGAGGGGCTAAATAGAGAGGGGATTTGATGGGGGGGGGGGGGGTGGAATTTCAAAGGAGGGGCTTTATCGTATCAGAAAGAAGGGGTCTTCTAAATGATAGCCCTAGTTGTTGTTAGTTTTGTAGTTCTTTGTCATAAAAGTATATTTATTGGTTTATAAGGAGATTAATATTACAGTAACATCAAGGAGGTGTTCTCATTATCAACGAAAATAAAATCAAGGTATCTACACGTGATACATCCGGCTTTGTACAGTCGACGTCTTCACCGCTTTCTTGTGCGGAAATTCTTCATTTTAACTGATGTAACTGTAGTTCCATTTTAAGACGAAAATATCCGTTAGGCTTAGTGTATCAGGAAATGTTTCGGTATGTTCTGTAATTTCAAGAAAGATATATCTGTAAATTGAATCGTACGATCTCCTTGACATGGTAAATGCCGCCACTAAATTTATCTCGCTTATTCGACTCCGGAGGTTCTAGCTTTCTTCCCGGCTGGCAATTCGATAAACAAAATATTTCACATGTTAAGAATACATTAGCTACGTGGATCGCAATATCTAGCACCTCCCTAGCTACCTTTTTGTAGGGTGTCTAGAGTTGTTGACCCGGCAGCGATTGCGCGTAGCATAATTATTCCCGGGCATATTATAATATGCAACAGAGGAGGCAATAGAGAATAAACCAGTAATTTCAAATGGACACATCGCATAAAAGTTCACGATTTTCTCATGCTGCAGGCCGTATCAAATATTGCAAATCGTTACTGAACAGTTTTGGATTATATGGCTCAAAGATGACATGATAAAGTTCTATCCTTTACTCTCAGTGGCTTTTCTCTCACTCCCCGCTTCATGTAGTTCTAAGTCATCTATACATAGTAGAAGCGTCTCTCCAAGGTAAAGCTAGATGTCCACAGTCTGTGTCAAAGTACCACAGACAAAGCCCCAGGAGTGATAAATTACTTTTTGTGGATAATCCGTTAGATCACCAGGAGATTTTTTACCCAAATTATCCTTTCGGTTATGCATATATTGAATATTTGACCACTGATGCCCTCTCTTATGTAGGTGTAGAAAGAATGACTATTAATTAAGAGGCGCAGAAAATTCCACTAGCTGGAACAGTCACAGTCTAAGCTTTGCCAGATACTTCAAGGACTATTTTAAAAAGATTCCATGTAGATTGCAGATTGTTGTGGAACAAGAAAAAGTCAAATTTAGCTTAAATTCAAATTTAGTCCAACTGAAACCCGCTGTGATAAAAAAGTAACCACTTAACATAGCGGCCAGAATAATCGCCTTTTCTAAAATGAAGTATATATTGCATTATCTCGAGTTCAGCTCAGCTTTCCATTATCTAAATGCGACTACACTATTTATTTTTGAAAATAAAAAGCACTTAAAGACAAAAAGCTTTATTGGACTAGTGTTATAAGTAAGATTCGGCTTGTGCGGAGATTTGTGCAGTAGCTTTTGTTAATGAAATACATTCCTAGATATAATGCCCCGAGGCTTTTACATATAGGCTTGAAAGCATAACATTAACTTAGACTGGATTATTAAGGTATTTTCGGATTACAATTAATCGTTTTCAAAGAACAGTTAATGCGTTTCAGAGATTATGAATATTTGCAGTTCATGAAATTCATATAATTCCTCACATAAAAATCGTCCACCAGGGGTGCTGATTTGGCTCAATTTTAAAAGCCGGAAAGCCTTTGTACCCCTGAGAATAACGTAAAATAAGTTTTGGAAATAAAACTAAATGTTGAAATAGCTTGATGGAGCCGTCGGCTTAACTTTCGGCTACAATTCCAGAAGGAAATTGGTTTACACAAAATAAGTATATAATTTTAATTCGATGGCCTCTTTACAGAGTCAATAGTAAATATCAAGAGACTAGGATTAGAACAGTCTCGCATCTCTAGGTGCTTCAGACTTTTAATCTTTTATTCACAAAGAAAAACTTGAACAATTTAGTAAATGAAGCATTATTATAATTAAATAACATCTCTGTATAATTTACTTCATCTGGGATCAGTTTAGTCCGCTATCTTTACGACCCTGTGCACCATAAACACTGAATTTGGTATGACACGAACGAGGCAAACTTTCACATATTTCTCTGTCTTTGTAGGGCACCTAATTTTAAATTTGCCGACAAAAAATATAACTTAAGTTGTAAAGGAATTCGGCTTCTTATCGCACCTCTATCAGGGAATATTTAAGCAAACTGTTTCACAATATGTAGCGAGACTAAGTTAAGACTGAACTGACTCGCCCAAGCTGGCGGATTATATGATTTAGGACGGTGTTATCATTAGTTACCCGTTTGGTACACATACATATATCGCCTCATTCAAATAATGTAGCCATTAGAATATGAAATAAAAATGTTGCTTTATCTCGACTTTTTAATCCGTTTCTTAAGTCTTGACGCTAGACTATGAGCATGTATGAGATAGTATTAGCGACGAGTCGATTGCAACCAAACTGAAATTGTCTTATGCCATGGACATTTCTGACGTTCAAAGCTTTTTCACGCAACAAAAAATCAATAAACACAGTGGTGGGGAAAAGGGATGCATGTAATATATTGAAAAGCACCTTGCAAGCACAATTATTCAAGTTTGGCGCTCCGCGTATAATCAATAAATCACGATTGTAACATGCAATATGGCAATAGCTCAGCTTTCGTGTTCAAGTTGTTTTCGTGTTCAGTGCTTGCTTCTGTCGCTCATTCTTAAATACATTCTCGACGCAATACTTACAGTTAATTTCAAAATGACCAATAAACAAAGCTATTCTAGGTATCTTAAAGGTATAGCCATCAGGTATATCGGCAAATTTCCTAAGTGAACCACTCCGGTGAAGACACTTAGAGTAGGTCTATTAAGTTCAAGATGGCGGCCATTCCACCTAAGACCGAACCTGATGACCAACGACGCCACAGCCAACGGAAACGCGGGACAGTAGCAAATAACAAAAGCTGAGCAATGATTAGGTTTTTGTTATTTTCTTGTTATTTCACACCTCCTGACTGATTAACTCTTTCTCTTTGGAGGCACGATGGACACAAGATGTAAATGCCTATATTCCCAGGTCCTACAATTTCATTTATTACGACCGTTTCGTCGAGCCTCGAGATACCACTGGAGGTAAACGTAACGTACCTTAAGTGTTTCTTCCATACTGATGTTATCTCCATGATTTCAAGACAGTTAAAGCTAGAAACATTTGCAACGAACGGCGCCAAAACAATCCGTCCGTACGAGAAATGAAATCATAAGTGCGGTCTGCCGGTTGCGATAAGCTTCCTTACCTTGAAAAGGAAAATATACCTCATATACCGTTATCAACAGCAAGGAAAAACGGACAATACATGCATCGGTATAACGTTCATGTTTACCCGTTTCGATTCTATTCTACTTTATCACGAATCTTAATACTAATATTTACCTACTAGAAGATGGTTTTCCATGTTCTATAAGAAAATAATGCACGCTTGCATGAGGTCTAGAAAAGCTGCTAGTGGATGCCCGAGCCGTTAAGCGAGGGCATTCAGCTGCTTTTCTAGACCTCAAAAGTGATTTATTTTCTTATAGTACATAGGAAAACCATCTTCTAGTGGGTGTAGAATGTAGCATTTAAAAAAGCACAGAACTAACAAGACTCGCGGCCGCTCACGGCATTTACAAACGCACGCAACATCGGTATTAGTGAAACTGTTTAGTTTATTCTTTTCTTTGGCGGCTTCTTTATAAATAAACCAAGATACCATTTCATTCATATTTCCTATTTATTGTCCTTTCTCCGACTACCAAAAGATTCTCACAAAGCCGACAAATCTAGTTGAAATATTTACGCATTTAAGTTTGGTAAAGCCTACTTCAATTTCATTCAAATGAAAAATTTTCATGCGTTCGTTTCGCAGCAAGTTTTTCAAATTCGCCTCTAATTATATTGATTTAAAAAGAACAAAAGTGGAGTGTTCTGTCTTCAAATTGTGGCTAAAAAAAAGGTTTCTTACCTCAAAGCGTTTCTAGAGTCCGGCTTCTTTTGCTAAATAATATCCAACACAATTTCGGGCAGCTCACGGCAAAATAGTGGCGTACACAACTCCAAAGAAAAACAACACTGAGATTTCAACGATTCGTTCTTCATCTGTCGCTTCCTTTGGCACTGTCTTACTTCCCTTTAAGCAAGTAAAACGTTTCTGATAAAAACTTGCTGCTTTAAAGCATCATTTAAACAACAAAACAAGAGAATAGAGGCGAAGGCGACGAAGTCGTACATCGAAATTCGACAAACAATCAGTTCGCACATCCGGGAGCAGGGATGGCGCAGTGGTGAGAGCGCGACTCGCCTCCCACCAATGTGGCCCGGGTTCGATTCCGGCCCGGTGCCATATGTGGGTTGAGTTTGTTGTTGGTTCTCGCCTTGCTCCGAGGGTTTTTCTCCGGGTTCTCCGGTTTTCCTCCCTCCTGAAAAACCAACATTTCCAAATTCCAATTCGACCTGGACAGAGGACCCGCATGAAAACCAGCTAGCGCTGATGTGGCTTCCTCTCTAAATATAGCGATACCGGGCTTCTATAGTTTTCAGCTATGTTGTATATAAAAAATAATGCCCGCTAGAATTCCATCGCGCGCATACAGCGGGGGTATATTCTAAAATACTATGGTCGTCTGTTCCCTTCTACTCGTTCTCGTACTCTAAATGTTAAAAGAGTAATCAGGGTGAACAATGCAACAACTGACTTCTTTTGTCTGAGGTTAGTCAGGTAAGCTTACTTGGCATTTTTTATTTATCCATGTTCATCACAAATTAAATACATGTAGAAACTTAATTACTTCTACTGGGACACTCACTATACCCTCACGACATCCAAACGGCATTTATGGTTGCTTCAGCCTAGCTAGGGCAGCAAATAAACAAACAATCTCTTAAACGCCTTCACCTCTCAAAGCTCTGCATTGTTGTCAAATGCTTGTCACTTGTAAAGGGTTTTTTCCTTGCTATATCTCTGTTGTTTGTTTTAGTTAAAAGAAGCACAGAATGACTACTGTACAAAGAAGTTCTTTCGACGATCGACTCAAATGCAATTATGCAAAGTTGTATTAACCGGCCTCTGTTTAAGTAACCAGGATAATTTTATTTTGAATATAGAAAAGACAAACACAAATAGGTATAGCGCGAGAAGAATCAAGGAGCAATAGAGGTAGGCCACTTTTTGAATTTAAACGCAGTTACACTTCACAGCTCCTATTCTCCAGTAAAAGCACACTTAGTCTTAAGATAACGTTGTGTTGTATATTTATCGGTTAATTTAAGGTATTGGTTTTATATAATTTAGTTAGACTAAAAGGATAGAAAAAAAAAATTCCTTTGAAACCTGAACTCCTTTTGATCACTCCAAACCGGCGGCTTTACCAGTCGGGGTTCTCATCATTCAGGCTATAAATTTTCGAAACCGTTTTCCTAAATCGATGTAAAACATAAATTTTATATTTAAAGCCTGTCACTTAATATTTCTATAAGAGAAATTTTAACATATTTCACAAGATGGTAATTGCTTCAGGCAGTAAAGTTCTTATGCAAGAAAAAGCAACCTTACCTAGATTTCGTTCTCCTTCAGTGAATTGATCTTTTCTCTACGAAGCGATACGTAATAGAGCTTTATTCTTGAAAAATGTAAGCAGCTTTTTCTGCAATGTCTTCATTTACTTGTTTTTGACGTAGTTGTAACTGTCTCGTGTCTTTCCTTCATTTCCTTTCTGCGGAAATTCGTTTTAATTTAATGAGTTTATACGAGGAAGACCCTTGAGCCAGTTACGATTTCAGGAAGTACCTGCCTTGTATTTCGTTTACTGAAATTGTTTTTCACCAATGCAACTTACGATCGTCTTATTAAAGGGTGTGATGATAAGCGTATTTTAAGAAGTGAAACGATTCTTCAGGCTGTATTTCGGTCACATACTACAAATATTGAACAGCAACAATAAACTAATTTAGACGGTTTTCTCACTTATGTTAACTGCTTTTCCCCTCTTCCTGAATTCTATCTATTACGCCTTGTTCGAACGATGTTGTGTTGACGTAGTTCGTCCCTTGTTTACTCCTGTTTATTTTTAGTTCTCAGATAAACATAAAGGCGTGTCCCGTTTTCAAACTGTTAAATGGCTTACCGGAAATCCTTTTTCTTCTATGTCCCGGGAAACATTTATCTTAGCTAGTGCACAAGCCTTCATTTCCTGACTATGTCTCGTGAGTTCGTAGATTGCTAGCACACCGGTGGTCGAGATTCAATTATAGCAAATAACTTTGACATCGCATAAACTCCTTCGCGTGTAGCAATTAAAATGCATTTATTAACATCATTTAAATTCAAAGTGGAATGGACGATTCTAAGATTTTAACTTTTCTGGTCTTACAGAATGATGTGACTCTATACATATGTGAACAGTAAACGAGGTCAATCAGTTATGACCTGGGCTTTACTATATTCAGAGTTCATTTTATTTTGACCCTGTTATTTTCAGAGCTACAACAAATTTTATAAGTTATCTCCGTAGTTTTCTTTTTTATCATTAAAAAATAAAAATGTTAACTACAATGAAATCACGATTTTTCGAGCCCAAGATTTTTCTTTTTTCCTTGTTTGCGTTTCACGCAGTCAAACAATGCAATTTCCCCCCCGATTTCTCGAGTCACTCTTCGTTTCCCTTGAAGGTTCAAGAAATCTGGACTCTACTGTAATTCTTTCATACCGTGCATTTCACGGCCCTGGGTGGTTTCAAAGGTTAAACGTGTCTGTTTGTAACCCTTAGTTTGTGTGTGGCCACTGGCCCAAATTTGCTACATATTGGTACTGTTTATTATGCACAGTTTATGCTAAACAAGGCGATTTGAATTTTAAAATCTGTGCACAGAGATGAATCATTCAAGTGTGTGACCATTTAAATGAAATTTATGGGGATAAAAGAAAGTATTGTTTATCACAAAGCTGCTCAAGGACTTTATTAACTAAAGTCCGAATGGATACCCTGATGGGTTCGAAAGAAAGCCGGCTATTAGGAAGTACCGTCATGTGATACTGCTTGTTTTTCGATTTAATACAAAAAGAAATTTGTGGATTTCAATTTTGAACTGATGAGCTGGGAAAGAGAGGGTTAGACTCTTAATTTACGGTTAATCCAAGTCTAACTGGTTTAGTATTGTCGTGTTTCACAGCCCGTATTTCGTGGTTTATGTTGCTACATGTACAATCATTGACAAAACCTTGGCGCAGTTGCTGTTTTGGCTTACTTGGAACATGAAAAAGTTAAGTAATTTCCCCTCTCCCCCTTTGCAATGTTGCGTAGCATGCAAAAAAAATTATGCTTTCAATTGCTGGTTACTTTTGCTCACAAACTGAAACGCACTGCACGGGGAGTTTAGGCATATTGTACTATCCAACATTGAAACGGGGGGAGGGGGTGGGTGGGCCAACGACTTTTGTCAATGATTGTAGATTGTCAGTTAGATTGTCAGTTTCAAGCGCTTTTATCGACACTAGTGTAAAAGTCTAACGCGTCTGTACCTATAACTGATCCTTTTTGTTCCAGAGCATTACATCATCCCTTTTTTGATTTACATACGGCGTTTTATATATAAATCTCTTGGGGAGAATTTGGTCCTGGTCAAGGCATGCCAGTCCGCTTTCAGTTAACTTACTATTTAGGGCTTCTTTTGATCTGCATCCGGCATGGGAGCCCAAAATGAAACGCACTTGTAATAGTCTCTTGAGGTGTTTATTACCGATACCAAGTGATTCAAATGTTAGGAACCGGCTTGCACCAAAGAAACAGTTATAGGCAATGTCATAATTCCTGATAAAAGCCCGCTGAAAGCACTATTGCAGATGAGGCTATTTTTGCGGCGATACTTTTACAAATATAAAACTGCTACAAATAACGGTTTTAAAACTGAAGGAATCTGGTCATAAATAAAAAATGAACTCCCGGATATAAAGCCGTGGAAGGGGGGGGGGGGGGGGGGACTTAACCAGTAAGATTCAGTTGAAATGTGACAAGGGATTGTCGAGTAAACGATCTAAAATCACGTTTACTCTGTTCACTGGCAATTTGTTGGAAACTGGGTGCTTTTTTATTAGGATATAGATCCAATATAGAGCTAAAATTAATTTTACTCTTATTATAGAATTAGATGTTTCAGGTAAAATTAGTCAAAGCTAGAACATGACTGTATCCTTCAATTAATTCATCACACCAGTAAAGGGCATTTGTCGGAATAGCAGCCACTAACAAAAGTCAGTCAATGTTCTCGAATGCCGCTAAGTGTTTTTCGATTTAAGTGTCTTTCAAAAAGCCGGCACTAAAATGATGTCGATCAATGAAGGTATTAAAAAAAAAAGAAAATCACATGCACCGTTTGTTATTTTAAGGTAAACCCTCTGAACTACTTGAATCCACGAGCAAGAACGCGTGATTTATCGAATGTTTGCCCTAATGACTTCTGGACACAAATGTTCAGCACTGGCAATTATGTTTTCTCTATCTCACTGGACGATCACTCCAGACTGGAGCATCAAAAAAGGCAACCTTCCAATCTTGGACATGTCCCCCTTTATGACACGTGCATGCGATTACACGTGCGATGCAAGATCAGTTTGGAGTTGATCACACTGATTCACGAGTTTCGCTGATCCAAATGGCAGGGGAGCCTAACCAAAAATTAATAAAAAGTATAAGAAACCCTTTCGATAGCTTAAAAAAAGGTCTGAGTAATATAGGGTACAGGTTCCCCGTGTCGTTTCAGGTATTTAAAAAGAATATTTTTTTTCAGCCTAACGTAATGTGAACTGTTCGGTTTCTTAACTGAATACTTATATGCTGCATGACATTTTAGGTCGGCTTGATTTAAGAACTGCTTTTTCTCTACTGAAAACCCTACAGCTGACCTTTCCTCTCATTCATTAAAATAACATTCTTGTTTTTCAGAAAACAAGAGGCATTAATTTTCCCACGGGTTTTGAAAGTTCAAGTTAATAGTCCAGTAGAAAACGTCAGAGTTTCGTCATAATTAAATCCCACTCATACACCATAAGGCCTTCTCAACGGATTTACCAAAACAATCCGTAACGTGCTCTTCAACTGAGGACATCTGGTGTTACAAGCGAGAAAACAACTTGAATGCATCCATCATTTTTCTGCGGTGTCTTTTCCTACACTAGGAAAAAAAGAGCAAGCTTATAATAAAGAGAGCGCATTGCACCTGAGCTAAAGGAGCTACAACTAGGTCAGAAACTGGTGCATCTGAAAAAAAAAAATTCATGTCACATTGAAAGTTTAATACATCACAAAAGTGAACGTAATCATGGCCGGAGCAATCAAACTGAGTCATCGGCTTTGCCGCACCCTAATAACGGCCAGAACCACTTATAAAATAACTGAGATACTACGCGCGCTCTGATTGGTCAGTATGTCAGTATGGACTATGTACCTGTAAACACCCGGTTCCCGATATAACAGGACTGCGAAACGCTTGTAATTTTACTTGCTTAACGGCTCGTGATCTACAAGCTTTTCTTATGTTCTCCCTACATTTCGTGTGGGTTTGTTGCGCCGGTAAACCCGTAGAAAGTGTGAGTCTATTGCTTAAATAAAGTCTCTGGCATGACTAGTAGCTTGTAGAGGAACGCGACACCTGCGCTTTCAGCCTTTCACTCAGTTTACTAAGCTTTAATGAAAGTCCACCTTCTGTGAACATCCGCGCGGGCACCCTTTGTAATTAAAGAAAACAAATTCGGGAGAGCCCCACGAGCGACATTACCTGTCTCATATACGGATACCTAGCTTGGAAGGCGGAAATGAGTTTTTATAGTAAAACTAGACTGTTCGGAAGTTTAAAGGGTGGTGAAGAGAACGAATTCCTAAAGGAAAAATCATTGACCGTTCCGGCCCCAATCCGCGTAGTGCATCCTAATCGGAAAATTGAAGCTCTTGAACAAATTTAGAACCATTCAGGACCATCTTTGTTAATAACTTGATCTTTCATAGAAAGGAAGAGACTTAAAACATACTATTGCAAACTGAAACGTCTACGGCCTTAAAAATCTCTATTCAAAGCTTCAGTGATATTAAAACACACGAATAGGTGTTTTATTTCTTAAGCTACCTTATGCTGCAGAAACTCGATCTAATCTAAGTGAAAGACATGGAGACTGCACTTTGTTTCTTTAATTCAAGTTTAATCTAAACCGACGCAAAGGTTACAAAGCCAGGAAATATCATACGCAAAAACACAAGTTTTAAACTTCTTTAGCTTAACCTACAAATGTCATAAATATGTTGATCTGTGCCATTGCAGAAACGCCTGTTCCGTTCTATGTCAGATAGAAAAGCATATAGCTTTGTACAAGCACGAGGCATAAACAAAACGCCCTTATTTACTCGCTTGAGATTTCAAGGAAGAAAAGCAGAATCAAAACAAAGGCTTAAATCTCATCCAAACGCTAGGCCCGCCCTGCCTGTCATTTTATTTGCCGTTTATTGAGTACTTTTCATGTAACCGGAACTGTCCGATGATCAGCGTAAGGCAATAAGAGTAAATATTAGTCCAAATCTAGGCCATGGATTTGGATGTCAGCTGTTCCTAAGGGCGCCAGCAAGTCTGTTAAGTTTTCACTTCAAAATACTGCTTTGTAAGCGTTCGAGTTTAGTCAGTGAGTTTGTTTTTACAAAAAATCGCCGAAACCGCTAGCCATAACTGCTCTCAGAACGGCGCCATAACAGAAGCTATCGTAATATAACAGACAGAGTTTATTTGGGCGTATTTTTCGCTGTGTCAACACCCCTTCATATAGTTTGTGAAGACGTGTCACGGAATGCATTTAAACGATAAGGAAGGTCGAACTGAAACGGACACGTTTGTCGATTTATTTCCGATCTAAATCCCAAAATTGGTCATACTGGCGACATCGCCGCATAAAGAAAATATCATGCTTAAGAGAAAGAACTTGATGAGGGTATTCCAGTATCTTTGTCGGTTTTACCCGGATTAATATTCTGTCAACAACGGTAGCGAATTCTAGGCTTTCTAGTGAAGTTTGAAACGAGGTCGGATTGACAAAGAATACCGACGACAAAAGCTGCTTGTACTCTATCTGATCGCTTATGGCGGCTGATCTTTTGATATTTAAGCAGCGTAACGGTTTCACATCAGATTAGGCTGTATATCTCATTTCGAGGGCAAAAAATGTAAACATTTTTACATAATGACAAAGACGGTAACAACGCATTTCTCAGTAACATGTTCTAAGTAATACTCGATTTCGCGCGCTATATCCGCTCCGGAGCAGTGCTGGTTTGTGTGGAAAAATAACCTCGGTTAACTTCTATTTCTGTAATGTGCAAAGTCTACGTTTTTCCTGATTAAATTTTGAGACTGTAGATGGGCTCGGAAGCACACGGTCGCGTGTTAGGATGAAAACGGAAAAAAAAAATAAAAAAACATGAATAGCGGAATGCATGATTCCTTGCACATACGGCATGCACCGGTCTCCAAACTTGACCGGTCAAAAAAAAAAAAAAAAAAAAGAAAAGAAAAAATGACATCCTAAGATTACGCAATGATTACAAGTTTTTCAGAAGTCAAGTTTGACAATGCCCTGTTATCATGTTCCCGCATCAATACCAATCTATATTCTCCTGCATGTTTGCAAGTCACTTTTCAAAATGGCGGGTTTACCGTAAATTATTTCACTGCATAAGCTGCGAGCACCTGCTGAGACTGATTCTGTGCGCTCCTCTTGAATCAAAGCTCACTTATGCAAATTTAAACGGCACTTTTCACATAATTTTACTTGTAACTAAATTTGAGCTGTAAAAAGCGAAACAAAACTTAAGGCACTTTTGCTAAACGTAACTGATCGATCCAGCACCGGGCACAACACATTCTTCGGTCCCTCTGTGCGAGATCAGGGACTTGAAATTTCTAACATAATCATTGACCCTAAATAATGCTCAATTTACCGGTAGACAAAACAGGCGCCTAACTACGTACTGCAATAAAAAAAACCCGAAAAGGTTTTAATCATTTGTGCAAAGAGGGACAAGAAAAACTGTCTTTACTTTGTGATAATTTGTATAGCCCAGCAAGAACACAAACATTCATTCACTAAGACAAGTTCATCTTTGAACCTTTCCCTTGGCCTTTTGTATAAAACTTTCTTTTTGCAAAAAAACTGGGGCATGACGACTTTTAATCCCAAAGTCAATATTATGGTCACGTCCAAGTTCTGGACGAGCGGAGTTTTGTTTCAGGGCCTTGCATGTTTACTTTAGTTCTTTTGATACACGAAATTTACCTCGAGGAGTGCAATCGAAACCACACCGAAATAGTTACCTTCTCGTCTACTATAGCACCTAACGATTTCATTACATCGCATTTTAATTGCAAGGAAGTCTGTTACAGCATGAAATGCATTGTAAATTCGTTCAATAAAGGCAGGTTGGCGTGTCGGAAGGAAATAACTTTATCTGTTCGGTTCCGCTCTCTGGGCAACACTTGTCTGATTACACATCGCGCGAGACTTACGGCGTTTTGGGCGCAATTGCTGGCAAGGAATTTGTGGGCTGGAGCCAAAACGTCATATTTCCTGATTGCTGGTGTATTCTTGACCCTTGGGCTATTTCAGGGTAACCCGATATTTCGGTAAAATACCCATGAAATATACAGCCACAAATCCTTTCAAAACATAGTCAGCTTGGCTCCAAAGGTCGATAGCTCTCTTCTGAGTTTGTGACACCTGTCAAGATTGAAGCTCTGTGATTGGTAGGTTACTCTTATTACATAAACATGTCCCCATTTAACCACGTGATAAAAAGGTTTATTTTCAACTCGCCTGTCACATATATCACACGTGTTCTTGCATATCGCGAGCATCATAGCAGCAGGGAGCTTGGCCAGCGAATTTTTTTGGAGTCAGAAGAAAAATCTTCCGCTGCAAGTTCGTCACGAGCGCGAAAAAGTACAGAGCTAGAAATTATGCGTGAAAGCGACAGAATGCTGCTCTCCGACCGAAGGACAGTCCGAAACAAGAGAATCCCAGCTCCCCTTCCTTCAATGCGAATTTTAAACCCCTTGGGGTTTGACAATCCGATCGCTTGTCATTCTCAACCACCGCGGCAACAGAGTCAAAGCTATGCGAAATTACTGGGGTCGCTGGAACAAGGAGCTGTCCCAAAGAAGGACCCGATTATGGAAAGCGACTCCGACAGAATCAAGCGGCCCATGAACGCTTTTATGGTTTGGGCGCAAGTGGAGCGAAGGAGGCTGGCTGATGCCAACCCAGAGCTTCACAATGCCGAACTCAGTAAAATCCTTGGACAGGCTTGGAGATCGCTGAACGGGTCGCAGAAACGACCATTTGTAGAGGAGGCCGAACGTTTGCGACAGCAACACATAAAGGATTATCCTGACTACAAATACAGGCCCAGGAGAAGAAAACACCCTAAGAGAGTGTGTAAGAAAATGACAACCACCTCACCCCCGAACTGTGCAGTGGTGCGCAATCCCAAGGAACCAACAGCTAATGTCTCGCGCTCCTCAGCTCACTGCGGACAGCTCGCGTTTAGCTCATCGGAGAGTAATGCCATGAACTTTGGGCAGGCCTCTGCGCCGATGCCTTTTGCAAACGGAGAATTGAAGCTATCTCATCTCGGAAATCCTTCCACCTTGCCGAATTTGTCCGAGATAAGCCTCCCCACACCTGAGACAAGTCCCGGATCGAGCGAGTTTGGTAGTGCGTTTAATTTCCCAACAAGCTGGCAAGACCTTCAAAATGCACTGGCAAATCTGCAACCCAAATCACAGCCCACCTCCCCAACGCCATACGTCGGTGTGTCGGCTTCAAATTCCGCGCCTGTCAGCCCGATTTACTTCACAAACGGAAGCGTACAGGCACTAAGCTCGCCGCTCATGGCTGGCAGCGCGAACACACATCTCCAACACAACGCCGACACCAGTACAAGCCAGCTCTTCTCGTTCGCTCAGCACATCACAGAGCTGCTACCAGAAGAAGACTTCAACAGAGAAGAATTTGATCAGTACCTGGACGGCACGGAAACAGCGAATATTATGTGCGATGTTGGCTGGTAAGATGACAGCTTCGAGGGAGTAGTATGCAGACTTTTGACTGTAAAATTTCATTACGCACAGACTTGGTGCCGAGACTTTTTTGTAATATTTTGAAGTGACAGATTTGTGCCATCATTTTCGATGGCAACCAGCATTTTGTTTGATAATTTCAGTATTGTTTTGTCTTATTTTTAAGCGCAATGCGTATACATGGAATTATTTTTCAATGTACAGTTTACATAAGGGGTCAAATACGAGTGATGTACACGTTTGAAGGCTGGAATCACCGCGAGGGGCCGAGTGACAAAGTTCGTTCCTTAGTTTCTTGAATTTATACGTGGTGCAGTTTTCAGTAGTTTATATTTGGATGTAAAATTTCGGGTTGCTTTTAAAATAAAGATTTGCTAATGAGCTTTGTTAGTGTGCTTGATTCGTGCGCGGGGTGCTGCACTTAATACCGCCATTAGTGAGTTATCCATGTTTAGGCCGGCTTGTTAATCAAGAAAAAATTACCGTCCCAAGTTTTCGCTGATTTGACAGCTCATAAAAGCAGCTTACACACAGATTGTTATCTACGATGAAAACGATTGGCTCACGCCAGTCAAAGTACACACTGAGATATGTCATCACTTGTCATAATCTAACAGAAAGATCGACTTGTCTCTTCCCTAAAGCACATACTGTAATTTCTGCGTTTTAGTAAATTTGACCTTGCGAAATAGCTTTCCACATATGCCTCGAGTTCGCATCAGTTCAGTGATTTGTTCAAAATCACGTCCAAAGCGATAACATCGTTTGTCGAATTTGATGATCGAGTGATCTGGCCGAGAAACTCCGTGACGAACCGGTCGTTCGAGTTTGTTCTAAAAGACATTTCAGACCGCTCTGACGTCACACGACTTTACCAAAGTCCATGAAAGGGCCTTTCTTCTCGAAGATAGGTCTTTATGTCCGGAAAAGGTTTTCTCGGCGAAAAGTTGTCTTCAGACATTTTATGGCACCCTTGACTCCTAGTGCTAATCTCTTTCCACACCGGAAACTAGGCTTGTTCGAACATCACTCTGAACAAAAGAACTGTGATTTGCGCTAATTATTCATTAGCACGCCTAGTGTTATGTATCCGACTTCCTTCGCTTTCTTCAAATATTGACATACATCTGGCAAAATCGACTGTCTTCGTATGAAAATGCATTCAAAATAAGATTGCCCACGCGTAGTTCTCTTCGGAAAGTGGGCGATTGGCAAGATCTAGATTTTGGCCACGCTTATAAAATTAAATAGATCAAAAGCAAAGTTTTATCTGTGTAATGTTATCTGAGAAAACTATCTGTTGCTAAATATAGACCCTGAAGACCCTTCTGTTATCTTTTTTGCTGAAGTTTCACAACAAGCCCTTCATTTTAAGCGATCGATGCGGTTGTAAATTGGGCTGCAACAGCTTGCATGTTAGAAGTTATATAAATCGACATTGACTCAGTTGAAATTGGTTTATGGGCTTGACGAGAAGTTGACAGTCGAAATCCCGCGATAAAACGGATAAACGACTGTTTGCTAAGTGTGCTTCGAGTGAAATTCTTTACACAAAAATTAAACACAGTCATAAAATATTTCGTTCTAAGTTTAAAACGTCCTTCTTAGAGCCTCCCGAACCTGAATTATAACAAATAACATTGTAAAAACTGGTGGGATTTGTAAGAGTTAAAAATTCTACCAGTTACGTTTGAAGAACAGAATTTTGCTGGTTTGCTCACAGTTATTTTCATTGTCGCTATTTTGAGCGCGCACGCGTTTATCTTTTACACGATCACAATCTTAAACCTTGATAAGGATGTGGAATGGGATAGGAAATTTCCTAAAATCATCCGGAACGCAAAAATTAATAGAAAACACATTTTTTGCAGCCCGGGAATCGAATAAAAATATGGACAATATGACCGGTTGTGCTTGTCAGTTGCAAATCGTTTAATTTGTTTTTCTGTTACTGACCTTAAATTTTTAAACAGGAAAAATGTTAAGGGGGCTGTGTAGCACTCATGGCAACAATCAAGAAAATTGTATCGATTATTTACGGTTAATGGGCGAACAGTTTACTTTGGAAACAAGAGTTTAGTTTCAGCTTGTTCGCTTGAAGTGTGGCTTGCGACAAGGGCAACACGCGACCGGCATCGGATTTTGAAATCGCAAAACCAGGCGAGAATTGGCTAGTGCTAATGTGAAATTTCAATCTGTTTTCTTGTCGCGGAGAATCCGTTGTTAATAGCCAAGAATTAGGAACCAAATTATTCCGAATTTAAGCTATACAGCAGGTGTCGAAAATTTGTATTGGCAAGTTACAAGATCAGTCTTATCAAGCCATAATTAAGTAAATCATCTGATCTGTGTGAGATATGTGGGAACACGTTTTGAGCTTTTTTCCCACACGGTGGGGTACTCATTATAACGCATTTCTTTCAAGTACAAGCTTTCCTTGTCGTCTAAGGCTTTTAGCATTTTTTGTGGGGAGATTTTCTTGTGCTTGTATCGACTAAAAAATGCTTTTAACAATCTACAGTTAGACTCAGCTAATTTGAACTCGGTTATTTCGAATTCCCCTTATTTCGAACTAAAACCCATTTCCCTTGAATTTGCACTTCAGTCATTTACTATTGGCTATTTCGAACTCCCGCTATTTCGGACTATTTTTGGTTTCACTTGACGGTTCGAAATACCGAGGTTCGACTGTAAGTTGAAAACTATACAGTCCAGAAATTGAAGAAAATACAGGCAGTTCAAAGAATTTATATTTCGTGGACAGTTACGGCTCAAGGCAAGAAGATAAACGTATTCTGTATCATTTTTTGAGTGCATTAAAAAATTTCAGCTCTTTTTTAAACAATGCCCTTTATACTGCAAAATAGTTAGACGCTCCAGAATGATTTAGGTTAAAGTTTTCAGCGATAAAATAGGTGATTTAAACCTGCACGGAGAAAAATGTCAACCATAGCTTACATGGAATGCGCATATTTTACTTGCAAAACATTCAATGCACGTAACGGTGCGTCAAAATTAAATTCCAGCTGAACGTTTTCAAAAAAAAAGCTGCAAAGCCGATTTAAGTTTATAACCTGGTTGCTTATTATGTAAGCTTAGTAGATTTGCTGGTGAAATAATTTTTATATCAGTGTCTCGTCAGTGGTTTTTTAAGAGCTAAGATTTCTATTAAAACTACTAAAGAGTGGAATTAAAAGGGAGAACTTCCTGACAAAAGTACATTGACATCATATGCCTTGCTCAAATTCCACTCTGATTTCAGATGACGTTCTTTGTCAAGGTCACAGCGAGACAGCATGGCGGGAGCCAGTAACCTCTGCCAAACCAAAACATCCACCGTTGCCAACAGATTTTGAGTATTTCAAAGCATCTGCAGGAAGACTTACGCTTTTATAAGACTAAAATTCTTCTTTAAGCCCTTACTTTGCAGTACCTTATAAAGGAAATCTCGCCAAATCGCTCATAGTATACGATTTTACGTCAAACAAAATTGACAAAAGCTTATGAAAAACTAATTTAAAAAAGTAACGATTTAGGGCCAAGAGGGACTAAGATAATCTTCTTTATAAGGAAACACTGACTCTATCTATCCTTTAATACAGCAACACAACACTAACTTTCCTTGAAAAAAAAAAAAAGATTGCGCAATGGAGTAAGAATGATCGATGACCCGATAGAGTCCAAAAAAGTCCCATAAATTCCACCAAGGAAAATGTAAAAAAAAAAAAAAAAAAAATGTAAAAAGGAATAAGAATTAATTTGTGACGCTGACCTAAAAGGTTAAAATATATTTCCGTATTTCTGTTTGACGCCTTTTATTGAGACGTGCTTCTTAATCGGAGAAATATAAGGTCGCTGTTCTGACAGAAACTGCTCGACTGATACAGAGTTGGAGTTATGTCAATTTAACTGTTCAAAATATACTGCAAGTTTTGCACAACTGTGTAGGACAATATGTCATAAATCTACCAGCTTTTCTCACCAAAGCAAGCGTTTCAAACACGGTTGAAGACTATGTACTTAAAAAAATAAATTGAATGACACGCCAGGACCCTGTTCCCTTTTGACGATAATGATCAGTAGAAAAAAAAAATAGCGCACATGACTGCAAGCACGTAGTATGTATGGGCCTTTTTTAGCCAAGGATCCCAAATAATTAAATCAAAATAAAAAGAAGTGCTTAGCTTGCAACAATATAGACTTAATCGCAAGAGACAGTTTTCAGAGTTAGTTCCTCCAGGAAGTTTGCACAGACACCAAGGCGAGAAATTCCGGATTTCCTGAAGATATATTTTCCCGTTGAAGTGTTGACCCTTTTAGCAGCCTTGTGGTTTGTGGTTTTCCCTTAAAAAAAGTCGAATTTCAAAGTGTTTGTTATAGAGTTGACAGAAACATCATGAAAGGTAAATCCCAGGGCGTATAACAATAGAATCTAGGTAGGTCTTGCCTTGCTGGAAGCTAGTACAAGGTCGACTTTCATGATGCTAAAAAAAGGAGAATTGCTTGAACCTGATATACACTTAAATATACACTGTGCAGGGACGTGAAGCTATCTTTGACCCCCTGTTACTCCAAAGAACTATTAATAACGATAAATTATGGCATTTATTTTCAAGAATTTTGAAGTACATCAGTGAGTCCGGTCACAGTGCTATCACGGGACGAGTTAATCCAGACGATTCGCATTAAAAGATCTTTTACAGTGTAGCTCAAACTGTTGTAAAAATCATGCAGGCGTAGTTAAGTCCCTTGATGACCTTCCTTCAGCTCTTGAACTGACACGAATGCGTTGTGTTAAATAGTCCAACACATCAGTATACTAGCAACCGGAGTGTGCCACATTGCTAAGCGAGAAAATCACTTAATGGACTTGTATAAAGAAAGAGGAACGACAGCTGCGCACGCACACACACACACACACACACTAAAAGGCGCGCCAAAGTGCACATTCCTTCGTTGCAAATGATTTTACTGATAAATGTCTTGTAATGCAGCGCAGCTGTGAAATTACAATAGAACTGAAACGCTACTTTATTAGATCATCTTAAAAAAGGTTTTCCAGAACAAAATAACATGAAAATATAAACGATTTACAAATTTTTGGGTTCCAAATTCATAAGTTTGGGTTTCCACAGGACGCCACACATACCGCATAACTCGCAAAAAAGTTACACAATGACCTGACAATCCCCCATGGAAAGCGCTCGTGTATTTTTTATATAAAATGCTTTAGCCGGAGGCGTTATATTGCTAAGTGATTTTCTTTCACTGAACTTGTGCACACAACGTCACTATATTCTTTATACCAGAGATGCGTCACATAGACTTAAAAATGTTATTTTTTCAGGTCATTAAGTAATTAGTCTGGTTATAAAATTAAGAGCATTTCGTTGCTCTGAATCTGTTCGCCATCATCGGTTTTATTTGCTTGACCTGCGCGATCTGATCTGCTTCATTTCAAGTCATTAAGTAATGCAATGATTGCTTGCGGGTTTTGTTCATTTACTGCTTACTTCATACGCACTTCCCTATACTTAATATTTGGCTCTCACTTTCGATAATACTCTTATCTACGAGCGAAACAAACAACACCCTTCGCTTGAAACATGCAGACGGGGTACATTCTTATAGAGTAATTATTTAAGTATGATGATCTTGCAGATATTTTTAAATCTATATTTGTCATGTAAACATTTTTTCGACAGACACAATGAACTAAATTCCAGCGCTGTTATTTTTTGTATCGATTTTGTTCATTTGTAATGACGCTTTTTTTTATCTGAACAGTTCAGTAATTGCAGAGTGTAGACGGATATAAGCTGGCGTATTCCCTCTTACAACGCACAAATACTTTGGCCAAAGTTTCGTAAACTCGCCAGTCCGTTATGGAAAAAATTGAAACTTCTAAAGGAATGTACAAACATACGATATCTTACAAGGGACCTTTGTTGCTAGGTTTGGGACTATTTCAATATGTTTTTTTTTCTTTCGTGTTCAAGTGTGTACCTATATTTTAGAACGAACGCAAGCGAGGTAGCAACTTATTTTCGTAAGTTACTGATCTGCATGAAGGCTGACATGAGTAGGCACGTCTACAACAACTTAACATGTAAACTTTGCTGTGTCAACCACAAAGCCTTCTCTAGTTAAAAAGATTAAATTATATGAGCTTCCCTTTGCCTGACTGTACCCTAACCTTCACCCATTGAAGGTTAAATGGAGATCGCTTATTTCTTTTTAGTTTTCTCAGCATGTGGCTCTTACAAACTTTTATTTAGTTTAACGGGTATGTGATGCTATGTTTCGATGTAAAAAGGAAGAAATTCTTGAAATCGAACGTTTGATTAAACATGATTTTAAGCTTTGGCATAAACGTGTAGTATATAATGGTTAGTCAGTCTCTCAGAATGCATAGATTTTAGATGAATTATACAGTCGGAAAAACAACCAATTAATAAAAACGGTTAGAGCCTAAATAAACCTATCATAATTATATTCATTTAAGTTTAGCCGGAATTACAAGATATTTTTGTATTTTGAACGAACTTCTTTTTGAACAGTTACATATTTTGTCAACTAAAATACAAGAAATTTCTTTCCATCCAAAAGAATTGTTTTCCATGCATGCATGTTGTTTGCGTCCTATTAAGAGGAAAAACACTAAATACAGCAAGATATTAATCTGTTTAAAACGTCTTATCATCCTTAATCGTTAAGATCCAATAAATCTCTTCCCTTCTCTCATCTGTTTCCCGATTTGTGTGATGACTTAAAAACAACTTGAACTGGAAAGCTTTCACGTAATTAGTACAAAGTAAGGCACATGTTTATGAGAGTAATCTTTCATTACAAAATGAGACCAAGGTTCACTCACTTATTTCAAAGCCCTAAATTTGTTATTTCCTGTTTGTTCGCTAATGATCAAGGTTAAAATTCTGAGACTCAATCATCAAATAAACTAGAACCAGTTATAAGAGTACCACTTTACATACCGACCGTATCGACCTAAAGAGCGGTTTGCTACAAAGTTAATAAAATAACAAGCGTTTACAACGCCTCATCTCAACAAATGCTTTGAAAAGAAAGTGCAAATAGATTGTAAACAATTATATAAAAACATTCAAACTAACCGAGCGACTGTTTCACATTGCAAACGGACCTCGTATCATCGTGAAGAGAACGGCCTCCTCAGTTATTAGTGCCCATGGTTCTAATCATGAATTGAGTTCGTAAATGTACACTGTCTGGCGAAGTTCAAGTAGCGTCGCCGCTTTTAAAGAAAAAGTACGAGAAAGACGCCTTCTTTCCTCTCAGCGAACCCCATATCTGTACTCTAGTTTTATGGAAGTTTCAGTCTTTTATTTTCGGTGAATGACAAGGCCGACTGTATGCGGCTAAAATTTACAGAGTTATTTTTTTGCAGTATCGTTTTGTTGCTTCACCTATGCCAAGATGTCCTTTTAGAATCTTGCCAAACTTTATAAATATATTTCAAGTAATCGATGTGTAGTACGCTTTTATCGGGTTAATGGTTTCCACTGTGCCCACGGTGGTTTCGAGTGGTTTATCTGCTTTCTCCATTTATTCGAAGTTTACTGACACGGATCCAATTTGCAACGGCAAACGTTTGCCAAAGTTTTTCTAGTCAGTTCGTTGTTCGTCAGTCCATCTTATCTTCCGCCGTGTTAATCATCCTTGTTCGGCTTTTTGGTTTATAATTATCTTTTTGAAGTTTTTTACATAAGCAAATTAAAATTGAGGGTTTTGTTTGCGTTTTAAAGGTAACTTTGCACATCATGTTGGCAGAACAAAACAAAAAAATACACAGAACTCCTGACAGAACAAAGAATATTGTCAATCTTCCTTGTTTGTAATCTGCGTTCATCGGGTTATAAATTGAGATCCCTTTTGCGTTCAGTTCCCTAAAATGTGTTTTATGACTTATGCTAAATTTCTACCTCTCGTCTGAGCCCCATTTAGTTTCTGGGTAGCTGTTTTAAACTTTAAAGAGTTGCCTGCTCTTTGCATAAGTCAACAGCTTTGAAATTCATTGACGCAGCTAATAATTTGCCTTGCAATTTGTCATATGTCCAGTATTGGAACACAATTTTCCTGCTGTTATCGGGGTTTGCCAATAAAGGAGTGCTGATAAAACATGTAAAGATAGCTTATATCTGTTTATTTTGATAAAATAAGAAGCCCGAGTAATTTTTTGTGTGTAATTAAACACGGGTGAACTTGGCCGCGTTCACTGATGTTCTGCAATATGTAACCAAGGTGAAGGTCTTGGCAGAAGTTACATGCGAATCATTAAAGTACTTCATTGTCTCTCAACAATAGCTTCATTGTTCAAAACAATGGTGTTTATTTGTACTTTTGTACACTAAAAGTTTCCGGTTGGACAGTTAATTAGATTGATTGAAATGAAATATTTGAGGTTGGGATCTATCTTTTCCGAGAAAAACAACCGAAAACGCAAAACACATTGTCTGGAGTGCAGCCTGCGCAACGTAATATGGTCGACCATTGCATTAACGTTCTAGAAAATTTATCTAAAGGATCTGAGTGTCAATAACTTCCGTGCACTGCACTCCTGGGAGGGGAAGGGTGTTGGGGAACTCACAGCCTAAAGGTAGGCATGCTTTCTGAGTTGCTTAAGTCAAAAAATGGGCCATACAGGGGATTTATCAAACCTCGATCCTATGTAAACGAAAATTGTTTCGAGAAATCGAAGATATTGAGAAATCGGAGGTGACAGTGCAGTGTTCGACTTAGGGAAGGGAAATGACTTATCAAAACGAGTAATCAGGGGGCTAGAGAAATCAAGGGTTCGAATTCGAGAAAACAGGGTTCTACTGTCGATTTTACTATCTAAGTCTTAAATTGGGTATGATTAAATTGCTTTTTGGTTTGAAGTTGCGATATGGATTTTTAAGGGACTACCGAGAACGTAGTCCCCTTATTAACACATTATAAAGATTTTCTTCGGGTCTGTCCTTGTAAAAACCCAACACTCACAAAACCTCATTATTCTAGCATTTTTTGTCAGCAACGGAAAACACTTCTTCAAAGTCGTGTTCGTACGTGGGCGTATCTAACGAAGTTGTTTATTTTTCTTTTAGCACAAAATCCCTGATGGAATTTATAAGCCTTTTTTAATTAACATGTTTGAAGTCCATGTCATTTGATTGTGAAGTTCTAAAGCTGTCAAGCTTACAAATCAAAAGTATAAAGTACAGTTAAGTCATAAAACACGGTTACAAGGAAGCCAGAGAGGAAAAAAAATTCAAAACTTTCCCGGAACAAGTCTCGTTGTTCTATAGCTAAACACCGCAATTTTGATCATATTTTAATTAACCACGCAAAGGTCAGTTGTCAAAGTTTGTTTATAAAACTCACGTACTTGGGCCTTTTACATTTGACAAAGACACGTACAAAATTGCTTTTGGATCTAGTCCAGTGAAATTATCACATTCTGTGGTTAGCGAACCTTGTACCACTTAACAAAAGGTTACAAGATCAAGCAAATTTATCACCACTTTATAACATGCGCTGGTTCTCGGCGACATTTAAGACAAAGTGACCTAGTAGAAATAAAAAAAGCATTAATCGATCTCCTACAACGATATGTTATTCATCATAGTTTGTGTTGGATGACTGACAGAACATGATTTGTTTTTTCAAAGCACTCCGTTCTCGTTGCAAAACATGCAGTTCTGGAATTTATAGCTCATGTTTTGTGGTCAGCGAATCTTGTACCACTTGAGGATCAAGCATGAAAACTGTTCACTCCCTTCCCGAAACACGCAAAAAATAAACTTCGGCGGAATGTAATCGGGAATTAATTAGTCTTTTAATTTATTGTGGAAACAAATTGCTTTTGTTGGGTAACAAAAGTAACTGTTTTGTGGGTAGATGAGTCATCAGCTATATAAGAAGCTGGCGATGTCGCTCTCTCTCGTCACAGTTTAAAAGTTTGGCTCGATTTTACATTCTTCTCATTTCGTGAACTCTTTGAGGTTTTGTTTCACTGTCGGAGAAAACATAACCTTTCAACATGTTGTATCTTAAGTTAAAGTGGTTGCCAAACTCCTACACTACGTTCAATATAATGTTGCGATGATTGGTTTAGCTTTTGTTTTTTAACACCAAAACACTAAACTTTTTAAGGTGAAATTTCCTCCCTTGATAGTTTCATTTCGGTCCTTTTGAGGAATTATTTTATTCCTTGCTTTTGAAATTACAACAGGGATTTTTATGTACTGCCTCAGATCTTTTCATCATCACACAGACAGCTGAACAAGGAAAAATCATCATCAAAATTATATTGTGTCGATGTACCATGAAATTCTTACCAGTGACAATAAAATAAACATTGGCAAACAGCAAGGAGAATTCATACTTAAAGGTTGGAACTCAGCAAAACCATTGTTAATTCTCCTGATTCTTTGAATCAAAATAGCGGGATGCAAGTTGAAACCCAGCGTTTGTTTGAGTTCGGCTTTTAAATCTGGGACTCGATTTTGACGAGAGTTTTTTTTAATTATCTTTCGGACAGTTTCATTTTTTCAGTGTTTCGTATTCTTCAAGCTCTGCGGACTATAATGAAGTAGGTCAACAAAAACATCACGAGATAATGAGGCAGAGCAATGGAATAAAATGTCACCGACTTCGTCTCATGTCTTGATAAACCATCAAAATTACAATCACTGTGCTCCCGAGACACCGAGTTTCTCTGTGAACCACGGACGGAGTGTACAGATCTGCAATGGTCGGACAGGTAACGTATACCGCATATTAAGCAATTTTGAACAATCTAGCGTCGAGCCCGTTTTTTCGACTGCGATTTTCATTGAGGGACGGTTATGTGGTGTTAATAAAGAAACACTTACTATAGATCTAGATACAATGAATAACTTAAGACAGCATGCAAGCTCTACAGTTCCAAATTAAAGTCCTTTGGCCAAAAAAACTTAGTAAGATGAGAAGGACTTGCACTTTTATTTTATCACTTGGTTGACGTAGCTGTTATATTGAAAGAGAAAAAAAATCGAATTCTCCACTGTGGGGATTACTTTGGAATTCACCGTTTCTCCTGTGTGCATTATTGCACGATGTGCTTTCTGACCTTTATTTTCGTAACCTTGTACAGAAAGTTATCCTGCTGTTATGGGACAATTTCCAGTAATACTAAGTAGAATTCCGTTACCACGGAATGATTGAAATCCACTTAATCGAAACGTAAGACCACTTGATATAAACAGATCTTGCCCGCTAGGTAGAGGAACAACTCCCGCCCTAACTATCTCTACTGAACTTCCGAGCTGGCAATTAAACAATTATTCTAATAATTCCCCTTAAGCCGCCGTTATACTGTTTAAAGGTAACAAGCTTTTCCTATGCACTAAAATGAAAAGCTTATTACTCTTAATCATCTGGAGGAACGTGCGCTAAATGCACCGTTTTGCCCAGCACTATTTGAGCCTATTTAGACTACAGAAATTGTTGTTCTTACAGACTGAGCTCGATTTTTTTTGCACGTACGTATGTTTGTTTGCAAACCAATAAACGGGAATTAGCGGAGAGTCGCTAGGGAGTCCGCCCTCAATTTCACCCCACTTCTTTTGTTTAAGAAAGAGAAGTCACATTTTCACATCTCTGTAAAGGCTTTTCTTTTTATCACTGCTTATTCGTGGATGTCCCTACTGAGACTTCTTGAGCTCCTTGGCATCAATCTAATAGGAACTAGGATCTCATTGCCATCAAATCAATGCGAAGTCAGACAATCTAAGAGTCACTATCAGTCGAAATTTCAAGGAGCCTCTTCTGGAACTTTGAACGAATTCTAAGGTGTATAGAGAACAGTACTGAAAATCTAGTGTATGTTGACACGTGGGCTAAAAGGCCCTTAGAAGTCTTACTTTGTAGTATCGATTATTTCTTCAAAATATTTCTCTTTACAATATCAATGTCTAATTCAATACGTTTCCTGTGCTTGTAGTAAACCCAACGAGAAATGTAGTGGAAACACTGACGAGCCCACTGACTACAAACTGAGCTAATGTGCTCTTTGAAATAAAAGACGTTTTCATCGCACATGCGTCATGCTGGGTTCCGCTCAGCTTGGGTACAGTACGACTGGTTTAGGCCGAGAAAAGCTCTGCATATACGGTTTGTGCAAGAAAGTTATTCTGTTTAACTCCCCAGAAACATGGGTAACAAGTTTTCGATTTTATTGTTAAAGTAATTCAAACACCTATTATGTGTTCTTTAGAGTTAAAGATAAAAGCTGCATCAGCTGTGCATTATGTCCCAGTATCAAACCGTGAACTGTGATTCAAGATGAGTTTAAATTAAATGTCACAGAACAGTGCAGGTGAAAGATATGGAAAGCAATCAATTGCATGGAAAGGTAATGTTTCAGTTTTGGTACCGAGAAGGATAAGACAGATGCCAACTCAAACGCTACTCGTGCTCTGGTAATATTTGAGGGATGTCCCTAACTGTTCTCTCGGGATCAATGCTCTGATCCCTTGGGCTTCCGTGTCCGGTTGGCCGTGGATCTTAAGTCTTTTTTTAGACACTGCTCACCTATGAATTTTATTTAGGTATATCCCTCTTTCTAATAGATTGTACACTTTAGCTTGAAAACGATATAGAAGCTCTTCAAACCAAAACCATTTTGATTGCATCCGATCTATTGCTTGCATAAGGTCACCTATTAAACACTAAACGGACTAGCGCCAGTATATATCTCAGTTACTCGATTTTCACCATCCAAACCGTACGTTGAGATCTCCGACGAAGCGTCTTCTCTCAATCCTGAGATCTACCACAGTCACTTTCGGAGACAGGACTTATTTTGTGGCAACAAACTTCCAGATAAGATAAAGGACGGGGACTCAGTGACTCCCTGTATAGTGTAAGTCATTGCTAAAACCTATCTGTTTCAATGTACAAAAAATGTTTGACTTTTTATTTTTTTTTATTTATTTTAGCTACAGCTTTTTGACGTATCTTTAGATTTTTAACTTTTTCAGTTGTTACTTTTATAGATTCTGTGTGATATTGAAAAACAAAAGCATTGAGAACACAGCTTCATTCGTTTTGAACAATTTCATTATCATCTTTTTCGAGCTGGCCGCAAACAATTTCGTTTCAGGAATGTGTCAGCATGTCTCGTGGTTTTTCACATCTTGAACTAATTTCTTTTTTTTTCGGGTATCCTGACATCAGTACTAGAACTATCAACAGTTAATAATGCGCCGGATTGTCTGAAAGTCTTGAAATCCAATACATGGAAAATACACAGCCACTTTTCATAAAATGCCGATTAATAAAAGGGGCGTTCGTGTGGGATGGTAAAATGTCACATCTGACGACTTCGACACCTATCGCTGTTTTGAATATGAACCGAAATTCCTACGACAAGAAAGTCCCAACTTGATCATTGTGAACAGTTATTCAAGACCCTTAAGAGATGAATGGTACCATTCCCGGCACCTTTCCGTCATAATATAGTGTAGCCAAAGTGAGAAATTGTATCGGATGTGGACAATTAAGAGAAGCCAGTAAAGTCCTGCTTTGCTTCTGATCTTTTGAAGTTCTGCTTTCCCTCTTTCTTTTCCTGCCAAAAAGGAGGAAAAGGAAATGCGCAAAGTAAGTACTTTCATAGTAAGTAGATGTTCTACAGACGGAAATTTTCAGACTGAAAAGATCGAAGCCTTTAGCTGGGTATAAAAAAAGAAACGCGTCTAGATTGACTCGCAAGCTATGCATGCACATGTTTCTCATGAAGCTCCGCAGTGACTTGAACTGGGGATAGGGTAGAATCCTTCGTTTTATTCTGTATATCGATAAGCACGGCTCCTGAAACAGTGATAAATTGTAAAATAACCCTGGAGTAATAACTTCTTTTTTCCTTTCTAAAAGAATTTTGAATGAATAAATGGCTTGGTGGAAACCTCTTCTTAACTAGTATCTCTGCAGCACAAGGCCATTAGTCATGATAACAGTGCTTAAAACATGCTAGAAACATTTCCTGAAACATCAGAAAGCCGTCCATCTTCATTGTAACCGCAATTGGATAAGTTAAAGGCAATTTCCGTAAAATATACGTTGATGGAGGTTCGAGACGAGAAAAGAGACAAGTTGGTTATGTGTGGACAGTGGCCGGAAGATTTGTTCCTCATCAAAGACAAATTAAACGCTTTCGCCGGAAATTAGCCATCTGTAGCGCTAAACACTGGTTCATGTTTTCTTGAAAGAAGAAGGACTCATTCAACAAATAGAAAACATTTTTATGTGTTTCTATGGAGTTGCCGAGAAACAGTAAAGTCTGGGCTTGCCAGAAATGTGAAACGCGAGCCGAAGGCGTGTTTGATTTTCACAGCTGTTTTAAGTTGGCGCAATTTTCAGGAATGTTTCTACAACAATTTCCGACTCCAAATCGAGAAATACTCTATACTTGGTCTACAAAACCAAGGAAAAAAAGTTCTCAGGGTATTTTTCTCAGAATGATATTAATAAAATGATTCTATGTTTTAAAAGAAATACATAAAAATGTGGCGTTCAGCCAAATGAATGCCACACAAGAGTAAGTGCAAAAGACCTATTCGGCAAAATCGCGACAACGTTTTCAGGCACGCATAGAAGAGTATGACCTTGCGTGAGGTTCCATGTCGAATAATTTTATCCGATAGACTAAAGCAGGACAAAAGACTTGAACATTCCGAAGCTGTTGATTTCTTTGTAGAAAGACATCGTTCTGAGCAAACTTTTATTAGTATGTCAAAAGTAAGCTACTTCTAAATGTTACACAATTCAAATTTTCCGGCTTAAGACTCTCATGATTCTCGTGACACCTTTTGAACCAGAGGTTTTCTCGCGTGCACGAGGTAGGATTAGTAAAGCCCAGGTTACTCAACGTGATGAGAAATGGTGGTAACTTCGCAATCGGATTATAGCCAGGCGCGGTTCTTAGATTTAAGGGCTATCTAAATATTGCAGACTTGCACGATGAAAATCTTTCTCAACTTCAAAACCCATTGTAAGCCGTCCATTACAGTTTAATTTAAAGAAATACTTCATAACTTGATAAACGATTCTTACCCCGACCGATAACGGTTTCTTAGAAGAAAGACAGCACATTTTGAAAAGTATGTCAAATGTTAGCTACTTCTGGATGTTACACAATTCAAATTTTCCGGCTTAAAACTCTCATGATTCTCGTGACACCTTTCGAACCAGAAGTTTTCTCGCGTGCACGAGGTAGGAATTAGTAAAGCCCAGGTTACTCAACGTGATGAGAAATGGTGGTAACTTCGCAATCGGATTATAGCCAGGCGCGGTTCTTAGATTTTAGGACTATCTAAATATTGCAGACTTGCACGAAGAAAATCTTTCTCAACTTCAAAACCCATTGTAAGCCGTCCATTACAGTTTAATTTAAAGAAATACTTCATAACTTGATAAACGATTGTTACCCCGACCGATAACGGTTTCTCGGCTTAGAAGAAAGACAGCACATTTTGAAATTTTTAGTATGTCAAATGTTAGCTACTTCTGGATGTTACACAATTCTAATTTTCCGGCCTAAAACTCTCATGATTCTCGTGACACCTTTCGAACCAGAAGTTGTCTCGCGTGCACGAGGTAGGATTAGTAAAACCCAGGTTACTCAAAGTGATGAGTAATGGTGGTAACTTCGCAATCGGATTATAGCCAGGCGCGGATTTGCGATTTTAGGGCTATCTAAATATTGCAGACTTGCACGACAAAAAGTTCTTTAAAAAATCAACCCTTAACCCTCTTAAAGCCAGACCATTAGTATATAATTAAAAAGAACTGCATCATTACTTGATAAATAATTCTTACCAAGATAATTATATATCATAAAGCTACTGTACTGCAATACAATAATTTTTTTACACACGATAAGTCAAGATGGCATCGCCCCGCCCCTTCAAGCCTGAAAGGCGGCTACAGTTCTACCATACTTATCACCCATTTAAATTACTAAATACTTAATAGGGACACTTTGAGAAAAAGCCAATTTGGCAATATGTGTGTGCGTGCAAAAGTTATAGACAGTCCCTTGGTGCAATAGTTAAGAGTTAATCCAATATAATATAATTGCTCCGGGAATTGCTTCCCCTTTGAAGCCTCTGTTAAAACACTGAAAACGACTTCTGTAAAATATAAGTGGAAGAGTATCTGTTTCCTGTCTAACAGATGAGGCCAAACAGAACATTTGTGTTCAAAACGGCATATTCTACTACAAATACATGTCATTTTTCTGTGAACGTGTCTCGACCCGAACTAGAAATTTGCACCCATCTTAAAGCTTTTAATTCCCTCGACAGACTAAGCAAATCATTCATCGCTGACGGCAGAGAGAAATTAAATCTCGCTTGCCAGGTTATTGAAGTCAATCCAAATGGATTCATCTCGAATCATTTCACTTATTATGAGTGACTGTGGTGAAAGGGTGATTCATAAAATAAGGGCAAAACACAGTGAATAAGTGAACCTGGTTCAACTGCAAGTTTTCTAAATCTTAGCTACAGACGCCACTTTAGAGAATTAGATTTATAGTTGTTATATAGGAGACGGTATGGCGTAGTGGTTAGGACACTGGGCTTGTAATCTGGAGGTTCAAATGATCGCTCTTCCCGTCACTAACTGGATTTATGTTCTGGGTGGTCCTGCATGAGTTCAACTCGTTCACAGTTTCACAGTTGATAAACAGCCAACTGGTCAGCGTTAGAACTATCTGTTGGGATTCTCAGTTAACGGTGGATATTTTGTTTTGATATTTGTTTCATAAAGATGGCCCCATAGGCTTCTAAATTTAGACACAAACCGAGTATAAGTTGAGTTTCAGTATTTTTTCCTTTTTCTGTTAACACAAAGAATCTAGAGAAGAATAAGAACTAGAAGAAGACATCACGTCTTCTATACACGTAAGACGCGCTTAAAATAACTTTTAAGACAATATAAAACTGTTAAATCACGGTAGTTAGATATAAATATATTTTTGGATCAAAACAGGTTCGGGTTCAAGCCTGGTCTTCGTGTTCAGTACCTTCTTGGGTGTCTTAGGATCTTTCTTCATCCAGGAGTATAAGTGTGCCATCAATATTTTAGGCGGCAATTATTGACCAAAAGGAAGCAGTTATATCGACTGTGCGCGGAAACTGTCTTTGCTTTCTAGTTTGAAGTGAAGGTCTTGTGGCGCCAGGGTAGACAATCAGAAGGTACAATGACAACTACGATATACCTTTAGGCAAATGAAAGATCATCGCAGTGATGTACTCAACTTCAGCAGTTGAGAAAAGCAAACCTGAAAAAAATTCAGGCTTGAACGGGAATCGACCAACCCATGGCCTCATACCAGTGCAGAGCTCTAACCAACTGAGCTATCAAGCCAGCTGGGAGCTGGTCACTTGTGATATCTTTTATTTGCTTAAAATGTATTCCGCAGTACAAATATATGAATTTCATATATTCATTTGATATACCCTTAGATAGTAATTTTACCAAAGCAGCTTTTGACTATCGTTCGATTTTTTCCCAAATCAAACAAAAATATTCTTATGTTTGTCTATTCTGTTTTTGCCAGATTCCATAGTTTAAAATGTTTTAAAATATTCCTCTAGTAAAACTCTGGATCGCGCTATATTTCTGTTTTAGTTAATTTTGAGGGTTGTTTTAAGGTTGAATGTCATGGCCACATTGATTTCAATGACAAGTATATACGTAGATCTTGGAAAACTTTTATCCAAAACAAGTAACTGGTGTGAATTTTACATCGATCCGACTTAGGAAAGTCTACTAAAGCCAGTTGAATAAGTTAGGTATGATCCCCAACGTTTCAACAAAACTGTTACGAGATACCTTAAGGTTGTTTTACTGGTAATCAGGATTTTAAAAAAAATGTTCAATCTGTGTTTACAAGTTGCTTTCTGAATGAGTCCCTGTCAAGTAACAGTTTCTTTTAACCCCCAGTGTTAAATTTAAGGTTTCTCTCATTGTTTTTGTTAAGGTGATTCCACGGTATTTTGCTCCCTCGTGTTTCGCGTTTAGGGGGACCGACCCGAGATTCCCGCGGATAATGTTCTTCCGAGCACGGTGACCCCATTTATGTTTTTCATACGTGTCTTTTTCGCGATAAGATTCACGTTTTTTTGCCGAACCGTAGGTAGTGCCGTTCGTGCGCCAATCATTCTTCCTCTTTCCGACAAGAAGTAGTCGTCTGTGACGCTCTGATGCGTAGCGATCCTTTGGATACAGGTCCCTCGCGGGCGAGCATGTCCTCCACCACCAGCGCGGTGACCCCCTTTCTTTGCCACTGCCGCCGTCGATACTCCTTCTATTTCAGTGGCACGTAAACCTGTTCCACTACATCAGTTGCACAAGAATTTGTTCATTGTTATTCACGGATAACCTCTTCAGCTAAACTATACGTTTTAAAAAGCTGTTTAATTGAATAATTATACATTGAATTGTTTTGTGCTTTAAGTTCCTTTATAGGGTAAAAGGCCAAAATAAAAAGCGGAGAACAGAGCGAGCAAAAAAAAAAAAAAATCGTAAAGCCGAGTGCGTTCTTCGGGGAGAAAACGTACATTCTAACCAGACTGCGGTCCTATAAAAAGTTGCTTACTAACTGGTTTATTGACTTGAAAGTTCCCTAATAAAGCCAAGATATTTATTTTAATATTTTAGTTAATGACCCCTTCATATGCAACTAGCTGCTCTTACTCTCAAGGTGTTTTAACCCTTTACAAAAACAAACAAACAAGAATAAATAACGAACTTGTTTGCATTTCGTTCCTAACCCCAAATTATTATCAAAACATACACAATGACTTGCATACAGATTATTTTACAATCCTTAGAATTCCCACGTCCTCGGTCAAGATAAACACAATTAGATTAGATTATGAGTATCTTAAAAATCAATTTTTTATGAACTTAGAATTTTATTCCTTAACATAACAGATATTTATTTTCTGAGGTCATACACAAGCCAATGAATATGTCCATTCGATATACTGTATAATATACTTAAGCTTATCTTCGAGTAAATAAAAAGGTCGACTTCGTGTGGGGTGCATTAGTTTTGGCGAGTTTAGTGTGTCAAGTACATAACTGAAAAGAAAAAAATAACAACTAAAGATGACATCTTCAACACCCAAAGAGGAATTTTAAGCAACGCCGTTCAGAGGGGGCATGAATCGGAAAAATCTTGTCTAGGAGGCCTCTCCTCACAACAATAATGTTTTTAAACAATTCCCAACCTTTATTGTCATATACACCATCAGTATTGGAAAACTTCGAAAAACAAAGCTACATTTATGATAAATCGTTCCTTGTTAACTAGGTATATGGTTGCGAAAAGTCTTTGTCAGTGTTTCGTTAGATACATATATTGTCCTATACAACTGTACATTAAGAATCCCCTCCCCACTTTAAGCTGTTCAGTTAATTAATCCAAAATTAATTCAGTTCAACTTTTTAAAAGCTCCTATTGAAGTACCCTTACTTTAAATTTCCCTTTGACTCAAAAAGAGCTTGTTCAACCGAAGGTAGAATTTGTTACTGATCTACTCGTATAAATGTGCTCTTATTACTCTATATGTATTTTGAGTCCATACAAAAATAAGCAAACGAGAACAAGCTGTTATCCAAACAGAAAACAAAACGCATCGAGAAAGATCGCAGTCCCTAGACTTCCCACGTCTAGGTAAACATGTCGAATGCAGATTATAATAATCATAAGCCATCTTAAATAGTAAGTTTTCATGAACTTAGGAGCATATTCCCTAAAATAACAGGGATGCATTTTCTCAGAAAATACAGTAAGGTCATAAAAGTGCCTTCGTTTAGTATACGTAGTTATGGCAAACATGAAGATTTCATTAAAAGTTAAATTGATGAAAACCAAAATTTAAAAAGCTACAAACCAGGAGGGCTACACTGTAAACGTGAGGGGGTAGTGTATTTGGACACCTTAGCTAATAATAAAAAGCAACATAACATACAAAGAGCAATTTGGGGCATTGTGCAGCAACAGCATTCTCGTACAAAGTGGTTTAAACTTGTTTTCTGTTGTTTCGATAATAATTATTAATACTTAATTCTCCCATTATCTGTTTGAGATTTGATATGGACTACAATTGCCTTCATTATCATAGGTTTCCAGTGGAAGGTTTCATAAGAGTTTAATAGTGTTTATGAGTTTATTTTTTCAGTAGCCTGTCAGACTTCTAACAGGCTAACAAATTTGTTTTCATGAACACCATTTCACGGCGGTCTGAACATAAAAACCGTCTGTATTACGCAGCTTTCATTGAATTACCCAATTGTATTTATATATTTTTATAATCGTAAAATAACCACTGTACAGGGCTCTATGATGTTATGTACACAAAATACAATCTCTTGGTACTATATGGGCTTTCTTTGTTAGCAAACTATGGGGAACTTTTTACATATAAACAGTGTTTTAATGCTACCTAATGCTTTAATGTTTTGTTATGTTATGTTATGTCTTTTTGTCGCGGTGGTCGTTCCAGATTGTTTTTAACTGATTGTACAAGCCATTCAATCCCAGTACTTATCCCGTCTCTAGGAAACAAAAGAAAAGAGAAATTTTTAACAAAAGATTATCCACTTCCTGGTTTATTCATGCACGGAAAAACAGGTAAATGAAATGCAATTCACAATGCAAGTTAAACATGTAATTATAGATTATTTGCTTACTAGTATGTTACAGTTATTAAAGTAAAGGAAAGAAAATTTTCAAGCAAAAGTAAAATTAAGAACTGTCATGACAAACGCAGGATCTTTTAAAGATAGGGAGTGTTTTATAGTCCTTTTATTTTAAAAGCAATTTCATTCTATACTGTTTGTGTTATTGCTATTGTTACTTTTTGTTATTCTTTTACTTATTGGCCTTTTGTATTATATATTTAGTATACTGTATTCTTATTATGTTTTCTTTTTTTAAAAATACGAGAACCCGGTAAGAACCCTTGTTTGTCTAAAAGAGGGCATTGCATTACAAAAGATGTCCTTTCGGGTTTGTGGTGATAGGTGGGCTGGTAGGGTTGTAGTGGAATCATTAACATTGGCTCTGGATGAATCAGTAACCATATTGTACAATGTACAGTAGTCGATATATAAGCCTTAAATTATTAAATACTGGCTTAATATTTTTATTCAAACTACACAAAGGAACAGTCTTGTCTATACATGTAGGTACATCTACTGTACATTCCTTAACCACTCCCTGAAACAATTCTTTAAGCAGGAACATCATGCGACAGAGCAACAGGAGTCATAGTTTACTTCAGACAGACAAATGGTTAAAAATATGAAGTGTGTTATTACTGTACCAATCTACTTTGTGTAATACATGTCTGCATAAGAGAGACAGGGAATAATTACAACATTTTCCAAAAAGTCCCAGAGTGTCAGGTGCAAACATCCTTCCAACAATTAGCCTCCCACACAGTCGTTCTTAGGGGCGATCATGACGATCGCCCCTAAGAACGACTGCGTGTGAGGCTATCCAACAATAAGCTCTCTTAAATAATTATAAGCCCAAAGGGTTATATTAATTTTAGTAATAGCTCTTTTAGAAATATCTATTAACATTAATTTTTTGATTTAAACGGCATGTTGTAGAGTTTGTTTTGTTTTAGAGACCAGTAGTGTTCATTTAACAACTGCATGGCTTGTTTAAAATTGTATATAATATCATTGCTTATTGAGGGTACTGCTTATGAACATTTTTAAGTGCATACAATGCATGTGCTTAAAAATGCTCAAAAGCAGTACCCCCTTCAAATATAAACACAGATTTCCATCCAAAAATAAGCCCCTTCCCCTCCCATCGTTATACGCCTCCCCCCTGAAAAAGATGTTGAGCAATTTATAATCCCTAGGCTTAGTTCTGGGTTTTTATGTTACGTCTTCAGTTTGTCAAAAGATACAAAATAAATAAATGTAGTTATGCAATTAAATCAGATAGAGCGGTTTTCACTTGAGTTGAAGTATTTTTTTTTGTTTTCGTTCCTCTTATATTTTAAATTTTCCCTTTTCTCGCCAAGAAAAAAACCCTTTTTTTTTTTTTTTTTTTTTTGTCTAACTGTGTAGGACACTGCCCTCATCTCCATTCCATCCCAAGTTTTGCTGCTAATGTTATCGTTGCACAGCAGGAACTGCCACTTATGAAAAGTTACTTTCATTAAGAAAATAAGAGGAACGCCTTAAAACTACATGTAGATCAGTCAAAGCAGTTAGGAATAGGTGCTAAATATTTAAAAGCCATGGGACCAATTTTTCTCCCTCTTGTTTTTTGTTTTTGTTCTTGTTTTGTTTTTGTTTATTTCCCTGCTGCCTTCCATTTTGGAATAGCGTGTATGTACATGTACAAGGTCATGTACATGAGTATAGAATAATGATAAACATTTATTTCTTTATTGTATGTGTTAGTTACAACTTGCTGATTCAACCATTTCAAAATAACTATACATTAACACTCTGAAGTATTAACCAATTTTAGAATGTTGTAACATGAATATAGTTTGTGACATCACAAAACACCCAGTACTGAGTTCAGAAACAACATTGCGGGGGAAACACCATTTCCCAGAACTTGAATAAAGACTTGCTAACATGGAAAAATCACACCAAATGGCCACAAGGAAATAAACCACTATAACTGTTTATTTACATATATTAAATAAATTGTCACAGACAATAGGTAATCTGTTTTTTCTTAACTTACCCATTAAGAGCAGATGTTGGTTGAATAAAATAATCCAGGTATCCAAAGCCTGGAGAGTTGTCATTAAAGATACTTTTAATAGCTTCCACCCCAAGAGAACCCTAAAAAATGTATTAATGATAAATTAAGATGCTAATACATAATACAGTACATCATCTGTCCAGCTTTTGTCCTGGACAATGTTGTGTATCTTAATTTTAAACATGGGCTTAAAGCTTATATATTATAACAAACAATTTTTACAATTTATTACCAAAATGGCAGCTACCGGTACACCAAATTGTTGGTTGCCTGTAAACTGTTGCAATTAGCTGACAGTCAACCAACAATCAACCAAGTGAACAAACGTACATACATGTAAGTGGAAGCTGTTGTTCACAAATACCTATAGTTCTTAGTAGCCACACAGCTGACAATTAAACAGCTTTTCTCATGCAAGGCAGGTGCCTTATTAGAAAATTCTGGAAATTTGAAGCAATTTTGCATTTCCAAAACGTTTGTTTCTCTATAATTTTTGTAGCAAATAAATTATGGCCCACTCTGCTGTGGCTCTTAAGGGTGCACTTGGGAGAGAAAGCTGAGAAAAGAAAGTATAATTGTTTTTTTTTTTTATCATTCTAACACTTAATTGCAACACAGACTAAACTTATGAATGGTTACATGTACATAATTTTGTGGTGCTGCTAAGCTGCAAATAATACCAACCTCTAAATCTTGTTTGTTCACAAGAATTAAGAAAGGAATTCCCTCCAAATGAGGATCTTGAAGGACACCATCTGTAAAATACAAGTGTATGGCAAGACATTATAATAATTTCATTCTAAGTAATCCGGCATACAGGGGAGGGGACTCCTGATTCAGAGTATAAGTTACAGAATTTAGTCTCACTTAGATTGTTCACCTAAAAAGAACAGAATACCAACATTATTTAGCCATCAGACCCCAGTTTTTCAAAACTAAGATGGATAATGCTATCCACCGGATAAATCAATATTCAGTGGATAGTGCGGTATGTTTTTTAACACTTATCCACTGGGTGGCGATTTATCCGGAGAATAACGTTATCCACCTGTTGAACAACTAGGACCTAGTTTCCTGTGCTGGTGGTCCCATCCAATCAGGAGTAAAAATATAGTATCCTTTATGGGTTATTCAAATGTTCTACCTTACATGAGTCCCCCCTCCCCCCGACCCCTGACTTCGGCCACCTTCCAAAGCTGTAGGTACTGATTATGTACTCCATTGCAGTTAATGTACATACTACATACAGTGTACCTAACTGTATAAGCACTGCCAATAAGTCCAACCCTGGCATTCAGTACAATAAGCATGCAATCCAAAAAGCTAACAAGCATTACTACATTTACACAAACCAAAATCATTATGATAATTAATTTTTAGGCGAGGACGTTAGTCTCGAGCCTTATGTTATGAAGCGATAAATTGGTTGGGTTTACAACGGGCGATGTGATGATTCGAACCGAGGGGGATTGGTAACTAAGAATATGGCTTGAGATTGTTTTCCTCCGCCATCTTGGTTATTCAAGACTTTTTCGCAGCCAGAAGCCTTGACTCGAAGTAAGATTAGTAGCTTAAATTGCGCTCACTTACAAACATATTGAGATATCATAGTACACAAAAACCTTATCGACACACCGAACTAAATTGTGGTTTACGAGCTTGTAGTCAGCTGGCGAGTGCTGTTTCGGCAGACCTTTGCCTTTCAAGGCTGAAGTTGAACTGGATATAAAGCATTGAAAGCAATATAAACACGGCTAATTAAACATCAGGATTGATATATTTGTGATCTGAACTACTGGCGACATTGTAACCTGAGCTTTAACTGAAGAGGAGAAGTGCAGAAGAATATATTGCCACAACTGCTGAGGTGAGCGATCAAAAATTTATATCAGTTTGCTTGTACATGTACTTTATTGAATAACATAATGGACAAAGTATTTATGGAATCGAAATAACGATTTTAAAAGGCTAAATATCTGCTAGATGTTGTTATATTTAATTTGCTGGAATTTATAGATTACTAAGCATTGAGAGAGCTTCATTCGCGATCCCTTCTGTCAACAGAACGTTTTCGTATACTACTAGGTCAGATTTCAACATTGATCTTAATAATGGTGTGCAAAGCAGCAGTAAATAATTATAAACAAGTGATTGTAAAATATGGATAGAAACAAACTTATTTCAGGCTTTACCACTGACAAAAGAACTACAATTGATCACATTTATACAAATCTAAATAAATACTGATAAATCAAGAGTCCAAACTGGTGTTCTCAAGACACACTAAAGTGACCTTAAAGCTGGGTGGTTTACAGTGCGAATACTCGAACCGGGACAGTTGGAACAAAGCTAACCAATGACAACGTTAATTGAGAACAAAGGATGTCGACCTTTTTCGTTAACAGACCAATGACGTTCAAGAACGCAAACAATAGATTTACAGAAAAATTTGAAAACTCAACAACGTTGCAAATAGTTGCGGACCTCTCAGGAAACTCGCCTTGTTTTTGATTGGTTAGTTTCGATCCTTAATTTTCAAGAGGTCGTAGATAGAGATCGTAGATAGATAAAGTTAGACAAGTTATACAAGATGTATGTTACAATATCATCTTCGCGAAAAGTTTACAAATCAAACTACGAACCGTGAATTTTCTCTTCACGGCCAGGAGTTATGAATTGAATATTCCACACTGTGTTCGCTCTTGTTTGAAAATTTTCACTCCGGGAATAAAATGAAGACTGTGAAATCAAATTCACGCCGTAATTATTTTCATTTCGCTCTAGCTTTTCAGTAGCTTTGCTCTGTCTGTTGCCTTGAAATCGATGCGAGTCAGTTCCTCGCCAATGTTAACAAATTGCTTTTACACCTTCGTATGACTTTGAAATTCACGAAAACAGAATACTTATATCGTCGGTCAATGCCGTATAACTGTCCACAAGTTACCACTTTACATTTTTGACACGATTTGAGGCCACGTGAAATGTAAACATCAGGTCGAATGTTGTTTTCGCTTGTTTGCTCACGGACTCATTTTCTGTCGGTTATCTACTGTTACAACTTTGTAAACTCACGGTTTTCGTGAAAGAGGAGTTTGTTCCGTTTCGTCATTGAGTCTTCAATCTTTCTGTGGTTTTATAAAATTACCACAGGCTAAAGTCACTGAAACTTTTATGGGAGAAAATTCATTTCAAGCGGCGAAAGCAAAATTGCCATTAATAAAATTGAATATTCAAGGTCAGTTGTCTTTCGTCAGAAACCAAAAATAATCACAACAAACACGAGTATGTAACTTAGAAGAGTGAAAACAACTGACTTTTCAAACATGAAATCTAGAACGTTTCTATTTGCATACGACGGAATAGGCACTTGAGACGTCCTTTGAAACAATTCCATCCCGTTTCGCGTCTTCGCGCTTGTCGTGAATAAAAGCGTCCTTCGTTATTCTTTACTGTGCTATCACCAACGAAGAGCAATACAATTTTATCAGAAAATTTCTTTTGAAGAATTTTTCAGCCTGTGAAAGCCAACTTTTGATTACGGTTTTACGAGCGCTACTAAAAATTCGGTGCAGTCAGTGAAAATTTAGGATCGAAACTATCCAATCAAATACAAGGCAAGTTTCCTGAGAGGTCCGCAACTGTTTCAAACGTTGTTGACTGTTTAAATTTTGTTGCAAATCTATTGTTTGCGGACTTGGACGTTATTGGTCCATTTCTAAAAAAGGTCGCCATTCTTTGTTCTCAATTAGCGTTGTGATTGGTTAACTTTGTTCCAACTGTCCCGGTTCGAGTATTCGCACTGTAATAGCAACCAAAAAACAGTATATACATTTTTGTAGACCATAATAACTAGTAGATGATTTAAGAAGCATAGTGTACATGTAGAAAGATGTGTTTCAGAAAAAAGAAAATTTTAAGTAACTACTTATGTTGCAATAAATTGTTGCAATGTTGCAATCAATTTTAACAATTGATTCTTTCTTTTATTATGTTTACAGAACAGAATTAAAAAACAACAGAAAACATCCAAAATACAGTTTTCAAAGAATCCACTGACAGCTGTGTTTTGTCCTAATTGCTTCAATATGTTTAATCTGCACTTTGTCAAGAAGCAGCATGAATGTGTGAATGTGGCTATTGCATTGGAACTGCTTTGACTGGAACTGGTTATTGGCCTCTATTCTGCCTCTATGCAATATATAGAAAGCCCAATCCTCACTATGAATGGCAGATATATTTAAAAAAAAAACACAGCGAAAACCATGTAGCAATAACACCTAAGTTAAAAAAATAAACTGTGTAAAACATCTCTGGATTTGCTACTGAAAGACTCTCAATTCAAATTCATTACTGGCAAACCACTGTATCAACTCTACTTCCTAGACTCCACATGTACTGTATCAAGATGTTGGACTTATTGGACTTACTTGCATCACAAATTGTACAGAAAGTGCAAACAACTTTCAGCCCCATTTAAATTTAACAAGAGTAAATCAAGATGCTATATCAACTTTACTTCCTGGAAACTTGTACTTCCTTAAGCTTGCACTGCGTGTTTTAAGTGATATTAAGTTTTTGGTCTTACTGCACAAAATTTACATTACAGATTGTACAGTCAGTGCAGACAACTTTAAGCCACATTTAAACAAGAGGCAATCTAGATACATTATTTCAAGACATTTTATTCTTGCCGAAGTTGTGGAAGTTTCCTAGTTGTCTAGTAAAGTTACAAAATATGTTGCCTTCCATTGTGAAAAGTCGTGAGAAAAGACATCTTATTAGAGTTGTACGAATTAAATCGTGCCAATTTTGTGATCAAAGCAGCTTACAATTTGCCTTTTATTAATTACAGTAACATTGGTTAGAAACTAACCTTTCCTTGGAATGCACAACTAAAAACACCACCGGAAACAAAGTACTGTATTTTAAAATTTTATTTACCTGACAAACCCATTTCCCCCCTTTTATAGCAAATGTCTCAGTGTCTCAACTTTCGACTTACAGTGAGGAGCCCAAAAGGGTGACCACTTTTAATGTACTAACAATTTTTGCCTTGCACGAAAGAATGTGAATTAATTAAAAGTGGTCACACATTTGGGCTCCTTGCTGTAAATCACACATCTTTTGGACTCGCATTTTCACTCAATAGACATTTTTGGCTTTGTCAGTGTAAGTAGCCCATTTCAAAATCACATGATGCTGAATACCAAGAGAATTTTTTCTGAATTTGAAAGTAGTGATTCTCAAGAGTGATGTCACAGTCTGAAATAGGACAACAAAAAAACGAAGCCCGAAAGGTCCCTTCTCAGTTCTTTGTCTGGAATTTTTAACATACTGTCTTGCTTTACTGGAACGTCCTCGCCTTAGTATGCATTGCATACCGGTTATTTATGTAGCTTACAGTAAACACAATATTTTAAAAATATTCTGGGTACTTTACATTATTTGTATAGGTAATCACATGATTTCGAGTGCAATTTGGGATAAATAAGCACATAAGTAAATTTTTCAAAGACTAGCAAAATTGCACAAGCCCGTAGGGCGAGTGCAATTTGTAGTCTTTGAAAAATTTACAAGTGCTTATTTATCCCAAATTGCACGAGAAAAATCATGTAATTACTTATTAATAATATTCATGAAAAAATTGCGAGAAAATAACAAGCGCAAATCTCGTACAAAAAATATTTATTCAAACTCGGCAAAAAATATCACTCGTTCATTCAAAACAAGGCCAAAGCCTAAACAACGTACAGGCCGGGTTTCTCAATGTTTTAAAAGTTTTTTAGCCGAAAACTCTGGCTAAACAGTTCAACGAATTATCAAAATACAAGATTCTGGGTTTTACCTCTTCCAGAGATTTTCTTCGCTTCGTACCTGTCGAAGCTTAGTTGGCTTGTAGTTTCGATTTCGTCGGCAATTTCCTTCTTAAGAAATGTGCTATGGTATTTAGAGCTGTCTTCTAGTTCTCTATTGTGCTCAAAACGCCAGCTATTTTTTTCACTCGCATCTCGAAGCAGATCCAAACTTCGCGCCATTCAGATCGCGTGGAAGCGTTTGATTGGCCCCCTGTGGCTGCCTTTGTTTATTAACCAATCAGGATGCCGCGCTTGTTTCTTTTTTTGCACTGACTGGGAATTTTGTCATTTCTGCACTGAATTTTCGTCATTTCTGCATCGTATTTCTTAATAACTGCATTTCTCTAAGCCAATCAGATTCGAGAAATTTTTTGATGTATATTATTAGTAAATTAATACTTACTGAAAGCCTGGTGAGATTCCTCCATTCTCTTTCTGTCAGTGGAGTCAATTACATAAACAACACCATGGCATTCTTCATAATACTAAAATCCAGAAACAAAAAAGTGTTAAGAACGTCTGAAGATTTTTAAACATCAAATTATTTAGGAGGTTAGCCAATATTTCTTACAACTAGTCTCACAAAGAATTAAGATGTATAACATTATGTCACTTGATAAAATAAGGATAATAAATGTGTAGAAAAATAGTTCTGTTGTTACTTCACAACATTTAAGAATGCGCTTGGTATAAATCTTTGATTTTATTTGATCTCAGACTACAAAACAAATATTGAATTGAAGGAGGTATATGTACACCTGGAATAAGGCCTAAGTGACTTCTGATAAAATTGCTAGATTCCCTTTGTCTTATTAATTTTCCCTGTGCTTATAAATCATCAAAGGAAGAATTTCGTATAATAATAATAATAATAATAATAATAATAATAATAATAATAATAATAATAATTTAATAATTTATATAGCGCTTTTTACATGTGCTGATCAAAAGCGCTTTACAGTAATTTCATTAAAAACAATAAAAAGTATACATATACATAAAACAACTAAAACCTAAAGGTAAAATACAGTAAAAATTTAAAAAGATACATTAAAATGCTGATCTAAATAAAAATGTCTTAAGTTTACTTTTAAAAACACCAAGTGTCGTAATAATACGCAGGTTGGCCGGCAAACTGTTCCATAAAGCCGGTGCAGATGAAGTGAAGGACCTGCCGCCAAGTGTTGGGTGCATTGTCTCCCGTGGAACTTCTAATAATAGGCTACTACTTGAGCGTAGCGAGTATGAGCTCATTTGCTTAACTTTCACCATTAGATTAGGGGACACTATGGGCCTTATTCTATGCACCCCTTCAATTATTGCTAAGTGATTATCAGATTAACAGGTTTTGTTAAGACTACTATACCTTGTCCCACAAGGACTGAAGCTCTTGCTGACCTCCTAAGTCCCAAAAGATCAACTTCACATGGCTCATGGTAATTTTTCCAACTGTACAGACACAAAAATACAATTTAACTACAGTTGTATTATACAGAAATTCTGAGTTCTCCATAAGCAGGACTGTTCAACCTTGCACTCCTGGTCAGCAGCTTTACCACTGAGCTAGCAGAAGACTCACTGTTGAGCTGGATCTACTTATAAGCTCATGTTGTGTGGAGGGTACAATGATGTAGTTCATTTTGTTTTATGGAAGGAGTGGAAAACATCAGTTATTTCTTCATGTACAGCAGAAAAGTAGATTAAACCTGGCTGTCAGAAAAATACCCAGCTGTTACAACTACTGTAGCTTCCCAGCTGGCAAGTCTGAAACAACGTTTTTGTAAAAATAACATATACTTAAATCTACTTACTGCTATCACTCATTCATAATTATATGAACATGTACTAGTGCAAACAAAACCCAGCCAACAGTACATTTGTATTTCAAAAGGTAAAGCTACTCTTTAGATATACATTCATTTGAGAAACCAACTAAAACACCTGGTTTGACCCTACAGATAAACATGTACATATGGTTGACTCGTCTGTTTTTCCAGCTGTTACAGTAGTTGAATATGTTTTGATTGAAAGATAACTTACTGTTTAGTCCCACTGTTGTTGTGATTTTCTCAAATGGCAGGCCACTGTAGTTGTTTCCATACCTTCGCTTTATTTGTTCAAGGAGAGTCTATAAAATATTTAATCGATCTTATTTAGAAAATGTAAAAAAAAACATACATACAGTTTGTACTTGCCCAAAAGAATTGGGGCTTGCTGAGGAGAGAAGGGTTGGGTGGGATGAGATATGGGCCGAGTAGGCAAATGCTACTTATTTCTTTACAGTCAAACCTCTACTAATGTAAATGACCACCTTCCTTAATAATGGCCACTTCTTTTCAGCAGCCAGGATGTTTCATTTCTCATTGTATGTCTATTCATACAACTTTACTCTAATGGGAATTTACCAACAAGGGCCACAAATTGATTTATTTTGCTCTTTAAGACTGGAAACTACAATTCCAGAAGCAAACTACATGTACAAGATGTATGCGATTTATGAGCGGAAAGACATTCAGTTAAAAGAAATGAGAGTTGAACTGTATGTCACTCAATCCTTGGGTTCTAAGTCTGCGAAACAAAAGGAAGAAAAGCTCACACTCTTGCCTAAAAACAAATTCTGTCTTGCCTGCAATGGGTCTGTGTTCCTTATTTCTTTAGGCCTTTGGAATGCATAAAAGTAGCTTAAAGTAGCGTTAAAGTGATCGCCAACGATCTGCGCACAGTAAGTCGACCGAGCCATTCTATTATGTTGTCATTGTTTCTTTTATATGTGGCCCAAGTCTTTAAAAAAATGCATTAACATCGATAAAAGAGCATTTCTTTCCTTCTATTTTTTGTTTTTCGGGGGGTCTTAGTTTTTGTAATTACAAAAACTTAGATGGGTTTTAGGTCTTAGTTTTCGTAACACCCTTCATCTTTGTTCTGGTGTATGGTAATGTATGACAATGAATATAACACAAGGGAAAGTACCAAATTGTACCAAAGGCAAACTTGAACCACAGCATTTTTGTTGTACCCACGCACCCATGATGCACTGAGCTTTAAGTACTGTATATTCTTACATTAATGCTTGCAATGTTCTAGTGGAAGGCATGATGGCCTAAATTGGTGTGCTTGACTCCAGATTGAGCGGTCCTGCTTTGAGTCCTGGGGCACTGCATTGTGTTCTTGGGCAAGACACTTCATTCTCATAGTGACTCTTTCTACCCAGTAGTATAAATGGGTGGTGGACAAAACACTGACCCCCAGTCCATGGACTACCCCCATGGACTACCCAAATGGACTACCTAAAATGGACTACCCCTAAAAAATGGACTACCCTTAAAGTACTATTCCGAGTGTGTACCACTTACTGAGCTGTTGTTATACACACATAATTTGCACTTACGTCTTACCTTGTTTATTTTCAAGCCGTACGTATCCCTCTCACCGCCATTTTGAATATATTATACTAAACTAGGAGTTGCTGATAGCAAGTAAAGTGCTGCGAAGTAAGTTAAAAGAATAATAATAATAGTAGGAACGATCGGAAGGTCATAGGACAGGGGCACCTAACGGAATATTTCGTTAAAATATCTGTTCGGAAGACGATTTGAGATCTAGAATTTTCGGAACATTCATTGTAAATTTTTTTGCTTGCCTGCCTTTCCTAGGATTTTCGAATATCTAAAAAATGGTATAATTGTTCATTTTTAACGGATTTTCACTCTAAAAAGGTCACCTAGAATTTTTGGGAGCCCTTCTCTGTCTGGAATTTTTTTGAAAAGGTAAGTTTTGATCCCTATAACTTTCGGATCACTAGACTTTCAGCTACGAATTTCGAACAGATAAAAAAATTTTAGGGGATAAAAATATGCCTATATCTACCGTTTAAGTGGCAGTTTCTCTTAAAGCGGTCCATCGCATTTCGGGTCGGAAAATAGTTTTCCCTCAAACTTTGCCCAGTGAACTATCTTAGGTTGTAAGTAAATGCAACGACTTTAGTTTTTGGAAATACGTTAAAATATATTTTTTAGAGCTCTCAACAGTGAAGGCTGCAAAAGGCCTAATTTTGAGCTTGGCCAGAACGAGAAATTTCATAAGTTGACGGGCTCGCCGCTCAAAAACAACCAAACGCACCAAATTATATTTATTATTCCTAAGTTAAGTGTTTCTTCAAAGGTTGGAAACGCATGTTAATTTTGATATATTTTGATTTACGGGTCCGTGAAAATTTAAATAACAGCAACCGTTAGATCGCTTTTTGTAAACATGCAAAAGTATGGTGTCTTCGCCGGCCTTTATTTCACGAGTCCAGACCAGACCATTCTAAATTCCAACTGAATCCTACTAAACAGATGTTAGGAAGCATAGAAATATAAAAATACCTTGCACTTTTTATCTTCCTTTGCCACAGCGACTTCAAACATTTCGTGCTTATGCGAGTAAGTAAGTCATTTGCATAATGTGTATGAAATACTCGCATAAGCACGAAATGTTCGAAGTCGCTGTGGCAAAGGAAGATAAAAAGTGCAAGGTATTTTTATATTTCTAAGCTTCCTAACATCTGTTTAGTAAGATTCAATTGGAATTTAGAATGGTCTGGCCTGGACTCGTGAAATAAAGGCCGGCGAAGACACCATACTTTTGCATGTTTACAAAAAGCGATCTAAGGGTTGCTGATATTTAAATTTTCACGGACCCGTAAATCAAAATATATCAAAATTAACATGCGTTTCCAACCTTTGAAGAAACACTTAACTTAGGAATAATAAATATAATTTGGTGCGTTTGGTTGTTTTTAAGCGGCGAGCTCGTCAACTTATGAAATTTCTCATTCTGGCCAAGCTCAAAATTAGGCCTTTTGCAGCCTTCACTGTTGAGAGCTCTAAAAAATATATTTTAACGTATTTCCAAAAACTAAAGTCGTTGCATTTACTTACAACCTAAGATAGTTCACTGGGCAAAGTTTGAGGGAAAACTATTTTCCGACCCGAAATGCGATGGACCGCTTTAAGAGAAACTGTCACTTAAATACTAAAATACGTTTAACGGTGCTATCCTTCTCGATGGGTGCCCCTGATAGGAATGTTTCGGATGTTCACATTTTCAGATGTGAAAGATATGATTTTTCTCAGTTAGTTATTTGCTGGTAATTCGCTTAGTTTATATAATAATTAGTGACATTATTGAGGAAAGGAAGTAATGCAACATAACATAGCACGTGCAATTCAATTGCAAAGCCATCAGAAACACCAATTTATGACGTCAAAAAGCTCGAAGCTCGTTCCATTACAGCGCGCGGTCATTATGGAAACGTTTTCGTGTAGCCTTCGCAAATAATCTTCGTAGTGTTTTTGCTGTACATATTTCCCGCTTAAGGCTCAGAAAGTAAAATTTTTCCTTAAATTAACTTCGTAATGAATAATTATGAAAGCGAATCATAAGAAGGCCTCGTAAATTCGTTATTCATCAGAGCTGGCGCATAAGGGATAAAAAGACCGTTTCCCCGGCGCTATACTTGACCATCTTGCTCAAGAGAGGTTTCTTGGGAAGCATTTACAAAGTACTGAACAGAAGTGCAGGCGGCAGCGCTTTAAAATTTAACTTCTTGCTCTTTAGCGAAAAGCACATCGCAAACAACAAACGCAGCTTCCACATTTTACATGCCGCTGATCATACGTTAACGTACTGCACTACAGAAAATCCAAACTTTTATAAATAGTATCAGATAGTTGCTTGAGACGCATCTTAAACATTTGGTGGCCAGAGAAAATTTTTGAATGAATAACTTTGGCAGCGCAGCGAGGAGAACAGAACCGGAGTCTGGGCATGAGTCTTCGCTTTTTGAGGTCAGCAGATGTATAGTGTAATTCATTCAAAATGGCGGCTAGAGTTGTCGAAAGTAACCGAAGTAAGTGCAAATTATGTGCGTATAACAACAGCTCAGTAAGTATTACACACTCGGAATAGTACTTTAAGGGGTAGTCAATTTTTTAGGGGTAGTCCATTTTAGGTAGTCCATTTGAGTAGTCCATGGCGTAGTCCATGGGGGTAGTCCATGGACTGGGGGTCAGTGTTTTGTCCACCACCGTATAAATGGGTATTAGCGAATTTAATGCACCCCATTTAGGGGGTAGTGGAGATACTCGAATGCGGACTTTAAAATGCATTGTTCTTTTACTAGAGGAGTTTATATTTTTATTGATAAGCAGTCTCTCCTCCCAACAAGGGCTTTTTTACCCCTGCAGAGGGGATACACGAAGCCGGAAGGGTATGCATTGTACGCCTCGAATTAAAAAATTAATTAAAAAATTTGAGTTTACCATTTTAAAAACGGTCGAAAACTTACCGACTTTCCAGCATTGTCCAAGCCAAGTATTAAAATGCAGTATTCATCTTTCTGGAAAAGGTACTTCCAAAGCCCAGACAATAACGCAAACATTCTAAACGAGTAAAATAACTTCCCACTACATGAGCGACAAAAGAATGCTTATCATCTACAAGAAATGCAGCGTCATTTTCTATCCAGTACTCTAACTCCCGTGGGGAAAAAAAGTCAAAATGAAACTCTTACCGAACTTTCGTCAAATAATATGCCGAAATTTAAGTGACAGTTGTCACTGAACTTAATGACGACGTTTCTAGCCTCGACGTATCTTTTTCAGGACTTTTCCGTGGAAGCCATATTGGATTTTAACGCGAAAGGATTGGGAACTACACTCGCAGGCACTCATGTATAGATGAAGAACACCGCTGATTAGGCGGCGGATATAGGATGTTTTCATTCAATGGCGGCAATTTTAAAGTGCTATGTCTGCTATGTGATTTTGCAGAGCTGCCGATTCTTTAAAGAAACAAGGTATGTCAATTTTATTTCATAGAAACTTTAATACCTCATCTGAACGTGAGGATGATGAAGTAGAGTGGCAGCGGAAGGAGTTTTTTGTTGTAAAATTCTAGTAATTCCCGAATCGCCGATGCGAGTCGAATGCTGTCAGAAAGTTCCAGCATTCAGAATTATCCGTATTGACTTTTGTATATTGACTTAAGTATATTGACTTAAAATCGCTTAAAATGCTTTCAAACACGATGTAATGATATAAAACAAGGAAGATTTCGGCATATGCAAATATACAATCGTGCTTGGGTTTCCTATGATCCCCGGGGGGGGGGGGGGGGGCACCCAGTATATTTTTGGGTGGGGGTGTGCCGCTGGGAATTTGAAGCCCTTACCCTATTCCAGACCATGTTCAGCTGATTTTTGCAACCCTATACTAGACTAGACACTGAAAATCCCTACCCTATCCCAGACTTGCATTTTATTAGAACTGTATCATTATCAGTGTTTTAATGGAAAACCATCTGTGAACAACAATGCCGCGATGATTTTATTAACGTTTAGGAAAGCCTCTTTCTCTTCCGAGTTTCTGGACTATATTCCTCATACCGTCGATCGGTTTCCCGGCAAATGCTACCCTTTTCTAGACCAAAACTCTCTGATTTCTATACCCTATCCCAGACTAAACTGCTTGAAAACCATACCCTTCACAGCGGCACATACCTATATAGCTCATGTATGGGAGTGCCCCCCCCCCCCCCCGGGCCTATGATTTTATACTCCGTACACTTCATTCAGCGCCGTCAAAGGCCCACTGGTGTTGAGAAATGCGGTTTCCGGTTTTCCAAAACGTTATTGGAGGGGGGGTGGAAAGTGATTCGAAAATCCACCGATCCGTGCTATTTTTTGGCCAAATCAGTCAATCCGTCACTATTTTCGTTCGAATCCGCATAACGTGACAACTTTGTGTGATACAGTTTCACTGCAACGGACGGTAGTTGTTGTTTTTTATGCAGAAGTTGAAGTTTCTTTTCATTGCTTGTTTTTGCGACAATTCCAACTTACCGACGACGACTGACCAAACTGATCCGAACTTCCCGACATGAAGAGTCCGGGATCCGGGTCCGGGTCAAGAGTCCACGATTCGCTGTATTTCGAAATCCGCGAATCAGCTCAATGTATCAAAAAAAAAACGCAATCCGTGCGCTTTTCAAGGCCAATTTCAAAATCTGATTCACCCCCAATGGTAAACCAAATTACAAGCCGGTAACTTAGGTGGATAACAATTGTTAATTTTCTTTGCATCTGTGGCGTACAAAAGGATTCATGAATGGTCCCACAAAATTTTGCAGTGCTTGCAAAATTAGGCTTATGCTCGGAATGCTCGCAAAAATTTGGTGGGTGCTCGTTTGCTCATGCTCGCATATTTTTACAAGTCCTTGGCACCGAGTGTTTTGAACCAAGACTTTGGCATCTCGTGAAAAACTCGTGTACTAGCCTTGCGCGCGCGGTTCTTTCAGCGTGCGTGTCGTTTTTCGCATACGTAGCAATGATCATATTTTACTACTGATGAAGGCAACACTGCCGAAACGTCTAGATTTTGATCCACGTCTCACATCGTTTTATTTTAATAGCAGTTTTCGTGTTGTTTGCTTCTTACTTTAATACCCGCGCGCGCAAGACTTACCCAAAAACGTGAGAACCATCGAAATGGCAGGGTGTTTTAGCCAATATGCAAGTCAGTTAACCACTCAAAAAAGTCTGTATAAAGCTCAATGCACCGACGTACTCGAAGTTTTAACTTGCGTTGACATAGCATTCGGCCTAATTGTAGCCTCGGCTCAATTAATAAGCGCGCGCGAATGCAATAATGATGACGTCACAAAGGTTACGAGTTAATTCTTTACGTCGCAAAACAGATGACTTTGACAAGATGTTTATGACTCTAAATTACTTCTTGTGTTGACAAACAAAAATGGCTTTGAGTCCAAGAGCAAAACAAAGATATGAAGCCGACAAACAACTAGGCTGTTTTCCTCGAACTGGCGATAAACTGAGAAACACGCCAGGGACTTCCAGAGAACGAGGTGATGGAGATTTTTTTGAAGAAGACTACAAGAGATGCTTTTGAAGAGAAAGAGAAAGAGCTGAAGGAAATTCGAAATTACTGGCAGGAAGAGTATAAAAGCAAGGTGAGTGAAGTCGCTAATCTTGAAGCCGCTCTTAAAGAAGCCATTGAATCGCGAAACAATGAAGTCGAAGAAATGAGAATTTCTTACGAGAGTACAATCAGTCTCCAGAATGACGAGATTTCGGAGCTACGGCGGACTTTAGATGAGCTTATGGGAACAAAAGAAGAGATCCTCGCCTCCGCGGAAAAATCAACCGAAAGTAAACTGCGTGCCAAGGACGCAGAAGTAATGAGGCTGAGGATATGGCTCGAAGAAGCTAAGAAATCGAATTCCCAAGGTAGGGAAGTTTTAACTTCGTACCAGAAGAGGCTACGAGATAAGGAAATGGAGATTGAAGAACTTAAAATGTCGAACAAGGAAGATATCAAGGTTTTCGAGCAGGAGGTAGCGAGATTGAAAGCGCTCTTATCCGAGGTTATAGCAGAAAAAGATCATGACACTGAAAACACCAAGCTTACTTTGGATAGCGTAGTAGAAGAAAAGGAGAGGCAGATGGAAATGTTAAAAGAATCATCGGATAATGTGCTGATGATGAAATATGAAGAAAACAAACGAAAAGACAAAGATATAAAACGCTTGCAGCAAGAGTTAGCTGGCAAAGAAACAGAAATAGAACAATTGCAAAGTTCGATTCAAAATTTGCAAAGTGTGATAAGTGTACATGAAGATGAAAGAAGTAAATTAACAGAAGCTTTGCGCAGCGCTTCTGAAGGGAGAAGACATGAAATGACAGAACTACAAGAACGTCAGCAGACATTGTTAGACCATAAAGAAAATCAGTTAATATCATTAGAAATGTTGAATAAGGAGCAACAGAAGCACCACGAGATAGCGATAAAAGACAAGGATAGACGCATCGAGGAATTGTTTACTAAACTGGGATGCATTGAGTCCCAGTTGGCAATCGAATTGTCTGAGAAAGGAAGTACTAAAGATCTCAAAACAAAAATACCCTCCATATTGAAAAAGATGAGCGATCTGAATGAAGAGAAAGGGGTGTTAGAGAAGGACATTGAGGCGTTATTACGAGATGTTCATGCAAAGGAAGCCAAACTGAATGACATTCAAAAAAAGTTTGAGAGCGAATCTCAGGAGAAGCAAATGCTGCAGCAGAAATGTGACTCCTTGGCTCAGGATCTTGATAACTGGAAATCTGCGATGAAACTTATTGAAGAAGAGAGAAACTCCCTTGAAAATGAAGCAAAACGTCTTAGAGATGAGTTAGAAAGCAAAAGCAACACTTGCTGTGAGTTTGAGTACAAGGTGCAGTCGCTCGAATCCGTTCGAGAGAATCTGGAGGAAGTGATACGTCAGTTGCGTAAAGAAAACGCGGAGTCATTCCAAGAGCGAAAGAACCTGGAATTTGTCATCCGAGAGAGAGATCGAGAGCAGAATTTGCTTAAGGAAAAGTTGAATATCTCCGAGAAAAAATTTGGTTTGGAAATCGAACATAGGGCAACGAAAGAGGAAAATAATATAGCGACGATAGAAAATTTGAGAAGTAAATATAGAGAAACACGTCGAGAAAATGACGAGCTAAAGACCAACCTCGATGAGCGCGAAAAAGATGTTGCTAGCCTGAGTAGTTTACTAGAAAATGCAAAACAGCAAGAACATAAGTTAGAAGCAGAACTGGATCAGCTTTCGGAAGAGTTCGAAGTTCTTAACGAGAAATATGTGCGAGGGAATAATGAGAAAGATGCAATAGAGCGGTCGCTGACAAATGCTGTGACCTTAAAGCAACAAGAACTGGAAGAGCTGCAAAAGAAATTCGAGAAAAGTATCATCGATCATAAAAATGAGACAGAAAAGCGAGAAGAGTGTTGGAAAGAGGCTTTGAAAGCCAAAGACGATCTTCTAAAAGATGTAAAATCATCCTTTGACGAAAGAGTTTTGTGGAAAGAGGACGAAATTCGACAGCTCGAAAAGTCGTTGGAAGAAAGGAAAGTAGAATTCAAATCAGTGAAGGAATCTTTAGAAAGAAGCATACATTTGAAAGATGAGGAAATTTCTCTCCTAGGAAAGACATTTGATGAAAGTCTAACTGGAAAGGAAGCGAGGATTGCAGAAATTACAGAAACAAATAAAGAGCTACTTCAGAAAAGAGACTTCACGGAGAAAGAATTGGACGAATGTAAAATCAAGTTGGAGAAAGTAACTGAAATGACACACCTTAAAGATTCTGATATCACTCGTGGAGAAGAGAAAATAACGCAACTGGAAGCGAAGCTACGACAGAAAGGAGAACTGTTAGAGAATGCCGAGAAAGAGCTTGAAGATCTCCAATCTCGCTTAAAGGAAGAGGAAGAAAACTATGTAACAGAAATTAAAAATGTTATTCAGTCGGCCGAAGAAGGTTTCAAAGAAAGGGAGAATGTGGCAGAAAAAATGAAGACCATAATTCAGGAGAACGCTGTGAAATATCGACTGGCGCTAAGTAAAAAGGATAATAGAATTTCTGTCTTGAACAGCGCGTTGGAGAATTCAAACAAAGATGCTGAAGATCTGCGAGTTAACTTGGCAACGCTTATTCAAGAATCGGGTGACAGCGAAGCAAAACTTAAACATGCTGTGACGAAACTGCAAGATGAAAAAACATCGCTGGAGACTAGAATGTCCGAGTTGACAAAGACGTTGGAAAAGCGAGTCAAAGAGTTAAACCTGATGGAAGGCATACTAACAAATAATACCACAGATTTTGAAAAGAAACAGAAGATAAACGACGAGGAAAACGAAAAGATCTTGGAGGAGTTGAATAGTGAACGAGTCAAGGTGGGGAACTTGGAAGAGGGTTATGCGTTGCTTAAATTGGAGATAACACAAAAAGAAAACTTGGAAGGGCAGTTACAAGAAGCATCAAGCGCTCTTTCAAAACTCCAAGACAATTTCAACCAAGTCGAGTCTTTGTTGAAATTGGCAGAAAGCGAGAAAGTTTGTGCAGAGGAAGCGAAAGAAAATCTGCTTCAAGAGTTGGAGAAACAGAAACTATTGTCCGACGAGAAAGAGGGAAAAATTAGTCTTCTGCTACATAAGGTTAAGATGATGAAAAAGCACCATTTCGAAGTGGCTCAGAAGCTAGAAAAGCTTGAAGAAAATGTGGTTACTTTGCAAATTAAGTTAAACGAGAAAGAAGCAGAGCTGAGTGAGTTGAGAAATGAAAGGGACAGCACACAAGAAGAATTTGACCAACGTTCAGTTCTTTTTGAAGAAATAGAGCAGAAAAAAGACGAGTTGGAAAAACAGGTTACAACACTGGAAGATACGATAAGCACACAGAAAACAGAAATCGAAGAAGCAACGGAGAGAGAGAAAGAGCTAAAGCAAGCTGTTCAAGAGCTGTTAGCAAGGTTAAAGGAAAACGAATTGAACACCAGGGCTCTCGTTTTAAATGTCACGGACGGAAAAGCCGAGAACGTAAAGCTCAGCTCGGAATACGAGAGCTTCAAGGCATCAACGCTGAAGGAAGAAGGCCGCATGCACGATGAACTGGATCATTTGCACAGTGAACTTGAGAAACACGAAGGATTGCTTTTGATTCTTAACAAAGAAAAGGAGAGCTTGTTGGCCGAGTTGGGCAAAGCAAGACAAGCCGAAGAAAGCACCAAAACAAATTTGGAATATCATATAAAAAGCCTGAAAAGAGAAAAAGAAAACCTTACGTCAAAGCTTACGTCTTTGGATAACGAACTGAAGCAGAGATTTGCAGAGAGTTCAGAGCTATATTCAGCCTTAAAAGCTGCTGAAGTGTCTAAAGAATTTCTGACGCACGAGATTGAAAACTTGAAAGTTCATACTTCGGCTAAAGAAACGAGTTTGTGTGAGGCACGTAAATCGCTTGAAGCTGCCCAAAAGGAAAACAGCCTTTTAAGATACGAGATTAAGAGTTTAGAAGCCAACTTGAATCACGAGTTAAACGAGAAAAATAGTCTTGTGGAAAGTTTTGAAGAGGTGAAGAGCTCAACTTCACAAGTGAAGCAGAAAATGGAAGAAGTCCTGTCGGAAAAGGAGAACATGATAACCAATTCTGAGGACTTCATGCGTCAAATGAAGGAAGAAAATGAAGCTCTTAGGAGGCGCCTTTCCAAATGCGAAGGGGAATTGAAAGCTGACAAGAAATGCGTTGTGGCTCTTTTGGAGAAGCGAAGAGAGATGAGTGCGCAAATTCAATCCCTGAGTAAGGATAAAGAATTGTTGAACGCTTCCCTGAAGGACATGGATCTGTATCCCGCAAAGCTAAAGTCCACACAAGGTAAGCAAAGGCTTTTTGGTTAAAATTAGCTTTAACCAAACAAACAGATAAACAGACAACAGTCATGGATTCACTCCTGTAACGATACAGCAACGAATTCCAAGGGCTTATTTTTTAATTTGACTTTAAAACTTGACATTGCGATAAAATAGAAAAAAAACTATCTTGGTTAAATTTTTTTAAAAAAGGCGACGACGTTTCGACGTTCGCCTAACGTCATTATCAAGTCAAAAATGAATAAAAATTAGGTACGACTATAAAATAATTAATAGTTAAAAAATTCTTAAGAGACACGAATTAAAAGTTAAAAAAATGTCATGATGATGTAATAAGGTATTCGCGCGCGGTCACGTAAAGAATTTGGCGCGAATAGGGTCTTTCCGAGTATTTAGCTCGCGCACTTAACCCACCTGCCAACCATGTCGGGAATTTAAAACCTAAAATGTAAGCGGTTACGGCCGTTCTCGTGGGTTGAGTCAAGAGTTTTGTTTTCATAGGAATGCATTATCGAAAAACCCCGACATGGTTTTTAAAAGCACTTTTGATCACGACTTCTTCTAATTAAAAAGAAGCAGATTACCGAAATTTAATATCAAAATCACTCACGGCACGGCACGAGCAACCTAGGAAAATGGCCCAGCTCACAACGAGTCTCTCGTGGCTCAGTTGGTTAGAGCGCCCAACCGGTATCTGGGAGGCCATGGGTTCGATTCCCGTCGGGGACTCAGAATTTTTTCTTTGTCCCATGCTCGTGTCATGTTGAATACTTCATCTTCTTTGTCCCATGCTCGTGTCATGTTGAATTAATACTTCATCTTCATTATTTATTACCGAGCTTAAAATTTACCATCTTTATTATTTACTACAAACTTGATGAATTCGACATTGCTGATCCTAGCAGTATGCAGGACGCGTGTCACTTATCAACCTAGTAAAATGGCCCAGCTCACAACGAGTCTCTCGTGGCTCAGTTGGTTAGAGCGCCCAACAGGTATCTGGGAGGCCATGGGTTCGATTCCCGTCGGGGACTCAGAATTTTTTCTTTGTCCCATGCTCGTGTCATGTTGAATACTTCATCTTCATTATTTATTATCGAGCTTAAAATTTACCATCTTTATTATTTACTACAAAATCACTCACGTTGACGATTTTCGGTTGGAGACACTTCTGAATTTACACAATAAACTTTATTCAGTTGACTTTATCATCAGTTAAAAGTTGTTGTAAAGCGATCGTGCGTTCGCTATTCTTCAAAGCAACAAAATGAATGACAAAGAAAGTAGTGGAATATCAACAAAATGTTTAATAAATTGTCGATTGTTATAACATGGCATCTTGAACCACATTACTATGACTTTCAGTAAGGCAATGTTGTCATGAACAAAACATTCATATAATACATAAACGATGTAACGATGATAAACGATAAACAGTGATAATAATCCCAGGCTATGGTAGGGTACAGTTGTACTGATCACAACAGCACGTGTTGAACTGGCCCTGAATGTGCCACAGTAAAGTGTATCAAATTTATTTTGAAGACCGCGAGTATTCTTCTGATCATTACTTAATTTTAATTTCTACAATAAAATATAGCTGATACCAAATCAAGTTTTCAAAGCTAGGAGGCACCCAAAAAAGTTTCCTTACTTCTCACTAGTTTTGACCGAAGATAAAAAAATTTCCACTCTCTAACTTAGAAAATGAAATATTTTTATTTACCAAATCAAGCGGAACCTTGTTACGGCCTAACAGGGCCTGTAGGCCTAACTGTTAAGTTAATTTTTACATATGAAAGTTTGTACATTTTCGGTTAACTATAACCAACTGAGCAAGCTATGTCTTTAGTAATGTCTCATTAGAATCGTTTCCTCAGAACACGGATGAACGTTAGGTGTTGTTGAGCTGGGTCTGTCTGGATACACAGTCCTATTCTTCTATCAGTACACTGTGGCAGCCCACTGGTGTCTTGCTGGAAAGCAACACGGCCCTCTGGCATCACTTGATTCATAGCTCCAACTCGTCTGCTTCTGGGTTTCATTTGATCATCTCTCGCCTTCTGCTGCTGATTGGTAGCGTTTTGATGCTTTTCTGTGCTCGGTTTGCTGTCGCGTGGTTCAAGTTGTTTCAACACTGTTTGTTGTTTTAGGTGTCTGCCACTTGTTCCACTCTTCACTGTGGTTGTTCTTCGTCTTGTTCCAGGATCTGCCAGCGAGGGGTGTGCTAAGCACGGCCTGTGGACCATTGTGTCATCTTTTAACGCAGTCCGTCCTCCGCTCCTCTCGGTTTCCTTTCCAGCAACAGTTTGAACCACTTTGGACGGTTGCGTTGTTACCCTCTTGGCTTGCCAAGGTTTCTTCTGTTGGCCGTGCAGGTTTGTACACTGTGAGACTTTTTGCTGGGGAAGAGCGACACGAACCAACTTGCTTCGTGACGGTGACTGCCGGGTTTGTCGCTCATTAACTGGTGGCAATTGAGTTGAAATGTTGAACCCTTAAACGAAGGATTGGAGGGACATTTCGGTGGTTCTTGATGGTTCGGTGGTGTTTTTTGACCAAGAATGGGTCCATTTGGTTGGGATTTTCGACTCATTTTGTGCGTGTAATTGATGTTCTCTGGTCAGTTATGTCAAGAGATTGTATTTGTAATGTGTTTTTGGATGGTTCTTATATACTTTCATTTAAACACAAGCGCGTCATCTTCTTTCGTGTAGGTCTTCTGACGTAAAATCTCTAACAATTGCAACATTATTATCTAAATATATATACCGTATTTTTAGAACCTTTTCAGTTTAGAAACGTATACCGTATTTCAAACATGTACACATTTTATTGAACTCTCGGTTACTTTTTTGCTGGAATTCTTTGCAGATCACATTTTTCTGAAGTCTCTAACAGTTCCTGATGACGGTATTCACCATCGCTAGTATTTTATGACGTGAGGCTTGTGTTTTCCTCTTTACCGCTTAGCAACCAACTGTTTGGTTATTTACGCAGATGATAAACATAAGTATTTATTGTAACTGGGCAAACGATCGAAATTTCAGTGATATTTTTTATGCTGACGTCAGTAACATTTCGTTACTTTAGGCTGCTTTTTTTGCTTTTACTACATAACGACCAACTATTTAATTACTTACGCAAGAAAATAAACAAAAAAATATTTACTGTAACTAAACTGTCATTCGAAACGTCAGCAATGTTTTGTTATTGACGTCTGTAACCTCTCGTTGCTATGGGCTCGCCTTTTGCTTAATACCCTGACAACCAACTATTTAATTCCCCAACGGAAAATACATTTACAGTCACCAGGCAATCAAACTGTAACTAAGCATTTAGTCGCATTTTCAGTTATATTTTGTGACTGACGTCAGTAACATTTCTTTACTTAAGGCCGCGCTTTCTGCTTTTACCACATAGCAACCATCTATTTAATTACTTACGCAAGAAAATAAACAAAAAATAGTTACTGTAACTAAGCAATCGATAGAAATGTCAGTAGTATTTTGTTGCTAGCGACAGTAACATTTCAATACTTCAGGTAACCTGCGATCAGGCGTTATTTTTCTCGCGGCGGAGGGGTCAACGAAAAAAGAAAGCCTGATCGCAGGTTATACTTCAGGTTGCGTCTTTTGCTTTTACAGCATAACAACGATTCCATTACTAAAGCAAGAAAATAAACGAAAAACATGTACTGTGATTAAGCAATCAGTCGAAATGCCAGTAACGTTTTGTTACTGACGTCAATATTTTGTCACTTTGGGCCGTGTGGATAGAAAAATTAGAAATTTCCTCCCACGCTTTTTTGTTTAATGTAATATATATCGTCTTAGTACTGTATAACTTCCAGCGGTGAATGTAAGAATGCGACATTCTTATTGGTCGAGAAGCTCGGTTTATGGCACTTTTGAATTCATCAATTATTTCTCTCACGCGCGCGGTTGGTCTAAATCCGTCACGTGATGCAGCCAAAATTGGGGAATATTTAGTAAATAAACCCCTTCAGGCGGCTGGTATATTGGAGGATAATGCCCGAGGCTGAAAGATTGTCGAAAAATGAACATTTGGCCGAGAAGCGAAGCTTCGAGGGCAACTGTGAAATTTTGAGGACAATCTTTCAGCCAAGGGCATTATCCTCCAATATACCAGCAAGCCAGAAAGGGGTTTATTTATTTTATAACCCTCCGATTAATTTCTACAACGCGCTTTATCGCCAGTAAATTTATAAGAAAAAACCTACGTAATATACCCGTCGTAACGTGGTTGAAATAAATGCAAGTTGATTGATTTACGTGATTTTTTTACTCTGTGATCTCACAAAAAATTAGAATTGAATAAGGTGACTTTATTCGTTTGTTTTGTGCTTGCCTACAAAATCGGGCGAAGGATATCAAATCGGACGGGGTATATTCGCTGATACTCGTCGTCCGATTTTGTACCACGTGGTGCGTTTTGTCTAATGAGCGCGCGCAAAAATTAATGGGTGGGTTATAACAAATGATATCCCTGTGATATTCCCTAGTTTTCGAACTTTGCGACTTTCGTAAGTACGTTTAGTTTTCAACCCGAGCTAATTGCTAAATGGAATTGACTTGAACATTTTGAACAGACTAACAATATTATGAACACCGACAGAATTTGACGTTTAAAAACCTTGAGAAAAGGTCTCCCAAAATAAGCAGCCCTGTGTAAAAAAAAATATTTGAAGAATAGTGAACAAAAAAGCCACCGTCAGTCACTCATTTACCCACCCACATACCCACAATGTCGGGAATTTAAAACCTAAAATGTAAGCGGTTACGGCCGTTCTCGTGCGTTGAATCAAGATTTTTGTTTTCATAGAAATGGATTATCGAAAAACCCCGACATGGTTTAGAGCAGTTTAATCGCGACTCTATAAAAAGAATCAGATTACCGAAATTAAATATGAAAATCACTTTGCGTTGGAGCTTTTCGACTGGAGACATTTCCGAATTTATACAGTAACCTTAATTCAGTTGAGTTTATCATCAGTTTAAAGTTGTTATAAAGCTATCGTAAGTTAGTTATTATTCAAGGCAGCAAAATGAATGACAAATGAAATAGTGTAATATCAACAAAATGTGACTGCCGGGTTTGTCGTTCATTAACGGGTGGCAAATGAGTTGAATGTGTCTTGAAATTATTGAAGGACGAAGGATTTTCATGGCCCTTCTTGAACGGAGGATTGGGGGAACACTTCAGTGGTTCTTGCTCCTCCTGTAGTGTTTCTTCACCAAGGATGGGTCCATTTTTCTTTTGAAAAAATTCACATAAATCCTGCTTAGAGAGTGGTTTGGATTTTCGACTCATATTTTCATATCTTTGATGTTCTCTGTTCAGTTATGTTAAGAGTTTGTTAGTTCTAATGCTTTTTAAATGTTTTTGCTTTAACAAAAGCGCGTCATTTCCTTTCGTGAACGTCGCGCTTCTGACGTAAGATCTCAAACAACAACAACATTATTTTCAAAATATATATGATTTTAGAACCTTTTCAGTTCAAAAACGTAAACAGTAGTTCAAACTTACACCCACGGACACATTTTATTGAATTCTCGGTGACTTTTTTGCTGGAATTCTTTGCAGATCACATTTTTCTGCTGTTTGTAACATTTCGTGGAGACGATATTCTCCATCGTTAGTACGTGTCTCTTAGTAATTTCTTATAAATACATTTTTAAGTCGTACCTATAGCTAGTTTTAAATCATTTTTGACTTGGTAATGACGTTAAGCGAACGTCGAAACTTCGTCGCCTTTTTAAAACTTTTTAACCAAGATGGTTTTAATTTTTTTTATTTTATCGCAATGTTTTACAGTCAAATTGTTCAACAAATCTCTTCTTCTACTTATTTTTTTTAACTTATAGAATAAATTTGCTTTTTCATTATTAGAATCACTAAACAAGACGAAAGATTCACTGAAATCACTAAAAGGACAGTTGAAAGAAAATTTGAAGGAAAAGAACGCCCTGGAAAAAACTGTTCGCGATCTGGAGTCGATGAATGCTGAGGTAAAGTACGCTATTTCATGCTTATCCACTTCATATTTGGCATCATCGTCTTTATTATTGCATCGTTTTGAACTGGTAGGAAGGGGTTGGGGAGAGGGAGGGAAGAGGGTGACTTCAGGATGGGGCTTTTCAGTCTTGCCTGCAAGAAAGGGGATGATGATGATCGTTTTCTTGCTTTAAAAAGGAGGAAGGGGAAGGCAAAAATTCCCCCCTCTCTGTCTTTTGTATATTACAAAGGAGGACCTCTCCATTAATCACAGAGTTTAACTTATATATCTTTCTGTGAAGATGCAAGATCTTCAGGATTCAACCTGAGTTCAGTATATGTTGTTGGCTTGCTATACTGAGAAGTGCCAGAAAGCAGAAACACCTGTCCACACCTGCTCGCCCTAGCTGCTGCTCAGGCATCCCCCTATTTTTCCATTTGCATGACGTAAATGGGCGTTAAATAGTACAATTGCTACAAGTAAAGTCAGTGAAGCGGCAATACCCTCTTCCAGTTGCTCACACGTTTGTCCCTCTTTAGATGAAGAAAACACTTGAAGTGCAAACTACAGTTAAAGAAACTGAGCTGGAATTAATCAAGTAAGAGAGAATTGATACACTAATTATTTGACAATAGGTGAGGGTTTCTCCGGGCTATCTATAAAATGTCAAAAGAAACATCTGGGAGCACGACGATCCTAAATTATTGAGCCTGTACCTATGGCGTTCTACTTTCTATTTTACGCAATGATAAAAGCTCCACTTAATTGACCAGTCATTCCTTTTTAAATTTCAGGAGATGTGATATTTTAATTAATATTGTCAAATTAAGACTGAGTGAAAGTCTGCGGAAAATATATTTCAGAGCAATGTACGCCACTTAAATTTGTATGAGAAGTGTATACCCCTTAAATTTTTATGTAGTTACGTTTACAGGTTATGAATGTCGCAGTTATCACTATGAGCATCTAAAAAAATCTGAGTTATTTTTGTCAAGAGCGTCATACATGTATCTTCGCATTACTTTCGTACCCTGTAAATGGCGAGGAAAACGCCTCGATACATGTTTTGATATGAAAGCCCGGATTCCAATTTTGCTAGAGCACTATTTATTTTACATCTACTTTTGAACTATTACAGGAAGCAGCTTGAGGACAAAAACAAAGAGTTTTACGATCTCAAGGTGGCGAACACAACACAGGAAATGAACCTCAGAGAAGCCCAATTTAAGATCAAGGATTTGGAAAGCTCACTGAAGAATGAGATCACTTTGCATCAATCTATAGCTCGCAGGTAGGAATTAATTTTTTTCCCGCAGGGCTCGAGACTAATGGTAGCCAACTAGCCAAACGCTAGTAGAAATGCTGTTTTGGCTAGCAGATTTTGGGTCTCACTAGCCAAAATGGCTAGTGGAAATTTCAGGCATTTTTGTGAAAAGAAACCACAAATTATAAACGTCTCTGAGAGAACAGAACTAACAAGTACAAGCTTAGGTTTCTGAAAAGCGAACAAACAGTAATTTTTTTGACTTTTTTGGACTTTCCAGTGACAAAAGTGACAAGTGAAAGAAAACCGCTTCTGCTAATTATTAGCCAGCCTGGGAAATGGAGTATATTGTACATGTAGGTTGTAACATTAATCAGTGATTCGGTGAATAACGAGGATGAGAGGTTGAGTACGTGAACGATTTAAAAAAGCTTTCCTGTACACATGTAAGATGCGGTTCCAATGGATATCCAATATTATTCAGCAGTGGGTAGCAGCAAAAAAGCGAGGAAAACCAATTTTGTCCGATTTCTCATTGGCTTTTGTCTTAGGTGGCTTGGTGAAAAAAAAAAAAAAATGAAAGCCATGCTTGAAAGTTCTGGCTAGTAGAAAATTGGTTTTGGCAAGTGAAATCATAACTGTCACTGGCCACTAGGCTAGTTAGCAATAAAATTAGTCTCGAACCCTGGAATTTCGTGAGTTTAATAACTACTTGTGTCATGGGGATTATCATGGCATTTTATATGAATACAGACGTACCTTGTGTATACTCAATTCTGAGCTTTGGTATCAATTCGGCTATGATTATCATGTTAAGATAATTGAAGTTTGCACAAAACAAGGCAGGTTTTACGTGCATATAGAGTGATTGTAGTGTTCATTTTTCGGCAATGTTCACATCATTGCTTTCATCTTTGACTGAAGGAAAAAAAATTGTTATGAGTTTTGATTACAGTATATTTACTCTTTCTTTTGCTGACAGAAATGACCAGCTGCAGCAGGAAATCATGCTGTTGCGAGAAAGAAACAGAAATGAAATTACATCTTTGAAAAAGTCGCTTGACGATGCAATTGGACGATGGTATGATAATATGAAATGAAAGTATGAAATTCATATATTTGTACTGCGGATATACATTTTAAGCAAATGAAAGATCATCGCAGTAACACAAGTGACCAACTTCCAGTTGGCTTGATAACTCAGTTGGTTAGAGCGCTGCACTATAGTATCGCAGAGGTCATGGGTTCGATTCCCGTTCAAAATTCAGGCTTGCTTTTCTCAACTGCTTTAGTTGAGTACATTACTGCGATGATCTTTCATTTGCTCAAAATGGTATGATAATGTTAATGAGAAACAATATTTGTCGTTTGAAAACAAAAATTGTGACTTTTCGACTTAAATCAGTGTTAGTTTCGTTACTTTTTACAGGGAAACAAGTTTTCATGAGAAGTGTAGTGAAAACTCAAAGGCCCACTGCACGGAAAAAATGGACAACAAAACAATTCAAAAATTGCGGGACCTTTATTTAAAGGTAAGTACACTGTTAAATAAACGCACACAGCATCTTGCAAACCCCATGACAATTCACAGAGTGTGCACCTGTAAAAACTTCTTTCTTTGTATTTTTTAATTGTTATCTTGACAAAGAAAATAAGTAGAGGCAACGATGATTCATGTGGGATCCGCGGTGACTTTATAGCCACCAGTGAAATAAGTGACTATTAAAATAGTTTATGCACTGGAATGTGAGTCGGAGGGTTCAATGGGCCCAGGTTGGCGGGACTTGAAGGAGGAGTTTCCCATAAAAAATCCGTGTTTTTGTACCCGATCTTTTGGTAGTGTTTTCTATTCTGAAATATTTACTCTCGCCTTTCTTCACTGATGAAAATAAATGGGCACTGGTGATTTGTTAAGGCACCTGACAAAATGCTTAGATGCTGAGAAATCAAAGTAATGCTCCAGCACCAGTGGCAATTTCTCCGATCTCAAGAATTGGAGCGAGCTTTATCTTACCTTAGACTAGAGCGATTTTCGATTTAGTTTCGTTACCTGAAAATAAAGTATTAGCGACCTTTAGATTGGTCTACGAGTACGAGATTGAGTACGAGTACGAGTTTTCAAACCAAATTCGTGTGCCTCCTGTAATAACTTATCACACCAATCTTATCCCTAACGTTTATTTATCTGTTAGTTAGCAACAGGAAAGAGTTATAGTTCGAAATTCCAAAGTCGTACTGGTACTCGATCTCGTACTCGTAGTCAAATCTAAAGGTCGCTAATCTTTTTTAGAGAATAAGGGCCGATTCGCACTAGCGGACAAGTTTAAAATGTCAAAACATTTTTAACAAAAACAAAATTGTCGCGACAAGTCAGAGACATCTTGAAGAGAACAAAAGGTGAAATTATTAGTACAATAGCTTTGCACGTGCTTCTGGCATCCCTGTACATTTCTCAGCACGGCCGTCTTGGGCAAACATCAAATATGCAGTACCACGCGGGAAAAAAATTCTAGAACAATTTGCATTTAAAGTACGCGTTTTCTCATGAAGTGGAATAATGAGTCGTCTCAAGATAACTTTTTCTTTTCTCATTCTTACATTGGGCAACTAAACTTTACAATACCGGGCCACTTTGAAGGCGTTAGATTCGCGGCAACACGGTCCGCGGTCCTGCAGTCGGCCCAAATAATAAATCGATTGCCACCGCGGTCCGCGGTCCTGTAGTTGATGAGAGTAACAAATTAAGTAACACCGTGGTCCGCGGTATTACAGTGTCTACAGTCGATGAGAGTAAGGAAACAAGTGCCACCGGTTAGGCTACAATTCACTTCAGTTAGCCAACTATGCACTTCAGTTAGTCTACTATTCACTTCGGTTAGCCAACTATGCACTTCGGTTAGCCAACTATGCACTTCAGTTAGTCTACTATTCACTTCGGTTAGCCAACTATGCACTTCAGTTAGCCAACTATGCACTTCAGTTAGCCAACTATGCACTTCAGTTAGTCTACTATTCACTTCGGTTAGCCAACTATGCACTTCGGTTAGCCAACTATGCACTTCAGTTAGTCTACTATTCACTTCAGTTAGCCAACTATTCACTTCGGTTAGCCAACTATGCACTTCAGTTAGCCAACTATGCACTTCAGTTAGCCAACTATGCACTTCAGTTAGCCAACTATGCACTTCAGTTAGCCAACTATGCACTTCAGTTAGCCAACTATGGACTTCAGTTAGTCTACTATTCACTTCGGTTAGCCAACTATGCACTTCAGTTAGCCAACTATGCACTTCAGTTAGCCAACTATGCACTTCAGTTAGCCAACTATGGACTTCAGTTAGTCTACTATTCACTTCGGTTAGCCAACTATGCACTTCAGTTAGCCAACTATGCACTTCAGTTAGCCAACTATGCACTTCAGTTAGCCAACTATGCACTTCAGTTAGTCTACTATTCACTTCGGTTAGCCAACTATGCACTTCAGTTAGTCTACTATTCACTTCGGTTAGCCAACTATGCACTTCAGTTAGCCAACTATGCACTTCAGTTAGCCAACTATGCACTTCAGTTAGCCAACTATGCACTTCAGTTAGCCAACTATGCACTTCAGTTAGCCAACTATGCACTTCAGTTAGCCAACTATGCACTTCAGTTAGTCTACTATTCACTTCGGTTAGCCAACTATGCACTTCAGTTAGTCTACTATTCACTTCGGTTAGCCAACTATGCACTTCAGTTAGCCAACTATGCACTTCAGTTAGCCAACTATGCACTTCAGTTAGCCAACTATGCACTTCAGTTAGCCAACTATGCACTTCAGTTAGCCAACTATGCACTTCAGTTAGCCAACTATTCACTTCGGTTAGCCAACTATGCACTTCAGTTAGCCAACTATGCACTTCAGTTAGCCAACTATGCACTTCAGTTAGCCAACTATGCACTTCAGTTAGCCAACTATGCACTTCAGTTAGCCAACTATGCACTTCAGTTAGTCTACTATTCACTTCGGTTAGCCAACTATGCACTTCAGTTAGCCAACTATGCACTTCGGTTAGCCAACTATGCACTTCAGTTAGTCTACTATTCACTTCAGTTAGCCAACTATTCACTTCGGTTAGCCAACTATGCACTTCAGTTAGCCAACTATGCACTTCAGTTAGCCAACTATGCACTTCAGTTAGCCAACTATGCACTTCAGTTAGCCAACTATGCACTTCAGTTAGCCAACTATGCACTTCAGTTAGCCAACTATGCACTTCAGTTAGCCAACTATGCACTTCAGTTAGTCTACTATTCACTTCGGTTAGCCAACTATGCACTTCAGTTAGCCAACTATGCACTTCAGTTAGCCAACTACGCACTTCAGTTAGCCAACTATGCACTTCAGTTAGTCTACTATTCACTTCGGTTAGCCAACTATGCACTTCAGTTAGCCAACTATGCACTTCAGTTAGCCAACTATTCACTTCGGTTAGCCAACTATGCACTTCAGTTAGCCAACTATGCACTTCAGTTAGCCAACTACGCACTTCAGTTAGCCAACTATGCACTTCAGTTAGTCTACTATTCACTTCGGTTAGCCAACTATGCACTTCAGTTAGCCAACTATGCACTTCAGTTAGTCTACTATTCACTTCGGTTAGCCAACTATTCACTTCGGTTAGCCAACTATGCACTTCAGTTAGCCAACTATGCACTTCAGTTAGCCAACTATTCACTTCGGTTAGCCAACTATGCACTTCAGTTAGCCAACTATGCACTTCAGTTAGCCAACTATGCACTTCAGTTAGTCTACTATTCACTTCGGTTAGCCAACTATGCACTTCAGTTAGCCAACTATGCACTTCAGTTAGCCAACTATTCACTTCGGTTAGCCAACTATGCACTTCAGTTAGCCAACTATGCACTTCAGTTAGCCAACTACGCACTTCAGTTAGCCAACTATGCACTTCAGTTAGTCTACTATTCACTTCGGTTAGCCAACTATGCACTTCAGTTAGCCAACTATGCACTTCAGTTAGTCTACTATTCACTTCGGTTAGCCAACTATTCACTTCGGTTAGCCAACTATGCACTTCAGTTAGCCAACTATGCACTTCAGTTAGCCAACTATGCACTTCAGTTAGCCAACTATGCACTTCAGTTAGTCTACTATTCACTTCGGTTAGCCAACTATGCACTTCAGTTAGCCAACTATGCACTTCAGTTAGCCAACTACGCACTTCAGTTTGCCGACTATGCACTTCAGTTAGTCTACTATTCACTTCGGTTAGCCAACTATGCACTTCAGTTAGCCAACTATGCACTTCAGTTAGCCAACTACGCACTTCAGTTAGCCAACTATGCACTTCAGTTAGTCTACTATTCACTTCGGTTAGCCAACTATGCACTTCAGTTAGCCAACTATGCACTTCAGTTAGCCAACTATGCACTTCAGTTAGCCAACTATGCACTTCAGTTAGTCTACTATTCACTTCGGTTAGCCAACTATGCACTTCAGTTAGTCTACTATTCACTTCGGTTAGCCAACTATGCACTTCAGTTAGCCAACTATGCACTTCAGTTAGCCAACTATGCACTTCAGTTAGCCAACTATGCACTTCAGTTAGCCAACTACGCACTTCAGTTAGCCAACTATGCACTTCAGTTAGTCTACTATTCACTTCGGTTAGCCAACTATGCACTTCAGTTAGCCAACTATGCACTTCAGTTAGCCAACTATGCACTTCAGTTAGCCAACTATGCACTTCAGTTAGTCTACTATTCACTTCGGTTAGCCAACTATGCACTTCAGTTAGTCTACTATTCACTTCGGTTAGCCAACTATGCACTTCAGTTAGCCAACTATGCACTTCAGTTAGCCAACTATGCACTTCAGTTAGCCAACTATGCACTTCAGTTAGCCAACTATGCACTTCAGTTAGCCAACTATGCACTTCAGTTAGTCTACTATTCACTTCGGTTAGCCAACTATGCACTTCAGTTAGCCAACTATGCACTTCAGTTAGCCAACTACGCACTTCAGTTTGCCGACTATGCACTTCAGTTAGTCTACTATTCACTTCGGTTAGCCAACTATGCACTTCAGTTAGCCAACTATGCACTTCAGTTAGCCAACTATGCACTTCAGTTAGTCTACTATTCACTTCGGTTAGCCAACTATGCACTTCAGTTAGCCAACTATGCACTTCAGTTAGCCAACTACGCACTTCAGTTAGCCAACTATGCACTTCAGTTAGTCTACTATTCACTTCGGTTAGCCAACTATGCACTTCAGTTAGCCAACTATGCACTTCAGTTAGCCAACTATGCACTTCAGTTAGCCAACTATGCACTTCAGTTAGTCTACTATTCACTTCGGTTAGCCAACTATGCACTTCAGTTAGCCAACTATGCACTTCAGTTAGCCAACTACGCACTTCAGTTAGCCAACTATGCACTTCAGTTAGCCAACTATGGACTTCAGTTAGTCTACTATTCACTTCGGTTAGCCAACTATGCACTTCAGTTAGCCAACTATGCACTTCAGTTAGCCAACTATGCACTTCAGTTAGCCAACTATGCACTTCAGTTAGCCAACTATGCACTTCAGTTAGTCTACTTTTCACTTCGGTTAGCCAACTATGCACTTCAGTTAGCCAACTATGCACTTCAGTTAGCCAACTATGCACTTCAGTTAGCCAACTATGCACTTCAGTTAGTCTACTATTCACTTCGGTTAGCCAACTATGCACTTCAGTTAGTCTACTATTCACTTCGGTTAGCCAACTATGCACTTCAGTTAGCCAACTATGCACTTCAGTTAGCCAACTACGCACTTCAGTTAGCCAACTATGCACTTCAGTTAGCCAACTATGGACTTCAGTTAGTCTACTATTCACTTCGGTTAGCCAACTATGCACTTCAGTTAGCCAACTATGCACTTCAGTTAGCCAACTATGCACTTCAGTTAGCCAACTATGCACTTCAGTTAGCCAACTATGCACTTCAGTTAGTCTACTTTTCACTTCGGTTAGCCAACTATGCACTTCAGTTAGCCAACTATGCACTTCAGTTAGCCAACTATGCACTTCAGTTAGCCAACTATGCACTTCAGTTAGTCTACTATTCACTTCGGTTAGCCAACTATGCACTTCAGTTAGTCTACTATTCACTTCGGTTAGCCAACTATGCACTTCAGTTAGCCAACTATGCACTTCAGTTAGCCAACTATGCACTTCAGTTAGCCAACTATGCACTTCAGTTAGTCTACTATTCACTTCGGTTAGCCAACTATGCACTTCAGTTAGCCAACTATGCACTTCGGTTAGCCAACTATGCACTTCAGTTAGCCAACTATGCACTTCAGTTAGCCAACTATGCACTTCAGTTAGCCAACTATGCACTTCAGTTAGCCAACTATGCACTTCAGTTAGTCTACTATTCACTTCGGTTAGCCAACTATGCACTTCAGTTAGCCAACTATGCACTTCAGTTAGCCAACTATGCACTTCAGTTAGCCAACTATGCACTTCAGTTAGTCTACTATTCACTTCGGTTAGCCAACTATGCACTTCAGTTAGTCTACTATTCACTTCGGTTAGCCAACTATGCACTTCAGTTAGCCAACTATGACTTCAGTTAGCCAACTATGCACTTCAGTTAGCCAACTATGCACTTCAGTTAGCCAACTATGCACTTCAGTTAGCCAACTATGCACTTCAGTTAGCCAACTATGCACTTCAGTTAGCCAACTATGCACTTCAGTTAGTCTACTATTCACTTCGGTTAGCCAACTATGCACTTCAGTTAGCCAACTATGCACTTCAGTTAGCCAACTATGCACTTCAGTTAGTCCAGTCATAGTTGGCTAACTGAAGTGCATAGTTGGCTAACCGAAGTGAATAGTAGACTATTCGCTTCGGTTAGCCTACTATGCACTCCGGTTAGCCTACTATTCACTTCGGTTAGCCTTCTATGCACTTCGGTTAGCCTGTTTACGGTTAGCTATCTATAGGTGTAAGGGAAACACGACATAGTTTAAATTAACAAAATCTGTGAGTCAGCTCCCTGGTTTCTCGACTCCACCACGGTGTCCTTTATATTAAATATTTTCCTTCCGCGGACCACGGTGACATTATTTTATACATTCAAATCAACTCCGGCACTGTGCACCACGGATAGCGGTGGCAAAAAAAAAAAAAAACATTTATATCCCATTATTTAAGAAATTCAAATTAACTGCGGCACCGCGGACCACGGACTACAGTGGCACTATTTAATATATTCAAATCAACCGCGGACCGCGGACCGTGTTGCCGCGATCCGCATGCTATCTGAGTGGCCCGGTATTGTAAAGTTGCTCCCATTGGGCAAACACTTCGCTTATAAGACCTACCGCAGAAAGATTTTGCGGCTGAATTATGATAGTGAGAGCCACATCACGGTAAATACTACCGTGATGGGAATGTGACTTGTCATGAGTTGTCCTGCCTTGAGGCAGGACAACGGCCCCTTTGAAGATTTGTCTGTTTTGACAAAATTTGCCCTTGTCCAACAAGTCGTTCGCACTTGTTTTTGCGATTGTTTGACAAAATGTACCGCGCGTGCAACGCGGACTAATCATTAGACAACTGCTTCTTTGTTTTCCTGAATTGTTGGACAAGTTCTAGGTCTCAAAATACGTATTCGCACTTGTTTTCTGTAACAAGTGACATATTAATGATAAAATCTTCCAATTGTTACAAAATTTGTATGCTAGTGCGAATTGGCCCTAACTCTAATTTATTTTTAATTACATTGAAAAAAAAACCATGCACGGACCAATTTTTTCCAGAAAGACATTTTTGTTAATTTTATATTTGATTACAATAGACATGGACAATCCAGTGTCCCAATCAAAACTCGAAGCAAATTCATGTAGCCGACAAGAAGCGCGGGAAAACTTGTGTGAGCGATTCACCATTGGTTTTGGTTTTACTTGTGATTTTTTGAGAGAGTGGCGCATTTTTAAACTAATCACTAAGCGCAGTGAGGCAAAACCAAAGCAAACACGAATTATTTTCGACACACAGAAAATCGCTCAAATGACGAAATTTTTTACTCAAGCATAATTATTCTGTTCTTTTAGGTGTCAGAACTTGAAACGCAGCTAAATCAAGAAAGAAACGATCATTTGTTGTCGCTGAAACAAGCCCGGGAAGAAGGACAAAGATATCTGACAGAAGAGCTGCGAACTGAATAATATTTTTTTATTTGCAAATGTTTTGCTTTAACAATTGTTCTGTACTTTTGACACAATATGGCTACCTTTGTTCCTTCTAAGATTTTTATGTTTTCAACTATTTAATGAAATAATTTACAGTTTACTAGCAATTAACAACAAAGTCAATTTTTTCAAGAATATTTGTAAACTGACCAAGTGTACTTTGCAACGTTTCTGTTAAAGTTCAAGGTACAGGGTAACGTTTGTTTCAAGCTCTTTTTCAGGTCTTTGCTTTTTTATTGATTATCAATCTTCATATTTGAGTAAAAGAATTTTCGCCGTAACTTTCATGCACTTTCACTGTTTTCACATCCATACATCACATGCATAATTATTAATCCTTCTACTTTCTTTATCACTTAAGATTAACTTTGACATAAGCAAGACGAAGTTTAAATCGCTTATTATTTATACTTTAAACTTTAACACACACCCCCTCCCACCCCACCGCACAATCTTCTGGAAAACTGAACGTTAGAGTAGCAGCACTCGTAAGCTTGAAATTCTACTACTTGTCCTCTAGTGTTGCTACTGTTTTTGGGCTAGGGGCATTATTCATGTTGTTTGTTCTATTGTTCTCCCCAAGGGTAGCCAGCCATTCTTCAAGTTTAACAAATCAACTCTGTGGCAGACAGCTCGACAGACTCAAATTAAAACTACTCTATACCTATATCTCAAGATAATATCAGACATACAATTTTTTAAATACTCGACACAATCTGGGAAATAGCTAATTATACCAACATGTAATTTCCTTTATAAGGAGGAAAAACTTTTTGTTGGAAATGATGGGTTCTATAAGCTTCGCCCTGTGTAATTAGCTTTAAAGGATTGTCTGCGAGAAATTGAATAATCATACAATTAGTGTAATAGTTAATTTATTAGTGTAATAACTACCTTTCCGTCCCCTTCATTCACCCCAGCTTCGTTGATTGGATAAGAACCAGAATTATACGAGCCCCCTCCCCCGGCGGTTCCTGATGTTCTAGTACCGACGACGCCACCACCCGAATATCCCCCACCGCCACCCCCATGAGTCATCCCAAACCCTCCCCCGCCGAATCCTCCATTTTCAACAGCAAAATGATAGCCTCCTGTAGCACCGGAGAGGAAACTTTTTGCCGGATTGCCGCCGACATTGAGGGTGTCACCATTCCCTTTATATCCCGCCCCTGAACTGGCTTTGATATCCGCAGAATCAAAAGTCTTGTTCAGTGTGTTATATCGCCACCCTCCAATGCCATCGTACCCTCCGTAGCGTGTGCCATTTTCTGTAGCTTGCCCCGGGTCGCCGTCCCCATAGCCTGGTTTCCCCAACCCCCCTCCTCCTCCACCTCCAGCTATGATAACCTTTGTACTGTCGAAAAGTGTTACAAACGTGCCCCCACCCCCTCCGCCAGGGCGTTGTTCGTATTGATCGATAGGGAGACCCTGCTGGCCAACGACAATGACGAGTTTTGTTCCCTCGCTGAAGAAGAAAGTTCCTTTTATTCTGGCGCCCAGTCCTCCCAGCTTCCATGCAACACAGCCTTGGCAAGTGCCATTACCTCCGGAGGCGCCAAGGGCCTCTATAATGTAGGTCCCGGTGAAAGGGACATCCCAGAGCTGCTTTCCATTGGCGATGTCGACCTTTCCCTCCAGACTAGTGCCATTGTAGCCATCGAGTTGTGATTTCGTTGGGCCATCTTTGCCTTGTGCTCCCAGTGTAGTAAATATGTATTGCTCAATTGTAACGTCTATGAACTCTCCGTAAACTCCTTCAACTGGAGTTAGTTTTACGTTTCTGTTGTTTTGGCACCGCTTGTTGTTAAGCTGACATAAACCCTCATCGTAAATTTGTGGGTTTTGTCTAAAGTTGAATGAGAGACAATCTGTGTTGGATAAACAAAGCTGCGAGCATGCTGTAATTCCTTTGGTCACGTGACTGGCTATCACGTGTCCTAACAGCGCAAAGTTTTCTTGAGTGTCAATCAATGACGAAGCACGGAAGTCAGAACGAGTCAGAGCCAGTGAGAATGGAACAAGAATCGAAGCAAAGATTACATGAAGCATTACTTGATAGCTAAAGAAGAAATAAGAAATATGCTGTAGTTATTATGTTGTTTTGTTTTTCTTCGATTTCAAGGAAACAGAAATAATCAAAACAGTTAAATTTCCTGGATTGAAACTAAGAATGAAACTGGAAACTTTATTCAGACCTTGAAGGAAACCTATGATCTGAGTTTGGTAATGGTAAAATGTGATTAAATCCAGCGAGGCCCATAACAGAAAACGCACGAGCGTGTTACCAGTAATTGAAAAATACCTTTAATTAAATTTATTTCATGTATTATGAAGACAGGAACCGCTTTAAATTATAATTTCCTTGCGTGTTTTCTAATTACAATCTAGAGTACAATTGACGTCATCTGTGAAATGTACTCTGACCGATGTGTGATAAGTGTCATGAATATGTTAAACACGGAGCGAGTCAATGTACTAAGGGTGATGTGTTCAGCCAATGCAACATAGACATGCGTATATTTGTTGGTAAATGGACCAAGTTGTTTTAGGTCTAATTTTTCGCGTGCTGGCTCCCTGCAAAATGAAAATCCCGCCAGTCAGTTCTTGCGAGACTCCGTTTGGTTCCTAGCATGCTTATCCTGCGAACGCAGACGTATTTCCGGCTCTCGCTTGATGCTCGGATAAAGGGAAAATAAATTATCTCTTATCGATCGCAGACCTGAAAGTTAATTGTCGCTTACAGTAATAATAGTCACCTACTAAATTTGAATATTCAGTGAAACCGACTTTACTGTTAAATCGAAAAAGTGTCTCGGTGTTTCCGTTACGACTTTCCAAATTCGAATACCTACTACACGTGTTCTGCAAAAAACATTTATTTATTGGGCTTGCTTTATTCTACGTCAATTAATCAGTTTTTTTTGTATAAAAAAACTAAGCAATTTTTTTTAGTTCTGCTGTTTATAATACGTGACCGTTACCTCGGCCTCCGTCTTTACCGATTAAAGCTTTTTAAAGGGGGCGCGACCTTCTGTTTCACACGCTATCGGAAGTTTGCGTCCACGAACTGCCCGCAGTTATTATGTCAAGAACGTTTGAACTCAATACTCCCGAGCAATTTAACTGTAGGACAACAAACGTTCTCTGTCACGAGCGTGGGACAAAGAAAAAATCTGAGTGCCCGACGGGAACCATTTTTGACTGATTTTTTTGTGTCCGGCCCCACGCTTTTGACAGATAAATTAACATCTTTCTCATTTAAAATACCTGGCTAAAATGTACAATCTTTCTTTCTCTATCTACAGTTCTGTATCTACAGACATTCTCCTTCGTGACCTTCGTACATTACCTGAGAATACCACATTTAATAATCATGTTAGTAGCTAGCTCGTTCAGTCTATGATATCTTTCTTGAGACACTTGGGTATTACCCACATGTACAAGATTTTCATTCGAAAACACACGATTTTCTTATGTGTTTTCACATTTCTTCTTACACGGCACACCTGCGATGAAGACAGATCATTTTTAACGAAATGATTGCGTAAAAATTGGAAAAAAAAATGCGTGGTATCGCGCCCGTTCCATTTTGACTTTCTGTCGCCAGAATCAAAAGTTGAAAGGAATGTTTCATCAATCCGATGGCCAAATTTCTGAATATATATCTTGCTACCTTTCGAGGATACCCAACGAAAACAACTACGATGACACAATCTTACAAGTGCGTAACATTAAATGCATCTCCGCAAATATATTCTAAATAGTTGAAAGCTTTCCATTCTAAATGAAGACAAGGAAGATAACAGATAATAAATGCGATCCTTTTAAAGTGTTTGTCATTACCAATATCAAGTAAAAAAACATTGTACGCATTGCAATTCAAACTGTATTGAGCCTGAAAATTATCTGTAAAATGTCCTAGCCTTTTGCTTGCGTAACAACATGCGATTGTTTTATTGCTTAACGATATATTTCACACTTAGAATTCGTCATTCAACAGAATAACCTTTCTACTTTAAAGACGATGTTTTAAAAAGAAAGGGATATCTTAATTGCAGGACTTTGAAAGCTAGACTAGAAGGCTTTGGCTTTTCACGTGCTAAAAGCTAAATGTTTTCATTTAGCATAAGTGCGCGCGTGATCTAAGACTTTGCATTGCAGTGAAAGATATTCCGGGTTACTTAAGCTTTTCGACAAATCGTCCACTGTATTTCCCGGTTACGTCAAAAGACAGCCTAGTTGATTTAATCATGTTTTTAATTATTGTTGTGAGGTAACATTTAAAGGTTATGTTTGAAATCTTAATGATTATGATTTTCAACTAAAAATGTCTTCCTAAAGCGACATGAAAATTTGCGTGGCTTTTTAATTTGCATAGAAGTGTCAGAAAAATAGATAAGATATTTCATTTCACAGCAATTCTTATGTCAAAAAGTAATTAAAGTAAAGCTTACTTTGTAAAAACTGCATACAGCAAAACAATAAAAAAAATTGATAAATTAATGTTCACTCGAACACGCGTGCAAAAAGTAAGCACAGCAGAATATTACGGATAAGATTTAGACTTGGGTTAAAGATCAAGAACGAAACTCGGAAATTAGTTGTTAACCACTAACGAACTCGCTTGATTCACATAACTTACTTCGTTATATTCTGCGATGTTCGTTATATGATACGTGAAAAAATTTGGTCTAAGTCTATCGGTTTCATAACCAGTTTAACGCAGTTTGCTCTTATTTATTCTCGGGTTCATATTTCCGGGTTCGCTTTCTTTGAAAATAAAGAATTTTCACAGCGAATTTGCCATTTGTCTGTTTGTTAACGTTAGTAAAACCAACCATTAACAAATGTTGTGTAACTTATGCCTTTTGTTATCCGAAGCATATATTGTATCCTTACATCTCAGTATAGTGTACAAGAACTGACTTTCCTACCCCAAAAAACTTAAAACTTAATAATTGAACTTGGTTAATTTATTTTGCGTTTGAGAAATTTGAAGTCAAGCTTGGTTGAATTCCAAGTTGTTCCGGTTACTCTTGTTGGCAGACGCACACAGCCAAGATATGTATTCTAAAGTTTTCTTTTGATCTTTACTCCCTATAAACATCACACTTCAGAAAATGATTAAATTGAAATTGCAAAATATTTCCTTACCTTTTGGATTCAGCTTTACTCATTCCATTAAACATTTGTGAAACATCCAAACTGGCAATGGATTTAACTTTTCTTTTATCGCCGTTGAACTGTCAGCCAGCGACTCAATGACAATCTGACTATGCTCAAAAATAATGATATCACAAGGAAATGTAATTTAGCGACCTTTCCGCTGTCACTAATAAAAAGCAATGTTTGCTCAAATGCACTAAAGCTCTAAACGAAAGTAAACGGATCTGTCAATCACTAGACGGGATGATGGAAGATTTAATGCTATCGTCTCGATGTCACCTGCGTCTGTTTTTAAATTTTAGCTTCGAGCACGTACTTCATTTTGCCTGTACAAAAGTACATGTAATTGATTAAAGGAGAAAGTACACAGATACATATTTCAAAACCAGTTCTATCTGATTTGTCCTCAGTTTTTTTTGGCTAGTGAAGTTAAAAATAAATGGATTAATTACTGATTGCAGATGCAGAAGTTTTCAGCAAAGCAGGATTTCTAAAATCTAGGATTGATGTCAACATCGAATATTTTATGCTAACATTAGCAGCAAAAATGGTCAGTTTTTTTTATTTTTGAAATAAAACTTAGATGAGCTTTCAACTCTAGCTTAAATAACTGGGCTACGGTATATAACTCTCTTTTACTTTTTACATTGCAAACGGACCATTTTAAGTAAGCAAGGATCTTGAGGTCACCTAAAAGATCCCTTCATCGAGTTCTAATCGGACGCCACATCGAGAAGTCTCGTCGTGGTTTTAGCCTTTCACATAATTTTGTAAAAAGTTGAGATCATGCTCAGAAATTTTAAACGATCTTGATTACTACTGTAGTCCAGCTCAAACAGTGCGTCTTAAAGCTGTCAGTCATTGCAAAAGCTAGAACGCCCAAACTATTCTACCGTTTAATCGGATACAGAAACCCCACAAAAACGGGCCAAAACAGCTCTTTTTTTTCCACATGATTGTAAACCTATCCCTAGTGGTGATCAGGGACTATGAGCACCCTTTACTTTACACGATGCAACTACATTTGAGCAAAAAGCTTTTGTCGCATTGAGTTCTACGCCTTTGACTACAAATATTACAAGCTTAAAATAATACAATAAATGAGACGGACGAGGAAGCCAAAAGGATTAACAACTCCAATCAGGGGTGACAAATTGATTAAAAATGTTTACTTTTGGGAAATAAGTTTGGACAAAGCATTACTGTGCATGTATATCATGTCATATTCTTAATGATTATTGCTTCATTTTTACATAAGCACTTATGTGGTATGCAAATTTTATACAAGGAATAGGCCGAATACCACTAAAATCTCTATAACAATATTAAAAAATTTTCTTTAGAAATTAGGAATCTATTAAGAACCTAATTAGCCTAAATTTGTGTTAATAACCCTTTATGTAAGAACCTTTTTAGGCTAACCTGAAAAATAATAGGTTCTTACTCGCGGGTTTTTACTATATTGGAGCCGTCATCTTTCCCTCCCTCCCTCCCTCCCTCCTGATAAAAAGACCAAGAATCAGAAAGACCACATAACAATTAACAGCAAATGGAGAACATCACTCCTGACACGGTGTTTAGAGGTGCAGATGTCGGAAGTGATCACATTTTACTCCTTGATTTGAGGAAAACCGCCAAAGATCGCAGAGTAGGTAGCTAGACCTTGATCGGTTGAAGGATTCAGTGGTTAAGAGAGAATTTTGTCGGAAGCTACACAACAGGTTCGAAGTACCTGCAGACATGCAAGATGAAACGGAGGAAACGGCTGTGGAAGACATGTGACAAACCGTTAAGAATACATACATACAGAAACTGGGTCAGATGTCTTAGACTATGAACGCAAAGCAGAAAGGTATGGGTCTCAGCTGACACAAGGAAGCTTGTAGATAAACGGAAAAAGATCAGGATGCAGGTGATGGACAACACGGGCCATATACCAGCTAAGGTCTTAAGCACTGACCAAACGGCAACGCAAGTAGACGCGAAGTTGAAAACTTGCGTCTACTATCTTCTTCGTTTGGCCAGGACTTGCGTGCACTTCAGTCGAGATCAATTTTGCACTTAAGTTGGCAAGTTTTTCACCGTTTGGCCACCGAACGCAAGTCAACGCATTTTTGCAGTTTACTTCAAAAACTGTATTGCACCTCATAGCATTTTAAATGACTTTTTGCAAACTTGCGTGCACTTGCGATTTAACTTGCGTGTCCGTTTGGCCACCCAACCTAAGTCTGTACGCAAGTTGAACTTGCGACTACCTGCGTCCACTGTTACCGTTTGGCCATAGCTTTTAGGTAAGAAGTGAAGACTTTTTCGAAGGACCCTACATATTGTTGGAGATAGCCGAGTACTACTGAGACAGCCGAAAGACTGAGTAGACAATTCCAAAGGGAAAAACGTTTCAGTTTAATATAGTGACAGATTCGAAGTACCAAATGTTCAAATTATATGAGATATACCGGGAATCTACTGTACCTGATCATGCATCTTTTACAGTACCACTGGTAAAAGATGCATGTTAAGTTGATTGATCCTAAGCTGGTTGTATTTGGTTCTAGCTTGTTGGACGTCCTTGCCACCAGCACACTACAGGAGGTAATGTCATTTTTGTGCCATTTTCTTATTTTGACATGAAATTTTAAAGAAACATGATAAGGCCTACTCTGGGACCCAAAATCGCCCAAAGTCGCCTAAAGTCGCCCTAAGTCGCCTAAAGTCACCCTAAGTCACTTTAAGTTGTTTTATAGATAGTATAGATATTTTCTGTAACAATGCTTTATGGTGTACCATGATGATTCCCATGTACATGTATACCACAACTGTACTTAGGTCGGTCACCTAAAATGGCCTAAAAGGTCACATAAAATTGCCCAAAGTCGCTCAAAATCGCCTAAAGTCGCCCAAAATCGCCCGTAATTTTGGACAAAATAAGCTAAAATCGCCTAAAGTCGCCTTAGGTCGCCCAAAGTTACGGCGACTTTTGGTCTCAGAGTAGGCCTATGATACTGATCAAAAACGAACAGAAATATTGAATAATATGTAAATTTGTTGTAGCTCAGGAATAAAAAATTCTATTGTTTGAGCTATTCTTTTTTCGAACAACTCGAACAGTGGAAACCCCTCCTGAAAGGTCGCAATAGTAAAAAAATATAATTGATCCATAACCCCCCAAGTAGTCTATACAATGAGTCGTGCAAGTTTATTTCAAGAAAAATGTCATGTACAGTGCAAGGCTATCTAGACAACCAAGTCTCTATTTGCCACCACTGGCAGCTAGAGCCTATAACGTAAAGTTTTCCATTAAACTAAAAATATACAACAACATGCGTTTTGCCCCCAATACCCTAAGTGACACCCAAATCCCGTAATTTACACCGCCTACGGGAGACGACAAGCAGCCCTCCCGCGAGGGATGCCTAATTGCGCCTCATTACCATTTAGAAATCTTTGTTTCACATCTGCGGTGTTTAGTTGCTACTTATTTGAAGTCTTATACTCGGTGTTTACTTCAGTATAGTTTCGTTTGGTAGTCTGAAACCACCACTGAGCTACACAGGCGATGTATAGCCACTCGTGAGAGCTTGACATATCACGGTGCTTTCAAGTCGTATGGTCCTCGACATTAACACTTTCCTGTGAGATGATGTCACAGTTTGCATGTTTGTTACTTTTTTTGCCTCTACCTAGTGAGTCTTCTTCACATACGTGCAGACTCTATCGCTAACTCCTTGTTCATACGATTATTTACTTCAGTTTGCAAATAAGTCTTGAATTAAAATGTCTCTGTCACCGTGTCGACACCTATAAAAGAAAAGGTAAAACCCCTACTAAGAATACAGATCATTATATATGTTGACCAACTGTCCAAAGAAGAACCTTTTAACCGACGTTGATTTCGAAATGATTTTTTTGTCAAGCCGTGCTTCTAATTCATCAATGTGATAATGAGCCTACCGTCTCCTTCATTAACGCCGCTTTCGTTTATCTGTGATGTACCGTTGTTTATGGAGCCGCCACCTCCTGCAGCACCTATACGGTCCGTGGCATCTTCAACTCCCCCACCAGAGTATCCGCCACCTCCTCCAGGAAGCACCATTCCATGACCCCCTAGTACAAAGCTACTTGTCGTTTGCGAACGACTGCAAAGCGACCGGTTACCGCGGCGGACAGTCGCGTAAAGCGGGCGCGGGATTTAAAGCACACAAAATTACCTCGAATCAAGAGAACACATTCCGTTAATCTGTGACTATCACTTGTTTATAAAAGAGAAGTTATAAGTTTGACTATGTTAACTTTAGATTTTCAATTTGATCGAGCAGCAGTTTGTTTGAGCGCTTCAGGTTGACTGATGTTCTCGCACCACATCAAATGTAGAATTCTCATCAGTCCATTCAATTTCTTTCGAATTCGAATGTTAAATCGGAGTCCGTAGATTTCCTTTATTTACCCTAATTAACCGAATGTTCTGTTTGTGCATAACGCGCGACAGAAGAGAAATTCATGCCCTCGTCTTCACTTTTTCTTGGCCAAGAGATAACTGTGAATAGCATTGTTCTTCTTCTGCAAGCAGTGAATTACCGGTCAGTAAATAAAACGAAATATAGTGCTTGACTGTTTCAAATTGAGTTCAATCGTGATTTCGATCGACAAATGCATAATCATCACGTATTTCGTAACAGACCTCGCACCATGTGACTCCAAATTCCCGCAGCGATCGGACAATTGCTGAGCTACACAGGCGATGTATAGCCACTCGCGAGAGCTTGACTAATCACGGTGCCTTCAAGTCGTATGGTCCTTGACATTAACACTTTCCTGTGAGATAATCTCACAGTTTGCATGTTTGTTACTTTTTTTGCCTCTTCCTAGTGAGTCTTCTTCACATACGTACAGACTTTATCGCTAACTCCTTGTTCATATGATTGTTTTCTTCAGTTTGCAAATAAGTCTTCAGTTAAAATGTCTCTGTCACCGTGTCGACACGGTATTATTTATAGAAAAGGGAAAACACCTAAAAGAATACAGATCATTATATATGTTGACCAACTGTCCAAAGAAGAACTTTTAACTGTTGTTAATTTCGAAATGATTTTTCATCAAGCTGTGCTTCTAATTCATCAATGTGATAATAAGCCTGCCGTCTCCTTCATTAACGCCGCCTTCGTTTATCTGTGATGCACCGTTGTTTATGGAGCCTCCACCTCCTGCAGTACCTTTGTCTATGTCCGTGTTATCAACTCCCCCGCCAGAGTATCCGCCCCCTCCTCCGGGGAGCACCATTCCATAACCTCCTCCGCCGAACCCACCTCTTGAAAAAAGGTCAACACCAAAACCACCATTCTGAAAGCTGAGTGATATTCCGCGCAGACCTTCACCGTCACCCCAGAGTCCCGCTCCAGTTCCAGACATAACGATATTTGGATCTGATCTTCTTCCCCCTGAGCCAGCTTTGCCTCCATGTCTTGTTCCTTCCTGGCTTGCTTGTCCAGGGTCTCCGTCCGTTGAAATACTGGCTCCCCCTCCCCCTCCTGCAATAATCAAAGGCCAATTGTTCATAAGTGTAACAAAGGTGCCACCACCTCCACCCCCTGGTTTCTGTGGGAAGTCAAAATTGACCCGCCCTTTTTGTCCAACTAATATTTTTAACGTTTGCCCATGCTGAAGTTTAAAGGAGCCGGCAATTTTTGCACCCAGGCCTCCACGTTTCCACCCTGAACATGTGTCACATGTACCATTTGCACCTGAAGCACCGAAAGCTTCAATAAAATATGTTCCTGTATAAGGAACTGTCCACTCTTGAATTCCATTGCTTAGTTGCACTTTACCTTCAAGTAATGTGCCTAAGTACCCGGATGTGTTCGTTGGCCCCATGGGTCCTTGCGCACCTAGCGTTGTAAAAACAAACTGCATGACGGCCCCGACAGTTATCCAGTGGCCATGAACAAAGCCTGGTCTTCCCACAAAGTCTTTGAGATGCTTTAAGAATTGAGAAGATGAATTGTTCAGCTCGCACACATTGGATTTTTTTCCAAAGTTAAACGAAAGACATCTTGGGTTAGACAAGCAGCCTTGTGCACATGAAGTAACTCCTCGAGCAGGGTGTAATGATATCACATGGCCTAGTAAAACGTGGTCATCCCAGAGAGTTAAATATGAAGAACGGAAGACTTCGTTGCTGTATAGGCTTTGAATATATGGCAGGAATATAAAAATCATCAAAAATGAAGTGAAGCCAGACATTCTGTGTACAAAAAAACAGAAATTGTTATTTTATTCGTTGGTATTAAACCAAATTTTAATCCTTAACCAAATGTTTTATGCGTTGGATACTCATGCGAAGGAGGGAGTCAAAATCAATATTATCACAAACATGTTAGGATTAGTCCGTCAAGTCCGACTCTTTTACAGCCGCTATTTTAATCGCCACACAACGCTGCTCCACTAAAGGAACAGAATGTGATGTCCCACACTGTAACGGATGCTTAGGTATGTATGGTGCTAGTAGCTTGATTCTCAGACGGTCCGATGTCGTTCGCTGCATGGGGAAAGGTAGGAGTGGTAATTAAGGAAGGACAAGTGACTTCGGACCGTAGGAGATCAAACTATAGTGGTAGTGGAACCGAAGAAGACAATTGATATATCCGGTTCGCGCTGCTGATGGGTCTTCGAGCATGGAAATTTTCATATCCAGACAAAGTTTCCAGGTGTTTTGCTTTTAAAAATAAAACAACAGGAAAAATAGAGAAGCATTGAAAAGGATTTTTGTTTCCTCGTGTGCCACGATGTGATGTCATCGTCGCCATGTTCAAGAGATGAGTTAGCTTGAGTTCAACAACATGGCGGGCAGTTTGCGGTTTTAATGTTTAGAAATTAGTTGAAAAACCATAAACTGACCTGCATTTCTGCGAGCCCTACATAAGATGTACAAAATTATCAAACAATTGCCGAATGCAAGTAAAACGTTATGTCCATAGCGCCAATTTTTAGTTTATCAATTTAACATATATACACCAACACAATTTATAAGAGTTTCAAATTTGTAAACAGATTAAACGAAGGAAAAAGAGATTAAAATGATTAAAATATAATTAAGGCGAACTTTTTAAGTGTTTTAATAAACTTTCAATTTCTAGAGTGAAATGTACAAACACCTCTTTAAAATTATCCCTGATTTATAATGGCTGCGACCAAAATGGACGAAATCGTACTAGCTCTAAACAAAACGACACGGTGTTATTTACCATGCCTAATTAATTTTTTTTCTGAGTTATCTGTATCGCTGTTCTATCAAAGATGTCGGTAACTTTTTTATTTGTATATAAATGATTTAATGGCTGAGTTTCGCCGCTCGCTGTAGTAAATTAAATTTCCTTTTTGTAATACTAGATCCACTATCGGTGCATAAACTTTCAATATGTCTGCAAACAGATCTTACTGCCAAAATTAAATTTAGAGAAGAAATGTTATTAAAAAGAGCAAATTGACTTTATTCAAACCGTGAGGGGAACAAAAAAATAATAATGACATAGTAACATAAAGCTCGCGCCTCAGCATCGTTTATAATTCTGCTAAGACAGGGTACTAAAATTTGACTGTGCCAACTCAGGTCACTCAACGTTCGCCCACGTTTGGTTCCCAGCCAATATTAACAAAAGATTCACTGAGCTCGTCGTTTAAACCAAGAAAAGCAATTCTGTATTATTTAATTATAGGAACAATATGCATTTTACCCTAACTAAACAGGCGATATAACCATTCAATTCTTGCCAAAATGGATACCCACCGGGTCGAAAGATCGAAATTTGGAGTTAAGCGTTCGCAGTGGTGTTAATTTTTTTTGTAGCTTCAGCATATGCGTGTGGGCTGTTAGTTGGCCCTCGCAAAAAAGGTTTATCCATAAGACGAGAACTGAGTGAGTATCTTAATTTAAACGAAGATTTTTATGAAACTAGAAGCCTCTCACCTAATACTTACCTAGTTAAGCCGGGAGACCAGACGAAAAAGAAGAGAGAAATGAATCCAATTGTTCAACTGAAACATGACCCAAGAAATTATCTACCAGATGCACTGTTCGCATTCATATATCTTCTGTTTGCTTGGAGAGGACTTCCTATTGGTTCAACAGTTTGCCTTTCCTGACGGAGGACTTAAAGGTTTTCTTCTCGAAGGCACATGAGCAAATATTTATGCACGAAATATTGCCGTTTCCAGCAGTTCTTGTCGATGAATAGGAATTGAAGTCCCAGCTGAAGTTTTAACTGGGTTAGCTGAAGGGTCGCTGTGGACGAATATAGCAAATGAAAGAAGGTCACATCTTATTTTTTACAATAAGGAGACATGTACAGCAATGACATGATTATTTCGAATATTAAAACGGAAGCAGCGAGTTTCCATGAAAATTACAGTCTCTGCTTAGTAAATATTGATCCAAGTGTGTTCGTAAATTTGGAAAAATGGATATCAAGTTGGTGAGATCAATTTCGCCTAAAATACCAAAGCTTAAGCAAATGGACATTTTAAAAAATTATAGCTATAGATTGGTCTGTTTTTCAAAAAAGAATGTTCACCTTACGTTTTAAAAAGACTTAGTACGAGGGCAAAGCGCGAATTAACTTGTCTACCAGATGACAGTTAATTAAATCCAACAAAGCTTCGATGGCTTTGAACTGACTTCCTTGAATGCAAAAGTTTACTTTTCATTTTTCGCCTAAATGAATTTATCTCGACATCTCGACGTTAAATTTTTAATCACATTTGGTAAGTGAAGAGTATTTGACAGATTGGCATTAACGAGCTCAATAAATGAATGTAGGTCACAGGGAGATGAAAATAATCCATGATATCAGATATTACTCAAGACACTGTTATTAGACTTGGAGTGGGGAAAATGAGACATGACTGATCAGTTTTGTTCAGAACAGAGAATACATGTTCAGAATACATGTGTTTGGAACAAAATACTAATCGAGCAAGGCCAGCTTTAACTTTATTTATCATGATAATGTGACCTTGAAGCAAGAGCAAAAGGAAACAAATTCATATTGTGAAGATTTTAAACGTTTTGTATTCGGAAACAGACCAGGTTAATTTTCTTAGCAACAACAAAAGGCTAGAACAACCAATGCCAGCATATAGGTTAGCGATTTTTTCTCGAACTTGGTGATCTTGACTAAAACTTCAAAGAAATCTTAAGCATTTGCGAGCGCTTTTCTTTAAAAAAATTTAAAAAGCGATTTTTTATCACATCGCTAAATTTGCTAAATGAAGTTGTCGGCAAAAATTGCACTTCTCTAGTGTTAACGTTGACGTCACAATGCGTGCTCAATGCTGGTTCTCAATGTCATTCCCATATCCAGGCGATCTCGGTTAATAAATAAACGCGTTTACGTACTTCAACTCTTTCATCCGTAAAAGTTGTAGTTTCTTACATTAAAATATTTTGTCACCAAGCCAGACTTTAATTTTCAGTGTAATATGTCGCTTCCTTCCATCGGTGTTCTTTTTCCGGATTCATTTTCGCCAGAGATTTCTGTGGCTTGTAAGTACAAAGCCACTTGTCGTTTGCGAACGACTCATACGCGAAACGACTGGTTACCGTGGAGGTCAGTCGAGTTAAGCGGGTGTATTTAAGGCACACAAAATTAACTCCATCGCACTCCGTTAATCTTTGATTATTACTAGTTTATAGAAGAGAAGTTATAAGTTTGAGGCAACGGCTATGTTAACTTTAGACTTTTAATTTGATCAAGCAGTTTGTGTGAGCGTTTCAAGGTGATGTTCTGGCACCACATCAAATACAGAATTCTCATCAGTTTACACGATCGCGTTAAATTTTCGAATTCGAGGCTCGGGATGCAATGATCCTTGATCAGCAAGGCGTAAATTGTTGGAGCCTCTGTTTAAATCAAATTCCGTAGATTTCCTTTATTTACCCTAATTAACGAGTGCTCTGTTTCGTGTATAGCGCGCGAGAAAGCATTGTTCTCCTTCTGCAAGCAGTGAATTAGCGGTCAGTAAATAAAACGAAATTGAGTGCTTGCAATTGATTGTTTGAAATTCGAGTTCGTGATTTCGATCGACAAATGCATAATCATATTTTATAACAGACCTAGCACCATGTGTCTCCAAATTCGCGCAGTGATTGGACAATTACTTGTTTTGAACTGCGGATCAAAACATTTCAATAAATGGAAATAGCTCCGGACTGGTAAATGTATGCGTTGCCTCATTACCAACAGGCTGTGACGTATTAAAGCTTCCTGCGTCACAAGCATAACGTGTGCTACAATTTTAGGTTTCCTTTTTCTTGACATTGATGTTGGAATCACCATTGTACGTAATGAGGTATTTTGCTTGTGTACAAAGCTTAATGTTGTCGACTGTACTTTACAAAATGACAACTTAAATTATTTTTCCCTTTTTCGCATCCATCATAAAATATTGAGGGTCGGGAACAAATATCTGGCTCTTTTTAAGATATTATGAATTATATGGTATATGTTTACGCTGTGAAGGTTTTGCTAGCTCGATGAAAATTCATTAGAAGCCTTGCCAGTCTGTGACGTCATTGTGCGCAATGGAACCGCTACTCGGGATAAAAACAATACACGCCGGCCAAAGTGGCACAAATCTGTGGTTCGCTAAAACTGGCTGTGGATAAAATTTTAAAAAAGAAATGTTACTGCCTAACTTATCTGTTTTCAAGCTTTAGCTTTGATTCATTTAATTTACCTCTTTTTATCAAACGTCATTATTTAGCCAAAGAAGCATTTTTTGTTCGCTGATCGATTTACGACCAGCGCGCGGCAAATCCTTTTTACCGTCCTTGTTATTGTAGAGAGGTGTTATTGCGTCAGCAGTTTAACGTGTGTCGTAGAATGGCTTCTGTTTTGGATAAGGTACATTTCATTGAATAACAAGACAATATTTCATAGTTGTTATTTGCTATCGGGTCATTGATATTCGGTTTGACGTACATTGGATGGTTGCTTCGATCGAGGGCAGTAATGGTTCAGACTTGCTTCCTCTAATACGGCGATGTGGGCAAGGATTACTAAACAATTTAAGGTGCGAAAGACTCGTGGTTTACATTAAGTTGTTATTTAAAAAGTTTGTAGTTTAACAGAGCCAGATCAGAGCTGATTGTGCTTTCTGAAAAGAGGGTGCATGTAAAGAGTATTTCCGTGTTTGTGAATAGGTTTATTTTTTCCTTTGAAATGTAAACGGGCTAGTTTTTTTCGTGAATCGTGATTTCTTTATTTTGATTATTTGTTTCTTGATTTTCCAAAAGAGTTTTCCTTAAAATGAGAGTTAAATGATAAATACGTCGTAAACGGCCATGATTTTGATTATTCGCTATTTTCACCGTTCCCATAATACACCTTGTCCCCCCCCATTGTTTTCAATTACTCTTGGGATTTGCAACGTAATTACCGTCCCAAGAGAAATTGGGGGAAAGAAGGTGTATTTTGCCCGACGTAGCCAATCGATAGAAATCAATACATTTAAAAATCGATAAAATCAAGTGATTTTAATCGATTTTTAACTGAAATCGTTAGAAATCGGGAAGTGATAAATCCATACCATTGATTTTTTTTATGATTTTACTGAATTTAACGTTTAATATTAATTTTTTAAGCTATCTCCCCTCATAAATCCCGGGAAAATTTAATTATTTTTACTTTTGAAACTTGTTATTTTTAAACTTTTTAATAACTTATTGGTGGCGGCAATAGAGCGCCTTTTTGCCTTGAGTTCAGTTCTCGTTTATAAATGTTAATTAAAAAATCTGGACGATAATGTCATACAAATCACCCAAACAAGGATCGTTCACTAGAAATCGATAAAAAACGCGAGTGAAATCGATTCTTACCAATTGATCGTTAAACCCGATACCAATCAAATCAATTCTAACGATTTTCTTACCGATTTAATGCTGAAAAATCGGTATCAATTTTTATCGATTGGCTACGCCGGGTATTACGGGATTTTGTCTAAGTTGTCAAAAAGGGCTTTGTCTTGCTTAACCGTCGGAATAAACACCATGAAAATAAAAAGGTACAGGACTTTTATGTTCAGCGAGCCGTAAAAGTATCGCGACATTCCGTATTCCACTGTCGGCTGTGTATAAAATTAATTTTTTGTAGAGAACTGTAAACCGTTTAGTTTCATTCGGTTTCCAAACGCGAAAGCCTTGAAAATGAAAGTTAAGTCTCGACAAAATCTTAAAATGTCTTTGCTGTGCAATAAAGTTAAATTTGATCAAATTTCTGTAGACTTCAGTCGGCATAAAATTTATTGATCGCCGGTTAAACTTCATTTTCGCTCGTGCGAAACGTCACTTCAACCTTTAATTGACGGAAATCTTGGAAACGTTTCCGCGGGTGTTTTGCTACTTCCCCCTGGATGGGATGCTAGTCCTCGCAGGGTTACTCCCCAGCAGTAAATTCGCCAGTACCAATTTACACATCTGGGTGGAGAGAAGCACTATGAGAGTAAAGTGTGTTGCCCAAGAACACAACGCAGCGTTCGGGCAGGTCTCGAACTCGGGCCGTTCAACTCAGAGTCGAGCGCGCTAACCATTAGGCCACCGCGCCTCCCAGTTCAGTATAAAGGTCCTACCGATAATTCCATCGAAATATAACCGATACACTCTTTTTTCCGACCCAGTTTTTCCGACCCAGGCTGAATATTCTTATCTTTCTGCCGACTTTAGGCTGAAAATATTCTTATGAACATTCTTAGAAAATACCGTTTGACATTTCCGTTTTAGCCAGTATTGGGTAATCAATTACAAGTGTTTGGTGTCCAGATCTGTATCGTGTTACATTGTGCACATGTACCATTGCTTTTCGTTGCAGCCTGGCCGTTTTGGCTTTAAACAAAGCATTCCTCGCAGAGATAAAGTGACGGAAATGAAAATACCTGATTTTGTTTCAACTAAAAACTATATTCTCTTCAAAATCTCAGCCTCGAGTTTATTCTCAAAATATTCTTAAAAACCCGCAAATTTCAGCCTCGATATTCTTATAAACTAGTAGTAATCAGAGATTAGGGAAGTGCGTTCGACCGATAGGTAAAATAGACCCAAGGTAGACAGGCATTGGCAAAAAACGATATGGTCGGCCTACTAGTAGTATGCCTTATACCAAAGTTAAAATTACTATGCTTACACCTCACTAAACGCGAGGAGGATAAGTGTGAGAACGATTGTGTGACGAGCCAAAAGAACATAGAATGAATGAAATATTATGTACACAAAAAATAATTATTTATTTCACTTGACTTGTTATCGTTTGGCACTAAACGATATTTAAACGTTCACAAACTTTTGGAAATAGTTTCACTTCGATTTAAAATTACACAAAGTACTTAAAAATACAGACATAATTCACACAGTAATCCACTACACGCATGTCACATTCAATGTACAACGATTTCCCCGTCAAAACGTCTAGTGTTTCTAGGAACAACGATATATCACAAGTTCAAAGAAGTGATGAAACAATTTTGATCCGTATTATACCCAATCTCGATGCATGTAATTCTAACAATTCAATTGTAGTTTTATGCAACGTATAATTGCAGGAAAACACGCTGGTTTAGGTACGAACGAACTCCGTACGAAACTACGCATCAAATTACTCGATTTCTACTCTGTTTACGACGTTCAGTGCCTGAAGACAACTCTGCTACCTTGGATGATAACCCTTTAATGTTCTCCATGACATTTTCGGCAAAATTACAATTTTGGCCACACGTTTGTAGCCCTTTTTGTCAAGCAAAATAATGTTTTTGAGCTCAGTTTGGGACGCCATCTTGTTTTGCATGAAATCGAGGCCATCTGTGGCTACCAGTTTTCCGGCCGAGATTTGCCCCTGCAAAAATTAAGCGGGGGAGGCTAATCGTGTGTCCATACATCTGCGCGCGCAATGCAGCTCGATTCATCCCCCATAATAGTACACAGGCATACCAACTCAAAAGACACAGGACACAAAATCAAAATTAGGCTTGCGCTCTCCTTCGTCGAACGCAACTAGATTCTTATACTAGTAGTAATCAGCGATTAGGGGAATGCGTTCGAGTAAGGCTTGAAAGGAGGGGTAGTTTTTGGTGTTGCCTGAAATTTCCCCTTTTTCTTGTACAATTTGTTGGTGATGGGACAAAAGAGGAAGGTGAAATGTTTGTAAGAATAATTTAACAACACTGATTGCGAATAAACTGTGAACAATAACTTTATTAATTCCAAAAATGAATGACAATTGCTTGTCTTTGAATGTGTGTTATGTATAACACACAAGTATGACAGTAACGACACAGTTCAAAGTTCAAACTTAAACTCAGCTGTGGCACTGTTCCTTTAAGGTTACAGACAACATTATTTTATATTTGAAACAGCAACATGTGAATTCCATAGAAAGCACTGTTAACTTGAAACAGCAATATATTGAAGTATGAATTAATATTGCAGAATTTGCTTTCAACTAAAAATACTTACTGCCTGGATAATTACATTGTCACACCAAGTTCCTGGTGTTGACATTTGCTGAATGTAGTCTTGCCAACTATTGTCAGAAACGCTCTCAACATAAGATTCTTGATGATTATTCAAGTGCCTAATACCAGCAGCACGAATTTGAAAATGCAACTCTGCAGTTCCACACAGTTGGTGTGAAACTGACCTAAAAAAAACAGTCTCCACTCCCACCAACATCATAAGGCATTAAACTTATTAATGAAAGTCTCCCATTAAGAGATACCCAAGGCAAATTACAACTGTCATTTGCAGGAAGCATACCTCCTTTTAAATTTGAACTTTGGAAAATATGACCAAAAGCGCTATTGTGACTGAAGTCAGACTTTGTTTGAAGCATGTCAATTGATAACTCTTTCTGTTTACCAGTGCAATAATTGTATCTTTTATTCTCTTTCTGTTTGTTTATGAAAAAAACATATTTACTGTAAAAATGTGCAGAGTTACACAAAATAAACCATTTCTTGTAAATGCTACAAAAATTTCTAATAAGTGAGGAGCTTGGGAAATTATGTTTCAGTAGTTTTTTAAGTCTACTTCTGTATTTCTTTCTTCTAAGCAATTTAGTAACTCTACGAACAGAAATTCGAGATGGTTCTCTGTCTCGTTTCCTGTTGCTTTTTGCTTTTTTCACAGCCTGAGATTTCTCAGCATTTGTAGAGATCATAGCAACAGAACAACTCCTATCGCCATTCTTTCCAGCTACAACACGGACATCTCTTTCATATCTCTTTATAAGCTTACTATCATAATTATTGTGGGTATCATTTATCGAAGACAGAACTCTGTGCACGACGTGATTTGGTCACGTTATACAAAAGAATGCTTCCGGTGCCGCATTTACTCGACTGAACAATGGTTCGGTTGTATTCAATCGCTTCATCTCACTGAACAATGGTTCGGTTGTATTCGATCGCTTCATCTGCTCTGATGTCGTCTACACCGTGCAAATGTTTAACGCAAATGCGAGCCTCATCACTCGATAACGCCGTGTTCTGATCACAAGTAATGATCAAGTGGCTCAACAGCCGCCGAGCTACATAACTCGGAAAGTTTGTTATTTGATCACAAGCCATGATCAAGTGGCACAATGGCCGCTGAGCTATACAACTCAGAACATTTGCTATTTAACCACAAGCACGGTTAGTCAGTTTTGGTCGCAGTTCAGCGACCAAAGACGACAGAAGAGGCGATTCTTGTACGAGAACGAAAGTAAACAGTTTTACTAAGTTCACAATCTAGCGACCAAACGAAATGTTCTAGCGAATTCATGAAGCACGCGTGCAGAACAGCGACCAAAGACGACAAAAGGGACGATTCAATGCGAAAACGAGACTAAAATATCGTCGCACCAGTTTCCCGGCCGAGACTTGCCCCTGCAAAAATCAATCGGGGCGGCCAATTTGGAGTCCATACACCTGCGCGCGCATTACGGCTCGATTCATTCCGCATAACAGTGCACAGGCCTACCAACTCAAAAGACACAGGACGCAAAACAGAGTTAGGCTTGCGCTCTCCTTCGTCGAACGCAAAAATAAAAAGAGTGTAATAGAGTTTTATTAAAACTTTGCTTTTTGGTTGTTCAGTTTACGGAACCTAAATGTTGACTGAAATAGAGCAGTGGGGTTCCCATATTCGTTTGGGAGCAGTAACAATAGAAGAATGATCGACCAGAATGATCGATGTTACCGTCGCTAATTGTTAGGGTTAACACTGTTATGAAACCGGCCAGGACACGAATAAAACCCGGAGTGCTCGATTCGGAATTCAAGCCGTTAGCCGTTAGGGATGGGGGTAGAAATAATCCTAGTTGCTTAATGCTACAGAAACCGAGAGTTCCTGTTATATGGGACACATTGGCCCGATGCAGACTTTGCCTACTCACGTTATCGCCTTGAATGACGCAGGTCAGGCTTGACAATGGCAACAATGACGTCAAGACGCCGGAAGAGAACTGCAGCACATTGTCGTCGCTTAGTGACTTTGACGTCACGCGATTGTCAGAGGAAGAGATGTCGACATTGCGAGAGGTTTTTGAGAGACAGTGGGTCTTACATGAAAGAAACGCTGCGGAGAAGAGGTATGCTCCTTCCTCCTTTTTATTGTTCATTTCTTCTTTGGAGGTAGCTTGCGATGCAGGCGTCTGTGTAGTTTTTGAGCGCTGGGTCCTTAGAAATCAAGTCTCACTCCGGTGAGGGAAGGAAAAGGGTATTCAAGAAAGTTTCATACGGGGAGGCGCCGCCCCGTTACCCAAACCCTTATAGCTTATCGAGAAACCGAAAAAAATTCGAACTGGCGCATGTCCTGCAAATAAGGTTTCTTTTGCAGCAATTTATTGCCGACTTTTGGTTTTTAAGAGAGAATAGGATGAGCAATTAAATAATTGTAAGGGTCATGAATGGTCCCTCAAAATTTTACAGTGCTCGCAAAATTAGCCTTCTTCTCTGAATGCTCGCAAAAGTTTACTGGGTGCTCGTTTGCTCGTGCTCGCATATTTTTTACAAGTGGTCGCATGCTCGATTTTTAGTGGAGGTAGCTTTTTGAAAAGTGCTCGTTGCTGGCAAGGCTAACTGTTGTCAATGATCGTGCTTGAAAAGAAAAACGTTGTGCTCGCATGCTCGCAAAAACCATTTGACACTCCTAATTGTAACGAACTGCTTTTGAGCAACCAAAAGTAGTCCACTCCTATTTGCAAACGGATTTTCCAGAGTGAAATCCTCGAAAAAATGAAGCCTGGCCAACACTAACGACAAAACGACTTAAAGAAAAGATCATTTCTTTCTTTACATCATGCTTATGTCATTATGTACCTGCTATGTTGTTCTGTTGTGTTGTTCACACTGATGATGGTTTCCGTGCATCATCATTATCATCATCATCATCATCATCATCATTATCATCATCACCATCATCATCACTACTGTTGGTAAACGAAAATGACATTCGAATGATGTTTTCCCGAGTAACGGCCATGCGGAAAATTACAATCAAGTCCAGTACCTCTTTTCACTTTCTTTTTGATGTTGTTTTTTTTTTATCAGAAAGTTTGAACAAGAAATCAAGGAGATGGAAGCGAAAATCACCCAGAGGTCTCGTGGACTGTCTAGGAAAGAACTGTCACAGCTGTGTGCCATCTGTCTCAAGGTGAAAGTAGCTACTACAGCTGCACTGGTCTGTGGCGTGTGCAGAAAAAAGACATGTACGAGATGTGGCAACAGATATCAAGTAAGACAAGCTCGGCTATACCACATGTAATTTTTCAGCCTTGCTTTTCTCAACTGCTTAAGTTGAGTACATTACTGCGATGATCTTTCATTTGCTTAAAATGTATATCCGCAGTACAAATATATGAATTTCATATATTCATTTCTTATCTTCTCCATCCACGGGTATATTACGAACTCACAAGTGACCAGCCCCCAGTTGGCTTGATAGCTCAACAACAACAACAACAACAAGATTTATTTGAACTGTAAATTAATAAGCTCAATTGGTTAGAGCGCTGCACTAGTATCGCAGAGGTCATGGGTTCGATTCCCGTTCAAGCCTGATTTTTTTTCAGGCTTGCTTTTCTCAACTGCTTAAGTTGAGTACATTACTGCGATGATCTTTCATTTGCTTAAAATGTAATTTATCTTTATGTAATGGCCTCCATGTGGATGCGAGTAGAGAACTTTTCCATGTGTCCAGAATGCACGCTTCCAATTGTTTCTTGCACAATGGAATCTAGTGGGCTCACGTTATAGCTTGCACATTCAACGAGCCGTGAAACAGTCCCTTTAACGTAACATGCCAAAATGGTACGTTAGAAGAAAAAATAATATTCAACAAAATTTTGACTTTGAGGCGTTATTATTATAATTATTATTATCTTTTCTAGAGTACTTGGACATGTGCTCTGTGTATGAAAAAGCGAGAAATGTTCAAGTTCAGCGGTGGTGCCTGGCACAATGACGTGGAACGGCATGAGAGGTTTCAGGTCCAGGAAATGCTAAACAGGCTGGCTGAAGAATCTGTCAGACGAATGGAAATGGTTTGTATTACGACATTTTAACCGAAAAGATGATTAACCGTCATTGATAGCTTATTAGAAAAGCTGTCATTCAAAGTCTAAAGATAATCTTTATGACTGAACAAGATGGCTTTCTGCCCTGAACACCCTTAGTGAGACCAAAATACGTAACTAACAGCCCTATGCGAGACGACAAGCATCTCCGTCCCTATCGTATGGGAGACACACTCCCCCGAGCAATCAGATTGCAAGTTTGCTAATAATCAGCGACTGTATAATGAATCTTTTAAAGAGGTAAGGTTTCTCTGAACCCCTTCTGCAGAATGTTCTGAATTGTGCCCTTTTACAGCTGAACATTCGTTAAAGTTAAAAAATGGGGTCTCGTGCACCCTTTTGAGTAATAAACACTTTAAGCTAAAACAGGGGTGTTTCTTTTTGCCATGATAACCTGTTATGCTAAAGATAGCCATAACTTGTATCCCAATTCTTGATACCATTTTTCAAGCATTAAATGCTGTTGGACGGTGTAGTGTCAACGTACAGGCGTTGCACATTATCAACAACTTTAAGCACCACCACAGAAGAATAAAACCATCTTAAAACAAATTCCAAAGATTCATCTAGAAATTGATTCCCCCTTATTTTCCCAATTCAGCAATTATAAGACCACTTCTTTTATTGCTTTCTTCATAGGCAAATTACAACACTCAGGAGGAAACTGTCAGGATTTCCACGCCGGCCGAAAATCCTCCACGCCTGAATCACCCTCCCACTATTGAAACCAAGCCGCAGGTTACAATTGCAAACAAGTTCTTCCTGAAAACAGGCAGCGATGACGGGGATCAGGTTCATGATGACGTCATGGATGAGTATGATGACGATGATGACGTTTTTGAAGACCAAGATGATGGAAGTGAAAGTGACAATTATCTTAATTTTCCCCACGAGGAGGAGCAGAGGCGACTGGACGGTTCTTGTGATAGTTACTCTTCAGTTCACTATTCCTCCTTAGATGAGGAAGGTGCTTTTTATGTAGTAGCCCAGTGTGCATCAGGAGGGACTCCGGAAGACCTGTGAGTCTGCACATTAGTGATATTGTACAAACACATGAAGCATTGTTTCAAAGAATGTTCCTATGTAAAGCATATTTAACAATCTTAACCCCGTTCCCAGGGCTTTGACTGATTGGTTACAGTCTGGCTGGAATGCTAACTGATTTTCAGATTGACTGACTGTTATGAATCTATTGTTGTTGTTGTTGCTGTTGTTGTTGTTAATGTTGTTGTTTTATAAACTTAATGTTTGCAATTTTCCATTTTTTTTTAGTAGTCCCGTAGAGGATACTAAACTTGAAGGGCAATCGCCGAAACGAAAAGTAAGTGTTTCAGATGTACTTTTCTAAGCAAACGCTTAGGTTGGTCATGACCTATTTATTTAGTTATATGATATCTTCCCACGCCCTGAATCTCTTCCGTTTAAATCAAAATTACATGTAGTCTCACGAAGCTTAAAAATTCCGAGCTCACATCTTACCTCGCTGCTTGGAGTTGGAGGGAGTACTCCCTATAGGTGACTATACGGGGATTGGATCTCGGGACAGTGCTAGCTCCCCGTATAAAATAATTTTAAGTAATTAACCCCCCATCCCCTTAACCTCACCGCCTGAATGTTGCTCGCTAACTGTTGTAATTTGCAACTTCTTTACAGCAATAAAATGGGCAAAGTTTGAGAAGTACCGTACTGAGTTGTGCTAAAGATCTTCTAGTAAAATACCTGGGGCCTTAACTGGACCCGAACCCATATGCATGATCTCCACGCTTTCTATGCAACACTCTGACCACCGATTTCTTTTCTTTCGTGAATACAGGTTGCAGTGTCCATTCTCTCAAAGCAAAGAAATTGTCCACTTATCCATAAAGTTACCTTGCAAAAAGATTTGAAAATGTCTGAGGAATTCGGCTCAGGTACAACGTTTTAATTAAAAGTGAATAAACGAACATTTGCTAAAAAAAAACTTAAACAGTCCTCCATTGCCCAATATATTGCTTATTATTCGAAAGTTTAGGATTGTCAGTTGTTATGTTATTATATATGTATGGTAAAATCAGGAAAATAAACAAAGTCGAGGCACTCATTTGTGATTCCCTAGAGCCCGGGAAGAGGAAAGAAGGAGAGGAAACAATCCTGAGAACTTTGGGTGGAGTGTGTTGCTAATAAGGACAACACCAGACCAATTATGGTCCATCAGCGAACAGTAGATTCGTTTGCACATTGGCAATTCTGAACACGAGGGGTCAGTGCCTTGGCATTGTTTACGTTGGAACAATTAGACACACACACAAACGTAGACCTAAAGGTTGACTTGTGTGCAAGACAGTTGATCGACGGTATTAATTTCATCACAGGCGCTGAGTTTGGCATTAGAGTAGTAGGTGGAAGAATGTGCACAGGAGGTTTTATTGGTGTGTACGTTGCCAAGGTGATGAGAGGATTGTCAGCTGTGCAGTGTATTAAAGAAGGTTAGAAGAATTGCTTTATTAAAGGAGCTCAGTACATCACAGACGGCGCACCTTTACAAAGATGGCCAATTTTTTTAAGTTTGTGACTCATAAGTCGTTTTAATCTTCCTTAGTTGTAAGCACCCTTGTTTGTTTTCGGTTTGTGCATGTCTGCGTTTTTCTTCTGACATTGCGACTTCTGATATTGTGAAATGACTCCTTCCATGTTCTATTCAATTCGAGTCAAAGCAACTGTGCCACGGATTTAAACATGGAAAATGGACATCAAATTTGGTAAAATACTAAAAAAACACGATTAAAACAGTGAAGAAACATGTAAATAACACAGCAAATACAAAAGAATGTACGGATGGCCAAAAGTGAGGAAAATTGAACCATTTTTTTACCCTATGTTATTATTAGGTGACCAGATCCTGGAATGGAATCACACTTCAATGGTGGATGTGACATTTGAGAAGGTCAGAAGTATCGTCGCTGAGTCGCCGCAGGAAATCACGCTCGTTTTGTGTCATAATGCAGCCAGGTAATAACACTTTAAACCACAGGCAGACCACCCTATGTGTTCGTGGTTAATAATTGTTGACAAAGGTCTTATGTTGAAATCAATGGCGTGTATAGAAGACATATAGAGAAACATTGTCTCGGCTTCGATTTACTACAAAATATAAAAATTATCTCGCAAAAATAACGCCTTAAAGGGCTCGGGGTGGCAAAAAAACATGACACAAGACTCATTCAACGTTTCATCTAACTTTTATTGAATCATTTAGAGTAGATTTTATATTTTGTAGTAAATCGAAGCCGAGACGATGTTTCTCTATATGTCTTCTATGCACGCCATTGATTTCAACATATGACCTTTGTCAACAATTATTAACCACGAACACATAGTGTGGTCTGCCTGTCTTTAAACTCAAGTAGATCGGCTCGCACTTACAGGTCCCCAAATAACAATCCATGATTTTTTGGGATTTCCTTTCCGTGCTGTAGTGCCGGCACGTCTTTGATTGGTTGTTCTTCGCTTTTGAAAACGTTTCTCGCGCTAAATAACGATTGTGACGTCACTGTAAAACAACGTGTTAAACAACTATTGCTCGCTTTAATTGCCACTTGCAAGGTTAATACAGCGACGTGTGATTACTAAACTGGTCATATAAGGTGGAATATAATGAGAATAAAAACAAAAGACAGATAAACATGATGTTGATGGCGACATCACTTCTCCGGGAAGTGACTGAGCCCGCGGTTTTCGTCCCAGAAGTTGCTAAGCAACATGACGTATTTATACGCGCGACGGCTGTCGGAGTACTCGTGAGTGCTCGCGCTAGTTTTTGATTGGAGAAAATAATTCCGGAATTCTTCGAGTGCCTCAACGAAGACTTGCCCAAACTGGCAGTTATTTCCCCGACTGTCTATGTATTGTTTTATTTTAATTAAAATTTTAAGCTTCAGCAATTTCAAGCTGGTATTTATGAATACTTTACTTCAGATTGAGATTAACCTCGTTAGTCTTTTTATTCAGCAGTCTTTGTAAACTTGAAATTGGCCCATTGAAAAACTCAACTTTTTTCATTTTAAACCAAGCTTAACAGTATTTCAAGGCGTATCAATCACGTGTATTACTACGTTGTTTCTTTCAAGTTTTACAGATTCTCGAACTCCGTCGAAAGAAAGGATTTCAGGGGCGAGAGAAGAAAAACAGAAAAGGAAAAGACATGGTACTGAGTTAAAAATTAGGTTACTAAGCTAGCCATCAACGATAGAGCAGTAACTAATTGAATTATTTTTATTTACACTAACAAGTCCCAACAATCTTTAACATACTCTTGCACTTACATTAGGATAAATACCAAGAGGAAAATTAACATGTACATGCAACTCTTGCAGATTTAATAGGCTAGTAATAGCCTGTTAAATGAAGCGCCATCATAGGAGAAATTAGATTTATTTTCTGGAAAATGCAGAGTGGTTAAAATGCATTGAAAATGCAGACTGGCCGGGGTCATTGAGTTGACAAAACATTTTACCCTATACCTAAATAGCTCATTGTTACTTTTTTTCTAGGGAAAAAATGCAATTGAAAACGTGTAATATAAATTCTCGCGGGTCTTTAATTTCGCGATTTTTTGAAAATCGCAAAATTTAGTCCCGCAAAAATAAGTAACAATGAGATAGCTAGTGCACCTCTTTATCCAGGTGTATAAATGGGTACCGGCGAACTTATGATTGGGGGGGGGGGGGATCCTGCGGGACTAGCATTCCATCCAGGGGGAAATATGCAGAAACAAAAATGAGTAGAAATACTCTTAATTGCTTCATTCTACGAAAATCTAGTCCAGTCCCTGAACTCTCTCTTCCGCGCGCCCTATATAGGGGTTAAACCAAGGCGCGCAAAGAGAGAGTCCAGGATAACTTGCATGCGCATGTGCTAGTTTTTCCCCCCAAATTGGGGGAAAAACCATATTTGGCAGCACTTTTGAAAACGCGCGCGCACAGATGACGAGTTCAACTACGCGACCGTTTACTAAAGCAAGGTCAAGGTCAAACTTTCCAGTCAATGTCTACTAAAAGCTATCGGCCAAAACAAAACTCGCTATACGTTTACTATTCCCAGTATTTTGTAGCTGTTTATTGAATTGGTTTTGGATGCAATTTAGCAGAGAATTTTTTTTGCATTTATTCGCGCGCTTGGTCGCGTAGTGGAATTTGTCATTTGTGCGAGCATTTTTATCCTGGCGGGCGCGTCCTAAGCAAATGACGCCACACTCCTCGCTTCTGATTGGTTTGTTCTGAGCATGCGCATGCAAGTTATCCTGGACTCTCTCTTTGCGCGCCAGGGTTCAACCCCTATATAGGGCGGGAGGAATAGAGAGTTCAGGGGCTGGACTAACGAAAACCGGAATAAGATCTGACGTTTGGGGCAACTTGGCTCAACGCAGCCTTTCCCTTTACCTAACTTTATATCTTAGAGCAGTTTTCGATTGAGTGTCGTGAAACCAAAACCAAGGTTATCACTCTGGCCAAACAAAGGACACAGACAATCGAGTGAACCAATCAAAACTCGAATCAAATACACGTAGCCGCCACGAAGCGCTAAAAAACGTACGCCAGCGAATCAAAATTGGTTTTGGTTTTACTTCTAATCGGCTGAGAAAGTTGCGCGATTTTTTTCAGCCAATCACTAAGCGTAGAAATGCAAAACCAAAGCAAACCAGAATTACTTTCGACACCCAAGTGAAAACCGCTCTAATGAGTGATTGTCCAATTCCAAGACGATTTTTGCGACTCAGAGTTTTAAGTCAGCCAATTCTTCGAAAGTATTAATTTTGGTCATTTCAGCTTACGGTTCCATGCTACTTTTTTTTTATTGTAGCTTCTCTATCAACGTAATTTGCAATTTTCAACCATAATTGCTTCATGAACGGTTCAAACGATGTTGGAAACGTCTGCAGGGCCTTATAATAACAAACCTAGCTAAATCTTATTATTATTATTATTATTATTATTTTTTTATTATTATTATTATTATTATTATTATTATTATTATTATTATTATTATTATTATTATTTAATTTTTTAACCTAGCTAGATCTAGATGTTTGTAGATAATATATGTGTAAACACCATCACAACAAGGATTCAGTGTATTTTATTTTGTTTGGAATTTAGAATGTAAACCTTATACGCATTTGTTGCAGAAAGTGTAAAGTGTTGGTCAAGGTGGTCTCTTACGCAGCTGACAGAAAACGATGGCGGTCTTGACAAGGTATGAATTACCCGCAAAACGTAAAAAACGTCTCATGAAATTGCGATTTGAAATATCGGATCACTTCTTAAGATTACATTTTTTGATTACTTAGTATGAGACCCAAAGGACCCAATTTCCCGCCGACGAGAAGATAGGGCAAATACAGGTAATATACAGTCTGATATCAGAAACCCATAAGGGTTAAACAACCCTTATGGGATTCTGCTGAAATGTAAATCCTTTACTTATTTAATAATTAGTCGCTGAAGATGATGTGAACTTGTGAAGTGAACATCGTGTAAGTGTCTTTCGAGACGAAGTCGAGGTAAATAAAGTAGCCTGAGGCTAATTAATGTTAGTTTTAGTATAATTCAATTTTTCAGAGGTAAATATCAACTCGCGCTTCTAGTGCTCGTTCCCAGCGCACTCCCGCCGCAATATGTTAGAGAGAAAAGGAAGACTTTATGTATGCAAAGTACCAATTTTTAATTTGAAATTTCAAAACCAAAAATTTTGACCAGGTTTCGTCTGGTCCACAACAAAGCTCATTTTTGCATGCCAAACGCATGTGATAGCACCATGCTTTATATTTACACAACTCTATTATGTATGCCAGATAACATTCTAGAATAATAACAGGGCGCAAGACTATACTTAGCTCGTCAATTACATAACGCGTTCTTATTATGCAATCATTGTGCATTGGATTCTATTTTGAATTTTTTTCTTTTTTGTTTTTGCTCTAGCTGCACTTATGGCATGATCCACACGGGAACAACATGGTTGTGCGAGTGTTGAGTGCAAGAGGCCTTTCACTGCAGGACATGCCGAACCAGGAATTACCCAACCTTTATGTGCTACTTTACTTGCTGCCTAACAGAGAGTAAGGGGCTTGTCTGACATTCTTTGCATTCTTTGCATGGTAATTGCTGTCCCGCGGGAGCTGTTTTCCCCACAAGTTTTTCTAGGAACCGATGTTGAGGTCAGGGCAGAGCTGCGAAGTATTTTCTAATTTCTCGGGTTACAGAATAATTAAAAGAATAATAGAAAAGTGTTGTTCTTTTCTTTCAGGATCTCAAGTCACTTTAGGACCAACACAGACCCAGAAACAGTTACTCCAAAGTGGGATCTCAGTTTTATCTTTTCAAATATCCCCGAAAGTGAGGTCAGTGATTGACATTTAATTCTAACAGTAGCAATTGTGATCCCTATAAGCCTTACGGTACTGCACTTGACAGACAGACAGACAGACAGATGAGAGGACAGACAGACAGACAGTACTGCACTTGACAGAGAGACAAACAGACAGTACTGAACTTGACAGACAGTAAATACTGCACTTGACATGGACAGACAGTACTGCACTTGACAGACAGACAGACAGTATGCATTTGACAGAGAGACAGACAAGCAGAGTGAACTGAAGAGAGACAGACAGGCAGTACTGCACTTGACAGACAGACAGACAGACAGTACTGAACTTGACAGAGAGACAAACAGGCAGTACTGCACTTGACAGACAGACAGACAGACAGTACTGAACTTGACAGACAGTCAATACTAGTACTGTACTTGACAGACAGACAGACAGTACTGAACTTGACAGACAGTCAATACTGCACTTGACATGGACAGACAGTACTGCACTTGACAGACAGACTTACAGACAGTACTGCACTTAGCAGACAGACAGATAGTCAGTACTGCACTTGACAAACAGACAGACAGACAGAACTGCACTTGACAGACAGACAGACAGACAGACAGTACTGCACTTGACAGACAGACAGTACTGCACTTGACAGACTTCAGACAGACGAGAAGTTCCCGACCGGAGCTGGGAGATGAATACGTCACAAGCTACAAAAATTCATTAATGTCTTGAAATAAATATCCTATAATAGACCTTTTGCAGCCTAATTGTTATTCTTTTGTATTCATGAAAATTGCTCTCCCAGCCTCGCTGCAGGTTCAAATTCTTTTTTTTTTATTTTGCAAATGGTAACGAGGCTTAGAAGGCATTTTGCATGGACACAAAATAATAACAAATACTCTGCAAAAGGTCTATTATAGGATATTTATTTCAAGACATTATTGAATTTATGTAGCTTGTGACGTTATCATCTCCCAGCTTCCGGTCGGGATCTTCTCGTCATCCGGGATATTACTTCGTGGGTTAATGCATGTAAGTTAAGCGAGCGGGAGTTTAATCCTCTTTCGCTGATATTCACAACGTACGCTTTTGTACGTTGCTTTTGTCCCAGCAAACAGAGCTCAGCCAAAGTAACACACACATACTTTACCAATAACGTTTTATTAATTTAGAAGGAGCAACTGAAGATACGTAACATTTGTTCAGAATATTTCTTGTTATGTATTTCAATCCACAGCTAACCTCTAGGACACTGGAAGTAACTTTATGGAGTGAGGACCAGAAAAAACGCAACGTATTTCTTGGAGAGGTACTAGGAATCAGTGGGCAATTACAATCCCAGCCAAACGTCCTTACGATCATAAGAAAACTAGAAGATGTCCCAAGCTTTTTAGCCACGACTGTAATAAAAACAACAAAAAATTCCTAAAAATTTTATATTATCATAGGAGGGCCCAAAATTGGGATTAAGTGAAGTCAATCAAAATAACTCTAAAAGATGACAAAATATTCGTCATTTTAACTAACCCCTATACAATAAACCAGTTTACTGCATGGATTAATGTCAGGGCTAGCAAACAATGGTCTCGTGAAGGAGAGATTGTACGCTTACTACTAACGTAACTAACCTCGAATTTAAGTGATCGGTAAAATATGTTACAGCTAGTTCTCGAGACTGAGTTGAAAAGACTACAACATTTTACGAAAAGTGTGTGTTTGACATTGGATTTTCACGCAATCACTACATCCAATATAGCGGAAAATACAAACCACTGCGCCTGGGCTGAGCCGCAGCACCGAGCAAAGGACCATCAGATTTTTGCTTGGCTTCTGACACATATGAATGCGTTTTAGGTTCTCATTAAACTGACGCCTGAGCCGTTGTGTAGTGGTGCACAGTGGTATGATCTTGTGGATCATGACGAGTCCTCCAGCTTTCTTCCAGTTCCAATGCCTCGCAGACATTCTCTAAGTAACCTAGATCCCATAAACAAAGGTAATTTTAAAAATAGTTAATACATTTTCGTGAAAGCTTGTCATAAGACTGGCGGCAAAAATTCCATATTGTGATGTAATGTTGGGGACAAGGTTGTTTTACGCTCCTGTCTCTAAAGAAGTTTTTCTTAGGGAGTCCATTATGCTGAAATGAATCATATGGCTTCCTCTGAATTACCAAACAAATATACGTTCGATGAGAAGAGGATGACATTGAAAGGGACTGTTTCACGGCTAAGTTAATTCTATGATTCTAATTGACAAAACCATAGCTTCATTGCAGCCAAATGTGTCTCCCGGGCGTTTTAATTTAAAGCAAGCGGCCAGACGAGGCACTTGCCCCATCTAGAGTTTATCCCAACATTTTAAAAAAGTACACTTTAAGTTGGGAAAATAACTTCCAGATGAACAAGATTAATCTTTCTCAAGAAATAACTTATGAAAAATGATGAAAAACGCGTTTTCAGAGCTTCTAGACTTCAAAATTTTCTGGGGGTATGCCCCAGACCCCCTAGCAAGATCTTGCCCGGTCTATCCTAAAAGTCTGGCTACGGCCCTGGTTGCCCGTGGGATGCTTACAAAACTGACTTCGATTCATATTCATTTCATTTTAATTTCGTGTGTAGGTAATAGTTGCCCGTGGGATGCTAACGCCAAAGTCAAGAAATACAGCTTACCCGTTTGCAAACCTGTCAGCCGTAGCATTAGCACGGTTAACATCTCAAGAGGTATCACGCCTTCCATAGTCATCAACAATGGAAACGGTGACAGCGCTCTTCATCAAAGAAAGCGGAGACGAGCTGATTCCGTGGTCACAATGGAAGCGTTCCGTCCTAGAGCTAAAACAGAGCTCCAAAAAAGGGGGGAATCTTTCCGGAGAAAATTTTTAGGTGAGAATCGGCTCTGCGCTGTATTGAAGCTGATTGAACTGTATATTGATCTGAGTTGATGCGAGTTATAAAATGTCGGATATGACTGGCGCGGTTAGGGGAGTAGGGTTGTGGTAACCAGCGGTTGAGAGTAGGTATTCTTCTTATCACTCCACACTAAAGAAAATGCAACACTCTCTGGCGATGTGGGTCACTTTCGCCCGAGGGTAGAAGATGGTATAAGAACAAGAGTGAAATGCAATAGAAGGGCTGCAAAGAGCGATTGTCGAGAGGTTCCTTAGCATATTCGCCTGATTGCTTTTCGCGCTCTTTACGCCCAGTTACCCAAATTTCCACCACACAGTAGGATATATTAAAACCTGTGAATTTGTTTGCCAGTTATCCGCCGCAACCATATGCATTTTACTGCCTCCTCCACAGGCTGTTAACTAGCATTTCCCCCAGCGATCGCGAGCGACTGGGGACGAGGCAGTGTATTTTATGTATTGCTGAGTTGAGGGAGGCACGGACTAATGGTTAGTGGGCTGGACTCCGGATCGAGCCCTGGCCGGGTTTTTGGGTAAGACACTTTACTCTCATAGTGCCTCTCTTCACTCAGCTGGTGTATAAATGGGTACTGGCGAATTTAAACGCTGCGACGGACTAGCATCCCATCCAGGAGGGAGTAGACATACTTCTAGTCGCTTCGTGCTACTAAAACTGGGATAAGCTCCCGCCTGATGAGTCATTAGCCTCGAACGTAGACTTAACCTATCTTCACTTAAGGGCCCTTTTTACATGATTTTGGAATGACTTTCATTCTAAAACGAGTTCATTCCATCCCCATATATTTCTCTGTATCTGTTAAAATTATCTTTCTGGAATGCCATTTCATTCTATTTTCATGTTAACACAGTATAAATTTCGTTCTCGAGGTGAAACCTCATACGGAGGCCACAGTTTGAATTCAGATCGTAAAAACGTAATAGCATTTCCTGTTTAGCCTAACAAAACAGCACTTTAGTCACGTTGCTCGTAAAAAAAAAAAATGCAGATATGGCCATTAATGGGCACAATAACATGTTTGCGCGAAACATGCGCCACTTTGTTTTTGATCTTGCGCGAAAACCGCGGGCCAAATCCGCGCACGTGAAAGTGCCTTGGGTTGAGCCGGTCGACTCTGTCATGTGAATGCAGAACGAGCTTCATTCCGGAACGAGTTTCGTTTCGGAATGAAAGTCATTCTGGAATCAAAAATCAGGCCTAAAGTTGATTGCGCCACTTCTCGTTTATTCCACAGAATCATGCAAATGCAGTTCGGCACCTGCCACACCCACTGCAAGTATCCCAGCGTCCTTGGAGGATCTGAGACGGAAAAGGGCGTTTACACGATCAACAGACATCGTCAAATCGCCAATTAAACTGTCGCAATATTTGTTATCATTCAAATCTGCGCAAGACAGCACTAGTGAACAAGAACAACCTGCAACCAAAATGGAAAGAGAGGGGAAGAAAAAAGGAGCGCTGGATGCCATGAAAAAGTATTTTGGCAAATGTATTCTTTTATATTTGTATTTATCACTTTAGATATCTTTGGGGGGGGGGGGAGCGGGGGGAGGGGGGGTAGGTGGTAAAAAAATCTCATTTCCCAGCCCAAATTTTGCCCAAATCCTATTTCCAAGGCTATTGTTTCCCGATTTTCGATCCCAGTCCAAGTTCTGTTGTTTATTTATTTATGATTCCCAGTCCCAGTGACCCAAATTCCATTTCCGCAGTGAAAATTTGCCCAAATCCAAGTTGCCATATTACCCCTTCAGGCCCCTTTTAACTAACAATCACTATCTATAGCTTAATTAACTAAGATTTTTAACATTAAAAAGGCAGTACACTTTCAGTTTTTCATTTAAACCATTTTCTACAAATGTAACTGTGTTCATGGCACATAACAACTGCTGTACATGTTAAAAGGAATCATTTTGTTTTCTAGATATCCTTCAAATTTACGAATTCGTTTGAGTAGACTGACCATAAAGCAATCTCCTCTTGAAGAATGTTCCACTCCCGGACCTCGTGGCCCAACGACCAGACGCAATGGTAATACAGTAATTAACTTTTTATATCTACCCTGATTTGTTAAAATGGAAGGTGCGGTGGCCTAATGGTTAGTGCGCCGGACTCCGGATCGAGCTGTCCGAGTTCGAGCCCCGGCTGGGATCACTGTGGTGTGTTCCTCTTTACTCTCATAGTGCCTCTCTTCGAATTCACCCAGGTTTATAAATGGGTACCAGTGACATAATGCTGGGGGGTGGGTTACCCTGTTATGGACTAGCATCCCATTCAGGGGGAGTAGACAAATTCATAGCCTCTTAATGCTACGGAAACTGGGATAAGCTCCGGCAGTGTGGGCCGCATGGCTCGTGGCTTCCCCCTTTAATTTGTAAAACGTACCTTATGAAAGGTAAGCAAGTGTATGAAGTTTTGAAGCTCTTTTCAAGGGTAGTGGGGATTATCTGGCTTAATTTGTATTAACTTTTGCCCTCAATGCTGCAGTAAACTCTTATTGGTGTTGTTTGGTCTTATACCTTATACCTTATAACCCTTTTTGACATGGACGTTTTTGAAATTGTACGGCCAGCCTGGCGTTAAAGGGACTGTGTCACGGATTTTAGCCAAATTTAGGCATGGGAAATGACCATTATATTAGCCCTATCATCATAACCTCTTAAAACAGTGAAGGAACATTTCAGTAACACATCAAATACAAAAGATGGTACGAATGGCCAAAAACGAGAAAGCTTTAAACGAATTACGATATGTTTTTTTTGTTTAATATTTTTGTACTGAACAGTTTTCAAAGTGTATCTTGTTTTGCTTGGAACTTTAAATATTAACGCCCGGGAGACACATTTGGTTGCAAGAAAGCTATGGTTTTGTCATTTATAAACCCATAGAAACAATTTCTTTGCAAACATTAAGTTTCATAGCGAGTATTTCAGTGGCAAAACGTAATAAAATAAACTTAACTCAGCCATGACGCAGTCCCTTTAAGTTCTTAACGCTCTGCTTCGCAGAACCACCGGGATGTCAGTCTGCACCTGCGACACCAAATGTCACCAAATCATCAGAAGACATTCGAAGAGAGAGATCGTTTACCAACTATTTGCTAGTACCTCCAAGTCCTGGAGGGTTAACTGGACACTTGAAGTTGAAGCGTCTCACTACACCCCCTGTGGCTGAAAGTGAAGAATTAGGGTAAGTCTCTTTTGTACTGCAAACGGCCAATGTAAATTCCAATTAACTCTTAGTATCGTGGTACATTTTGCTAATGTATATAATTAGCTAAAAGAAAAATGACTGCTGTAACTTGTTTAACCAATCAACCAAAGCAGACACACTGTTGTATTTTTCACCCAGTCAGGAGTGAAATCCAAAGAGTTGAAACAACGAGTTTCCACTTGATGAACTAAAGCGTCCTTGCCAATGCCTATAGGATCCCGAATCGCTGTAAACTGTCGACTGTTGAGCCAATTCCCATTTCCCTCCGTGATACACGCGTGCAGGAAATTACGAAAGTTGTATTCAACAAACAGACTTGGCAACGCTGGATACAACAGGCCATTTCCGAGTTACCCTTCATTTGAAAAAGAGTTTCACCTACAGGTCCATTTTCATGCAAATAAAACTCATTTTCATTCAAATGGTTTCGCACCTAGACTCGATTGTTTTGAAAAAGAGGCATTGGATAACTCGGAAATGGCCTATACTAGCATGATTCCTTGCAAGCGTTTCATATAGAGGGAATTAGAGCTTAGAATGTACGAGTTTCTATAGCTGAAAATCATATTATTATGAAAATCGCTGCCGAACATTTGCTCGTCACAGCAGAATTGTGGTTCTTTTAAAATGATACTAATAAATTAAAAACAATCAATTCTAGATCTTGCTTCAGTTTTCCAAAGCCGGCCTTGCAGACACAGCTGAGTAATGTGGATGAAAAAGAAGCCACCAAAGGACAAAACGAAGGTGCACATAAAAATAATTTCTTGAATGGGAAATATGGGATGACCTACATCCCATCAGGGGTGGGTAGACTGAGCAAGAATACTATTAGAGGCATCATGCTACAGACACTGTTAGTCTACGAGAAGACCTAACGAGAAGACCTAACGAGAATCGAGTAACACGACAGCACTTTCCCAACTTTTGTTGTGTCGACCTGGGAATATGACAGCTTCTGTTCGGTAAAGTTCTGGAAACTAGGAAAGGCACGGTAGAAGTATGATGACCGAACAGAGTTTCAGAATGGAATTGGTTCGAATTCCACACGTTTAAGTCAAAACAGTTGAAACATTAATATTACGCTTGCCAAAAAACGGATCGATACTTTCATTGGGTTACAATTCTTTGATTCAAATACGAATTTCATTGTCTCTCGGAAAGAACGTGACAAAATAACGAAAACAACTCACAATGATTTTTTTGTTATTATTCCTGATATGTTACTATGGTAACTCTCTCTTCAGAAAACAAATGTCAGGCGACTTTACCCGAAAGTTCACCATTGGAGAACGTAACACAGGCCTCATGTTCAAACGTCAACGATGAATGGCAAATTCCTCTTATTACCATACAGCCCTCAACCTCTGGCGAGGTGTCTCCATTTGGAGAGTCTTGTACAGAACATAAAACCGAACCGGAACCGGAAGTAGAAGCAGAGCAGCCAGCGGAAAAGAAAGGAACCATGTACGCTTTGAGAAGGTAAATTAAGAGTTTGGTATGTATGTAATGTAACTACGTTTTTAAATAAACTTGCAAACGCAGAGAAATTACATAGAAATTCAGCCGTGTTCTATTGCAGACCGCAAATCTGAGGGTTAATTGTCCAAAGCTGAATTCATTTTTCGTGTGGGGGAGCGAGGTTGATGAGAAATCTCTGCTTATTGGAAGTATAGAGTAAAATTACATCAATCTGTAGTAGTCTTAAAATATAGCCATCTGATGAAACTATCATTCTAATCTCAGGTATTCAAGAAGTTTGATGCCTCGTTCATCGAGTCTGAAATCATCAGACAAGATGTCCATGTTCGGTGAAGATCCTGTAAAGGGTGTGGTTGGACCAGGCCAGATGAGACGAGGGAGCTATCAAGGTAGTTATATGACAATTTTGTTAAGTATGGCTACAAGAGAAAGAAGTGGTCCCTGTGATGAGCCACAGGGAACTCCTCTCATTTTAGAGTGTTTATCAATTGTTGTCAGTATTGCTTTGGTTTTGCTTTACTGCTCTCTGTGATTGGTTTAAAAAAGTCACGACACCTTCTTGAAACCAATCAAGTGCAAACTGTCACTAATCGCGTGTTTGTTACAAGCGCGCTTTCTCGTGATTTACGTTGGTTGCGCGTATTTATTTCATTGGTTGCTCTTGTTGTTTTTATTTCTTGTGTTAACTTCGGGCGGAGCCTCCTCTCTAGTGTACTATCACTCACTCCTGCCCTTTTCCCCTGGGGGTTTTTTTTTTGTTCTCATAGTCTACTATAGGGGGAACAGAAATTTATCAAGTCGTCTTAGTTTGAGTAGTACCAAGAAAAGATCCTCTTTTGGTATAGTAGTTCACTGCAAGGGAAAATACTCCGAAGATAAAATGAAAAACTGATGAAATGCGTGACCATTTGCTTTTTGCAGGTCATGAACTTGGTTACATTCGAATTGGTTTGCTAGGAATACGTGGAATTCTTGAAGTCGAAATCATACGAGGTGTAGGTTTGATGGTCCCAGGTGACCATCCGCCAGGTAAATAAAGAAACTGTCGTTAATTTCCATCTTTATTAAACTCCTAGGTGGTCACACTTGTGTGATAACAAAACTGACTCGTCCCCAGCCGTCTCCTATTCGAAAATTGAAGACACGAAGGATGATGGGAAGAAGGAAATGGGGGCACCCATCGAGAATATAGTTCAAAACCACTTAAAGATAGCACGGTTGAACGTATTTTAGTATTTAAACGGTAGATATAGGCATATTTTTATCCTTTAAAAGTTTTTTATCTGTTCTGATTTCCTAGCTGAAAGTCTAAAACGTCAAAACGTCAGAAAGTCAAAACTTACCTTTTCGAAAAAAAATCCAGCCAGAGAAAGGCTGCCGAAAATTCAAGGTGACCTTTTTAGAGTAAAAATCTGTTAAAAATGAACAATTATACCATTTTTTAGATATTCGAAAATCCTAGGAAAGGCAGGCAAGCAAAAAATTACAATGAATGTTCCGAAAATTCTAGATCTCAAATCGTCTTCCGAACAGACAAAACACTTTTTTCCCCTTTCTTGTGCTTATTTCATAAGTATGAACCGGCTTTGAATAAGTACAAGCCCAGGATTTGACTGTTGACGTGACCCTCATCTGCAATGTTCATGCAAATTTCTGCGCTGGCGTATGTCTTCTTGTGCATTTGCCTATCGCAAAATAAATCCGATCCTTGTAGTTAGTACTAGTTATTCTTGCGCCTGTACCATTGCTTATTGCACAAACTTGTGTGCCGTTCTCCTTACTAACTCTTTAAACTCTACTCACTGGTCTCCAATCACTTCTTAATGCCTGGCAAAACGAGGAAACATGTTTTCCAGAAACATTCGTAGCGCTGCAAGTTTTCTGCAATGTTTACCAGTTTGGCATGCGGGAAGCATCGTTTTCAGCATCAATTTTTGTTTCCAAGAAGCAAAACTTACTTGTGCTACACCGCAAAAACATTCGTGTTTCCTTGCGGCATGGAACATGGAACATGGCGAAACGAGGAAAAATGATGGAAACATGTTTCATCGTTTTGCCTTTGTAGTATAAGTTGGGAAAACTTTTAAGATTCCATTTTCAATGATCAGAATTCTTCATTCCCCTGTCCCCCATGCCTAATTGTGGGTTAATATATATATAAGAATCGAGATTATTTCAATCATTCGTAAGATTAAAAACTAACAGGATGTAGAATATTAAAAGTCCCGTTTTGTGTTAATACTTCTGCACAGATACTTATGTGAAGACATATCTGATCCAGGACCAAATCAGGCTTCTGAAGCGAAAGACGTCCATCACTCGTCAGAGCGTTAATCCAGTTTACAACTGTAAAATCAAATACCCCGGGCGTGATCTCCATAACAAGGAATTAGTGGTAAGATTTCATTTCTTGTTTGCTTTCTTACTTCGGATCCATGTTCGCTTGCTTGCTTGTTTGCTTGCTTGTATCAACGGCTCATTTTAGACTGAAGAAGGGGTTTCCCCGAATCGTCTCTATTTTTTCAATAACAAAATAATAAGCACTTTTCCAAAAAATTGTTTACACGAACGTTTAATCCAAAGTGCTACACGGCAATGCTTTATTTTGCTTGGCTGCTTGCTTGCTTGCTTGCTTGCTTGGCTGCTTGCTTGCTTCCTTCTTCCTTCTTCCTTCTTCTTCTTCTTCTTCCTTTCTTCCTTTCTTCCTTTCTTCTTTTCTTTTTTCTTTTTTCTTTTTTTTTTTTTTTTTTTTTTTTTTTTTTTTTTTTTTTTTTTTTTTTTTTTTTTTTTCTTTTCTTTTCTTTCTTTTTCTTCCTTGCTTCCTTGCTTATTTGCTCGCTTCCTCCCTTTCTGGCCTTCCTTGGTTCCTAGCTTCCTTAGTTCCTTGCTTCCTTGCTTCTTTGCATATTTTCTGACTTTGCTTTCTTGCTCCCTCCCTCCTGACCTGCCTTGCTTCTTTGCTGCAACGCTTTCTTGTTTTCTTGTATGATTTCCCCCCCCCCCCCTCTTTTTTAATATTTTTAAAAAAATAAGTTCAGTACAATGGCAATTGGTTCACACAAATTTGATTTATGAAATATTTAAAGTTGTGCACTGTCGACAAATCTGACACTTCAAAGACGATCTGTACTTTCTACTAAACTGAACACGCTTCCTTTCAACAGTTAATATTGTTATTTCACCAGGTGAGCATATGGTGCAAGCAGGGCATATTTGGTCGTAAAGTGTTGCTTGGAGAAGTTCGCATTGCCTTGGGTTCTCTTAACCTTAGTGTCAAGCAAGTTTCTTGGTATAAATTATTTATAGAGTCTCAACTGAGTGACGACTAAGTGAGCCTGGAACTAACGACCATCTTATTCTCTGATACCCATGTTTATTTTAACTTTATTTATTCAACACAACTATAAGGATTTGCATGGAGAAGTCAAATAACAAAAAAATTGTTAATCTAGTTCCCAGATCTCTTGTTGACGAAGCGCTTCGTCCACAAGAGATCTGGGAACAAGTTAAGAAAATTGCTTAGGAAATTGCTTACTGACTAAAAATATGTCTAGTTCCTTACATATATTTAACGTTCAAATAAATGTCCTTTGACCCACGGGCATATCACAAAATACAACAAAATTGTTAAATGGTCATCGAATTTTCAGTCAAAACTTACTTCCTAATTTTCTGACTTCAGTTCTTGCTGTTTTATATTCCAGCATTTCAGCAATGAGCAACGCATGCCCGAGGGTTTGATCTCAAATTGAAAAGGCCGAGCAGATTTGTTTCTAATTCTGCTCTTGTGCCTTGGAAAAATCGCTTTATAAAACTAATTACAATGTGCTCTTTCTTAAACGATGCATTAACATTGTATAATTTTGGTATTCTAGGCGCATTTCGTGTTTGAGCAAAGATAACTTGTTCATAGCCAGGTGTTTCGACCAAGAATGCAGCAAAATCCGCGTGATAGTGCCCCTTTTTGTAAAGGGAAATCCTTGTTTACAATTTTTCCCTCATTAGCATAAACCCTTCAGTTTCTCAGCGAGCTACATAATACCAATTGTGAATGCTGAGTATTGAATGAACACGGCACGATTAACTTTCGTTATAAATTTGAGCCCGATGTATCAAATACTTTTTTTGTGATGCGGGTTTGAAAACTCAAAATTTTACAAATAAATGTACTTTTGTCACCCAGATTTTTTGCATTTTTGAAAGCTAAAATCTCCTTAAAATTTACACGACAGAGCTGAAAATATCACCGATCATCAAGTTTTTATAGATCTGGAGTCAATTCGTGCATGTCAGGAAACCTTCCCACGTACATTCTTATGCAAATGAGGCAAAATGTAAACGATGACGTCAGCAAGGGTTCTTCTATTGGTTAGTTACAGTGTAGAAAGTTGAAGAATCGTACACAGAAATGCATGATCGAATAACTCGTTTTATTTGTTTATTCGTGGATAGCTTTCAATAGCAAAAATCCACTTTAAGCAGGGACATAACATAGCAGACATCAGTTATTTCGCTTTTTTTCTTTAGCCTCCAAGATTGTGAACATATCTACAGGGAAAAAGAGAAATGAAATTGGTTACATTTATAATAAAATATCAAACACATCTTCCCAATGACCATGCAAATGATATACGAAAACCTTATAAAGCTTTCAAAAAACTGGACAAGACGGTTCATACCCAACTTGGAAATTATTTCCCAATAAGGCCTTGATACATGAACATGAACACGTGACCGTTACTTGCATACGTAAGCAGTTAACAAGGATTGAATTGTAAGGGTTTGTAGAGGCTTGTATGGAAACAAACGGTTTTACTTAAAGTACAAATTCGGATGTTTTCTTAATAAAATTCACAAACCCTATCGCCGTGTTTTTTTTTCTGCAGCAAGCATGCAGCATTAAATTTACGTTACTATTCTTTGTCTTAGTAGTGAAACCCTGAATGACAATAACTCGCCCAACTACTCTTACTTGCCTTAAACCGGCTTTAACTCGAAGAGCGGGGCAAAATAATACAGTCAACCCTCTCTAAAGTGGACACCGTCAGGACCCACCCTAACTGTTCGTCGTAAGTTGGGAGTTCAGTTACAGTAAAATGACTAAAAAACGGCAGAAACGAGACCAACACCTCCATCTTATAGAGTTGTCCTTCTTATAAAGGTGACCGTTAAGAGAAAGTTGACTGCATGTTTGAAAGGAATGTTGATCCATTTTCAACCGAAGAGTTTAAAGACAGCGTTACGCGTACCTTAAACATTGCAACCATAGACCCTTATTTTCATACAGACATGTGTGGAAGTCCATGACTTTGGTCTGAAGCGCAGGAAACCAGCCGTGATCGGATACTTCAACCAACGTGTCTCTAAAGTGAAACGATCTGAATTCCCTGCAAAGATCTGTAAAAGAAAACATTGAATGGGTAAATAAGTGACAGTCAGACAGACAGACTGTCAGGCTGACGGACATCCAAATTACATGGTCAAAATGGTTCCATGGGGCGCCTGACATAGTTTTAGTTTTTTAATTGGAAGGTTATAAAATGAAATTAAATTGAAAATTATCATCACGTTACTTAGCAAACGTTTCGGGCATGGCCCTACTTCAGTGCTAAATTTGACTGACTGACTGACGCACAGTGGAGACAGACCGAAACTGATCACGTTCCCAGAGAGGCTGACACAGAGTGACACTGAACGACACTTAGACCTTAAACAGACTAAAAGGGCCTCTACAAAACTTCGTTAAATCATGGTACCTTATCATGACCATCTTCCTGGTAGGTGTTCCATGATTCTCCCTCTTCACTCCATTGAATCGTGTACAGGGTTACCCAGCTGTCCTTATCAGCACCCTGAGTACCGACACCTTAAAGATACAAGCATAGGGGACTTCAAAATCGATAAGTCATAGAGACACGTGTGTAAGTTAGCCTAAATTATCAAATATTCAATTTTAAGGAGCTGGTACGGAGGGACATTTTGCAGCCACATGCAGCAGAAAAAAAAAACGTCGCAATTCGCCACAATGGGAAGTGTCGCTACAACACGTCCCTGATACATTTTTTTGTGTGTCTACAAGATATGATTTTTTTTCCCCGCTAAATGTCCCTGCAAGATGTTCCTGCAAGCATACCTTTGAAAAGTTATCAATTTTATCAAGGTCTCAAGGCCAGAAATGTTTCTTGGAAGTCTCAATCCGTAGAGCTCCGATCCAGAAATTATTATTCTTTATCGGTTGGGTACCCAGATATCTGAGCTTCCCCTTGCACTTTTAGCTTATCAGTAATGTTTTTAACTTTACACTTGACAAAGAAGGTAAGACAAGTAATATAAGCAGAAGTGTAAAGACACTAGGACTGTGACTCATAAATTCGCAGTTCATTAATAGGTTCTCCGGTGTCGTAAACCCCATGCATTAAGCTGCTTCTTGTATTTCCTTAAAAGTACTCAGATACAATTTTTACCTGAAATCTTTCTTTCGCCTCCCAATTCGATAGTTATCCATTGAAACTCATCGGAATCTCCAGCACACCAAGCTTGTCCAGTGACTTGGCCACTACTGACTGCCGCCTGAAAACTGAGCTCCGAAGAACAGGCTAACAAAAAATAAATGGAAAATAAGTAACATGTTCTCACTGACAAAAGCCTACCACTAACAGTTATATCAATTCCTCAAATTTTATAAAACACTATATTAATGTTTAGCAGTTTAGCGTCAAACTCCCAGCGCAACCTCGGTTTAATGATCTCGAAGGCCACGAATTAAACACCCGAATGTAAGGTGTGTAAATTTAAATCATGTAATCTTTTGTGGTTCTTTGTTCTGTCCCTTTCTAAAGTTGTTGACTGAGCTCGGACAAAATGCGGTACCTCTTATAGCGAATGCATTTTCATATTGTCAAAGCCGAATTCGTCTGATATTTGTTAACTTGGATATAACGAACAGCTACAAACATGGGAATTAAATCCGTAGAAGTACGTATACTCTCCTGATTTGCTGCCGATATCTCTGTACAACACGAGTACACAGCTTATCATACCGTTGATGATCGACTAAAACAATTCTTGAAAGGGCTTAACATCTCGGTGGTGATAGTGGGCAGTGGATTACTGAATCACGTGTTGCGTGTGGTGAAAAAAGCAGTATTAAGCAACGCCCTCGGGACGGCCCAAACACGTGGAAAAAGATCTGTTGATGACAATGACTCCGACGATGATGACGAACACTACTGACGGATGTAACGAACTAATGTTTGCTAAAACTAAGTAACGCTAACAATTTTCGGTACTGGCCGAGCGAGTAATCGTTTAACTTAGCTCATGCATTCTATTCCTTACTTAGAACTAATCCACAAAAGACTTGTAGTTCACTGATCCTTCTTACCAGGAAGGTCCTCTATACGATAAACTGCGTTGGTCTTTCTCTTGCCGACCCCTTCATAGCATTCTTCAGACGGCCCGTCTCTTGCAAACGTTTCTCCTGCATTAGGCCCGCTCCAACACTCGCCGAAAAACTGCACCGAAAAATATTCCAGTCTAAAATCAAAGGAAACAAAAGAACATAACCTAAAGCATCGCAACAGAAAGGTACCAAACAAAACCCTTAAGAATGATATAGCAGTTAGGATTAATCAGAGGGTTTTGATGGAGTTTTAATGGTTTTTTTTTTTGAAGTTTGCCTATCTGATTTGAACTGTGACGATGATTACAATGTTATTATTGTTAGCTACATGACGCAAATTGACGCCGGTTTCCAGCCAGATAAAGAGAATCCTGAAGATAACAGCATAAATGACCTTTTTTTCTTTGCCTCTTCCGCGCATGCCTGCACTGTTTTCCTGAGGTTGTACCAGTCAATGCCCTTTCTCTTGTTTGCGATCAAAAGCGGTAATGGACGAGGTTTTTTGCCGGAGTCCTTGAAACAGCCAATAAATACCCAGGTCGCTGGTGGAACTGCGAATCAGGGAAAAATCATCTTAGCATTCAATTCACGCGTCCAAACTAGGGAGACGCCAGTGTCTCGTAATACGTGCGTTGGATTCTCAATCGAGAAATCCAGGTTGAATCACTGCACGGGGTCTTTGTATCATGTTCTTAGGTAAGATGCTTGAATGTCACATTATTTCTTTCCAACCTGGAAAAATACTGGATAGTAGCCTACATTGACCAACCGCATCCCAGCCAGGCGCAGTAAAGATACTCCGTAGAAAAACTAGTAGCTTTTCACTGGGGACAAACGTTAATGCAACGCAAAAGAAAAAGCCCAAGCGCAAGCATGAGCATAGTATGAGGGCCTTTCCAAGTAAAAACAGCACGAATAATATCATAATATACACTTGCTTATTATCTGTTTTGCAACAGGATAACTAGAATGTTTAGACATGCATGTAATGATATAAGCAAAGTCGTAATCCTTGTAGTCGAGTCCTTAATACTTGTAATTGCACTTGCTTATGATTGATCTTGCATGTTTTCGCAACAGGAATGCTGAAGCAAAAGTCGGTTTGGTCTGCGCTTGCTTTCGAAAACAAGACTTGAAAGTTGCTTGGCCACTCTCGTATATAAAACGTGCAATGTTTTGTGATTACCAGCAAACAGCCCTAGGCACTCAGTTAACTTTTAGCTACTTTTACTGACAGCTCACTTACTTCCGGTTGTTGGACCCACTGTCGTGATTAAAGGCTGAGTGGTTGGAGCGAGTGTAGTGGGTTTGTTTCCATGTCCACCACTTACACCTGCGATTTAGAAAACGAAAATCAGATCATCAACCAGCGAGTTGACATTTGGGAGCAAGGACTGAACCACAGCAGTGGTCGGAAAAATGTCTCCAAAAATGTTTGAGCCCGCAGTTACGTCAAGGGCTACTCTACAAATTTGTATCGATATTGAAGACAGCCTTCAGAAGCTTGTCAGGATCATTTCCTGTCTTATTTTTTCTGACCTCAGTAAAACTATTTGTCGAAAGTTTTCACAGAATTCTTGGCACTGTTGGGTGGGCTGCTAACTGGGGAAGAATATACCCGGGGGTAAAGGGTGGCTTATAAGCGGCATAAAAAACCGTTTGGAAAATTGAGCTGACAAGAAACGCTTTAAAGGCTTCGATGAGCGATGTATTGTAAGAATGTCAAACATTTTTTATCTGTACTCCAAATGAAAACATATTGATTGCTTATATTAATATTCTGTTGAATTTCAATGTTGTGTATGTGCTGGCGTTAGAAAGGTTGTAGCTTTATTCTTTGTGATCGCCTTCAAACTTACAGTCTTCTCTTTCCTCTCTCTCATCGCCACACTGCATTGGTATGCTGTCACAGCTGTCCGCTTGTTCAATCTTCTTGAAACCACTTGACTCGTTCTTAACCCTCACTTCAAGATAACAGTTTGTCTGAGAGTTGAAATTTGTCTTCGTCCAATTTCCCCAAGAACAGATGATCTGGTTACAGTTACCTGAAAATTGCAGACGCATCTCATTAGTTGGAAGTAATAAAAGGTGATTTAAGTTTGAAAAATGGATTTATCTGCTGTTTGGCTTATGTAATCGTTATTGAAGAGCAACCTCGTTCCCATGGCATCGGGAGAAACAGACCCTGAGAAAGAGGTTGACTGAAGAGCTGGCGTTCCATAAAAAGGTGAAAGCGCTAAAATATAAAGAGTGTGATATAAAGTTTGTATTTAAAAAATTTGTTTCGATAATTCAATTTTAATTTATTCTGATATTTTAATGCAGAACGTTACTGATTAAAGTTTTAGTTTATACAAGTTTTCGCACTTGGAGCAACAATAGCGTGTTTGAATTTTATTTTTTTTTTTACTTTTGTTTTACGTTCTTTACATTTATTATATAAACCTCGAAGATTTTTGTTTCCCAGTCGAAAACATAAAGGGGTAGGTTAACCGTACAGCTACACATGAATTAATAAAAAAAAATAGAAAAGCAAACAAACAAGCAAATAAACAAACAAACAAAGAGAAAGAGAAAGAGAAACAAAAAAGAGAGAAAGTAAATGAAGAAAAAACAGCCTAGTATCGAGTCCATAACTTACACTTGGTACGAGTTTCCTCTCGGATAGCAGGACAGGAGTCAAGGCCATCACATGTTGCCCTTTCAATCCATTCTTCTGATTTGTTGTAGTCACGTGTTCGCATCTGAAGAGCGCATCCTACATCCGGGATCTTCCCAGACCAGTCACTCCAGTCTTTGAGCACACAATCTTCCCGATATGAACAGTTACCTGCAAGTAGAACGTTAATCTCTAACGAAAGCTGTCTGTTGTTGTCGAGCAGTTTTGAAACATGGATGCATAAATAATTACAGCCGAAAAAAAGTCAACAATTCATTTTCCGCATGTCCCAATCTTCGAATTTTTTAAAAATCTTTGTTTCATTTTTGTTTAGTATCAAATTTCCTTTTCGTCTGTATTTTTTTTTTTTTTAATTTTAAACATCAGAAAATATACTGATTTTCAAAATTTTCCCTTTATTGACGGAGGTTTAAATTTGGCTCGAAATAAAGTGTTTGTATGGAAGAAAAAATCCAATGATGATGTCAAATGATTTCCATAAAATGAAATTCGTGGAAAGTTTATACATCATGGTGAATTAAGATGTCTGGTAAAGGATTCTGCTTATAGCTGCTCAAAAGTATGTTACCACCCTCTCGCGAGAAGAGACTCTCTTACTTCTCGCGAGATTTTTAACTGTCTATTGGTCACCATATACATGTAGCAACAATAAGCGGCCATAGGATTATGTTTAAAAGTCTTAATTTAAGTTGAGCTTCTTATCGGTCAGGTCAGTGTAAGAAATTAATAAGAAGAAAATGAACTGTCTTCTTACACCACTGCCTTGTTTCAGATGGAGCAGTGGGACAGCTGGTCTGCAATCCACCACAGCTTTCAGCTTGGATCTTTTCGTGATTTTTCGCGGTCACATTCTTTGTTCTTATTTGCTGTGCGCATCCATCTTCGGGTAATTCACCCTGCCAGGCATTCCAGTCACTGATGTCGCAGGTAACATGGGAACATTTGCCTGAAACCAATAACAGTCAAAATCGTTTATTTATCTATAAGCGGACTAAACTCATAGACAAGCACATATGAAAACAAAAACAGTACTGTAAAAACCTTGGTTGAAATTTGGAACCGTAAAACCTCGTGTATTTTTGTGGAAGGTTATCACGATTACCGTTTGCTGATCATAGATTATTTAGCTTAGTTACTTATTTGTAAAGACGTTTCTTTGTTGCTGCACATCCAGTAAAAGGGTTATAGCCTTAAAACGGTTGTCTTTAAAACCTGAATGTCTATTAATCTGCCGGTATACGTAGTGAAGAACAAAACAAACAAGGTAGCATGGCTTTCATGTTATCCAATCGAGGGCTATCTAATCTCTTGTCATGATCACTAACACTATTTTCTTAGTGATATATGTTGTTCTTCAAGGTACATTAGATATACCTATAGTGATACATAATGTGTGGAAAAGTACCTTAGCCACCGAAAAAAATGGTTGTATGGCCTCACTAGAGGAAAGAGTGTTCACACTTAGTCTCCATGCACCAAGCCCGTCCTTACTCCTTATTCAATGAAAGGGAAAGGCGTTACGTTTGGATGATAACATGCTGGCTTCCCATGGAAAAAGAAATCATATGGGACACGTGTCTACAAGGGCAACGTCAAAAGAAAAAACGAGATTGTATCCCGGGTAGACACAATGAAAAAAAGATGAAGACTTACACATTGTCCTTGTTTCCTCTTGAGCGGCCGGACACGAAGTGGTAAGTCCATCACAAGTTTCACGATAAGTGAATTGTTCTTCACCAATGTACTTTCTGGTCCTTTTCTCCTTCCCACACTGCCCTACAGTCAGAACAGCGCTGCTCCAATCAGACCACTCCCCTAGGTCACACTGCACGTGCTTGCATTTACCTGAACGTAAAATGAAGATTGTAAAGCGCCTGGCCAAATGATCAGTAACGCAAGTGGACGCGGGTAGTCGCAAGTTGAACTTCCGTACAGACTGGCTGGAAAAACGGACTCTCAAGTATACTCGCAAGTGCACGCAAGTTGTCAAAAAAGAGCCATTTCAATGCTACTGCGCGTTGCAATTCAGAACTTGAAGTAAACAGCAAGACTTGCGTCGACTTGTGTTGGGTGGCCAAACGGTGAAAAACTTGCGTTGACTTGCGTGCAAATATGATATCGATCAATTGCAAAGTGAACGCAAGTCATCGCAGGTCATCGCAAGTCAAGGCAAGTGCACGCAAGTCCTGGCCAAACGGAGACGCAAGTGGACTCACGAAGTTAACTATAATTATATCAAGTACCAGATTTTATATGAATAAGGCGCAAGGCGTTTCTTTTCTTACTCAAGATATTTTAACTCTCGTGTACTCACAGAAGTTCCTGCTTTCCTTTGGTTCTGTTATACAAGACGTTAACAAGCCACTGCAGTCTTCTTGTAGTGAATATTTCAAAGGATGAACATAACTTCGTTTCCTTGTCTGCACTTGACATCCTTCCTCGGTCAGCGGTTTATCCCATTTGCTCCAGGGTTTTAGGTCACAGGAGTCTCTGTATGCACATTTGCCTAATTTATGAAAACGCAAAACAAAAAGTAGTTAAACCGCTGATAGAAATAGCTATTTGTGTTTTACAACGATCCAAGACGGGATTCATAAAAATTGAAAATGTAAAACCAAACCAAACACTCCTTGTTGCGTGTTGCATCTGTTTGTAATTCTTTATGAAAGTATTTCCTAATTCGTCAAGACGTTAATTATCTCTCGACCTTCTGCTTTTGTAAATGTGCTCAGATAACAGCACGACCTTCAAAAATAAGCGTAGCTGTTCATTTTCCTTGAAAGCGTACTCATGTAAATGCGTCGCTCTTTTACTCCAAACTTGAGTTTAAAATCTAAGGTGTGGCTTATTTACAACAAAGTCTTACATTGCGTTCTTTTCTCGACAATATCGTCCGGGCATGTTTGAGGCAGAGATGGGCACTCCTCAGCATGAATCTGATAGGCAAACGTCAGCGAATACGTCCTCCTTCTCGTCTGTTGCTGACCGCATTCTTCTTCTTTCAGTTCTTTTGGTTCCCACTCTGACCAGTCGCCAAGAGAGCACGTGGCATATTTACAGCTACCTGCAATGTATAAAAAAGTTGTACATGTGCATTCAATGCACCAAAAAGCATGGACAACAGTCAAAAAACTGAGGACTCGGTTGGATTTCTGAATACTGCATGGTAACCCATTTCTTACGGTCTTTATCTTTTTTTGCCAGAAAGGTACTTAAAGAATTAGATATGAATCCGAGAGACTTAGCTGATCTGTATCAATAACATTTTGATAGGCATAACAACAATTAAGAGGCCATCTTTCTGAAAAAAAAAACACCCACTCAAATTCGCATCAAAAAATAATTTCGTCTGAAACTCTGGCAACTGAAAGACTTTACCGAGGCTAGAACTTAATCAGATTTGGTTTGATTCAAAATGATTTTCTGGCCGCGTTAGGAGCCATAAAATATCTTGCCCATTCTGGCCCGCCGCAACGTCTGGAAAATTAAAAAAATTGGCATATTTCGATCCGCTGTCAAATATTTCATTCGCATCGAACACCGTACAATTTTTGTATGACTTTGTTCATAATCATTTCTAGTTTTCAAAGAAAGTAGCAAGTTTTCCCTCGATTTATCTGCCGGGAAATGCGAAATCAGGGATATAATGACCACTACTGATCGCCATCGAACGAAGTTTGAAAAATGACCTTGATTTAGAAGCGAGACCTAGCTGATAATTTTACTCTACACAGCCAAAAAGTGTAGTCCTTTATCAGCTAAAATATGCAAAATCACATGTACGTTTTCAGTATTTCGAAAGTTATGACTGTTTGTATCAGCACATGTGCGAGTAATAACGAAGTACGACATATTCAAGCGGAATGAAATATTTGACAGCAGCTTGAAAAATCATGCCTATTTTTCGAACTTTCCAGACGTTGCAGTGGGCCCGAAGGGGCAAAATATTTAATGGCTCCTAACGCGGCCAAAAAATCATTTTGAATCAAACCAAATGTATGTAAAGTGACATGGCAACTTGGATAAAGTGAAAGTAAAAGATTTTCCGAGTTCCCCCAATGGGAGTCGAACCCATGACCTTCCAGACATCGAGTGGATGTTTTTCAGAGAGACAGCCTCTTAACTGTTAAACTTAGCCTGTTGTGCAGTGCACAGTTCACGTATGTGTTTCAGCGTTATCTACATATATACACCTTTATGGTACCTGTTCCTGGGTTTGTCTAAGCTGCATGCTATTTATAAGATTGTGAGTATATTTGACAACATTGTATTAAAACTAGAAAACTGTTCTCGCGGCTTACACATTGCACGCGTCTGTTTAATGGCTTGCGGGCACTCTTGAGGTAGACTGGGACACTCATCGACATGATATTCGTGGACAACTGACTTGGTGTATTCTCTTGTCCGTTTTTGCTCGGTACAAGTCCCCTTCTCGACTGCGCCTTCCCACTCGCTCCAGTCCTTCAATGTACAATCAGCCTTGGAGCAACTACCTGCAAAGTAAGAACTACGTTTAACTTTTCTTTCTGAAAACAAACAAAGGAATAAAGTTTTAATCCGTCTTTTGCAAGCAAAAGTGAAAAAAAAAAAATGAATAGCTTTGCATAATCCTCGTGGCATAAGAACACCTTGTACACATCTTTACAGCAAAAGAGCTTCAGTATGCTTGCATTTCATCAGACAAACAAAACAAATTTTATAAATAAGTAAAAAAGAAAGAAATACAATTTATGCAAATGAGTAAATCAAACAGACAGACAGACAGACAGACAGACAGACAGGCAGGCAGGCAGGCAGGCAGGCAGGCAGGCAGGCAGGCGGATAGACAGACGGACGAGCAGCTTGACAGATAGATAGACAGACAGAAAGACAGACAGACAGACAGATAGTCATTCAATAAGTAAGTAACTTCATATGTTATCCATGCCGGGAAAGGTGTACATTGTATAACATGACTTACACATCTTTCGATAGTCAGACTCTGGTGAAGGACAAGCAGTTGGTATCCCTCTACATGAACCAATTTGTTGCTCCAAAGAAATGGTCAAACTATAGGGTCTGATTCTGGTCTGCCTCCCACAGCTACCCTCTTCAATGTCCCCTGTCCATTGTTTCCAGGCTCCCGGATGGCAATTTGCTTTCAGACAAACACCTGATATGGCCAGCATTAAAAGAAAACCAGGACGTAATGTGTGCCAACAAAGATAACAAGTTTCTAGAACCTTTAATTCCGTTTGTAAGAATAGTAAAAGGTCTACGTAAGCTACGTAAGCAAAGTTCTACGAATGAGGGGTTTCTTCCTTTTCTGGGGAAGAGAAAGTAGCTTAATCAGGGGGTGGGGAGGCTAAGAAGGATTGCGCTCAGGCAACTCATTTTTTAACTCATAAATGATCTAAAGATTTAACACACTTGACACGTGCACTAAACACAGCTTTGTTTCGATTTGTTTTAGGCAAATTTTTCACAACTCGCTTCAACAGTTTAGATCTTTTTCCGCTCGGAATCCATATGCAGTTGAAATTTGGTTGGTTCTTGTCTAGCTCAGACTATTTTTCTTCGGGCGTTCCGGTTTCCCTCCCTCCTTAAAAAAAACACTTACAAATTCTAATTCGATGTGAACATGGAAATTACTAAGAGCTTATGTCGCCTTCTTTGCTAAATAATATTACAATTATGTTATTAAACGTATAAGAGCGGTTTTCACTTAAGTGTCCAAAGTAATTTGCGTTTGCTTTGGTTTTGCATTACTAAGCACAGTGATTGGTCTAAAAATCTCGCACCACTTTCTCAGCCAATCAAAACATGCTTAAACCAAAACCAATCGTCTCTCGCTCGCGCACGTTTTCCCGCGCCTCGTGCCGGCTCCATGTATTTGCTTTGCGTTTTGATTGGCTCAATGGATTCTCTCTATGTCTTTTGTGATTGGCCAGAGTAATAACTTTGCTTTTGTTCTACGACACTCAATTGAAAACTGCTCTAAGCTGGAGTTAATTGTGACATACATTGTTGTCGTTTCTGGACTGGTGCAGCGGGGCAGTAAAGGTTCAGCCCACCACAGCTGAAGCGCCTATGTGTGGTTTGAAGTGGATGATTGTATGGCTTTGATCTTGTCTGTTGGTAACATCCGGGTTTCTGAGCGTTTATATCACCTTTCCAACTTCCCCAGTTTCCAAAACTACAGTCCTCTCGGTACGTACAAGGAACTAATACAATGGAGATTCAATATCTTACTTTACTTGATGTTTAGAGGATATTTCTTAGTTTTATAGTCTTACTGATAGACATTTAAAAATTGTCATTCACATCTGACATGTACAAATATTTATAGCTAAATGCAGAAGAATTTCTCATAACAAACCTTTGCAGTTTCTTCCAAACTTCGTGCACGTGTAAGTGTAGTAGTATTCATACTACAACAAAAGAAAGAAACATGTTATTATAAAAAAATACGAGTTGATTTTGACTATGTTTAGCTACAAACGTGAACGATCAGGAACCAACACTGCAAAAGATTTTTTAAAAAATGATGTAAAATTTAAATTATCACATCGAAACTATCTTTAACACAAAAACCAACACTTCCTTATTTCAATTCAATCGGGAATACACGGCCTCACAAGTTTATAGCATAATCCTCACAGTGTCTAAATAAAGGTAATTTATTGTTGTGGTTAGAACAAGAAAAACTAGCGTTCAAACCGCATCAGAAGAGGAATTGAATCTCAGTCATTACCCTTGTAGAGCCACCAGCAAGTTAAGCTAAAAGATCTTCCGTCTCAGTCTTCCCAATGATAACCATTCTGAGTCATTGAAGATGTGAATATTGTTCATCGTGGTGAATGATAGGAATGAACGTTTATTCTTATTTCAATTAGGGTTTATGGTTATTACTGTTGATATACCGTTTTACTTTGAGGTTTCCTTCTTAAAGTTTGTACAACGTTAAGTATAATTATCGACTGATTGTTCCGAAGGTCAATAAAATAAAAAAGATCCTAGTCGAACATACCGCTCTTTGGTTCTTGCCCATCACTTCTTCAATTTCTTCAAAATCACATCCCTCATCATAACATTCATGGTGCAGGCCTCGTCTTACGCGAGTATGAAGATCGAGAAAGTTGTTGGCATCTTCTGTGTTTAGTCGCACGTCATTCGTGTCACCTGGTAGTCAAAGTATATACTTATTAGAACGCTTTCCATTTGTTAGAACTGGCCGGCCAGACCAGTACGTTCGAGAACAGATTTTCGTTGTTAGGTCGATTTGTCCTGTCAAATCAGTTAATGCACAAATAGAGTCCGAATATTATACACTATTGTGGTAATTTGAGGTGAAAATCTCGTGAAAAAGGCCGATTTTACATTCCAAAGTAGCGGTCTGACAAATGGAATTAGGGCGGTGCAGTGAGCTGGTCCAGTGAGACTAATAAACGTTCTAGAAGGACTACTCAAGTACTGTTTTCATCAGTATGTTTTCAGGTTTTTTCTCATCTTGACTAATAAAGTTTCCCCGATTTAGGTATTGGCTTCCGTCATTCTGGCAACTTGCTTCATTTTTCAATAAATTCAGTTTCTTATTTTTTTTAATTTTTTTTTGTAGATCATGTCTCTATTCTCGTATGGCCTCAAGCGTCGATTAATGCGAAAAACCAGTGGTTTAACACTAAATCTATGCTAGAAATTTACCTGGAATTTAACCAGTGTTTTTCATGTAATTTTACTGGTAATTTTTGCGGGATTCTCCAATATGAAAAAGATTAGGGGACGGTTGGGGATGTATTTACAGAGTACACGTGCCAGATTTCTCCGCAAACACTTCTGGCCAGAAAATAATATTTTATTTCAATTTTTGACGACTTATTTCTGTTAATCTGCGCGGGAATTTTTTAAATTAACGTTTACAGAGATGTACTATCAAAACAACTGTGTAAAAATCGATAGGGCAGTCCCTAATAAGCGGCATCAAAACATGACAGAACGACCCCTAAAATCGAATGGTACAAAATTAATCCCCGTCAGAGGAGTCCTTTCGGAGTAATGTCTGTTACTGATAATTTGAGTTAAATTAAAAGATAAAACAAAAGTTAAGCCCGGGCCAAACGAGGATAAGAGTTGCCAAGAGTTGACTCTCATGAGAGTTATCGACTATCACCAACTCGGGCCAAACGGAAAAAAACTCTTATCGACTCTCATGAAAAATTTTAGCACGTTCAAAGTCGATGAGAGCGCACGAGAGTCGATGAGAGTACATGAGAGTTTCAGGCCAAACGAGAGCGGGAGTTTGAACTCTCGTCAACTCTCATCCTCGTTTGGCTCGGGGCTTTGAATAGGTTATAAAAATCGGAATTAATAATTTGAGTATAACTCTAGCAACAAAGAATCTAAGTACTCAAAAAATAAAACCCCGAAAATCCTACTTATTTTCCAAAAGGAAAAACCTACTACAATGAATAAAACGAACATCTGGTAAACGCAAACAATGTCAGTTTTTGTTTAAAAGAGAATGTCTTGCTGATTGCAGGAAGTGTGCCAATTTGTACAAATAAATCCGCCAATAAAAATACAAAATAGAAACAATGTAGACCTCATAATTTACTTAGTGATTGTTTCACTCCTTATTATTCTTGACACAAATGACAATAACTTATCAGTGCGAAATATTAGTTCAAACTTCTGTTTAAACACAGAATGACTCATTCCGGCTGTTTAAACACAATTTTTGTACATTTAAATTTTAGGCTTTTTGTTTTTGATTGTGAAAGGGATGAATGAGGTGCTAACCGACAGTCATAATCTACCCACTGCTTTAACAAAAACGTGGTGTATTTAATTAAAAGTCCTACAGCTGGAATTTTCCAACCTTTGCTAATGACTACCTAATCTGTGTATGTAGATACTAATTACATATCGAAAAATCAAATATCGAACATACATACACGCATACAACCTTTATTTATACACGATGAAAGATAGAAGCTACAAGCTTGTGGGGTCGTGTACAAATTAAAATAAAATAAAAAGATTAAACATTTTAAAAATCGTTTTAAAAAGCATAAGATCTACGTATTTAAAACCATACATTATTATGAATTCGAATGAGTGAGAATAAACATCGAACATTGAAACGAAATATCTAAAATTGTTTTTAGTTCTCAAACAGAACTTTCACAGATAAACATCTATAAGTTTTATTCGAATAGCTTAGATCCCCGTGACGTTACGTAGCCTCATCATAATCACGTAAAATTAATGCTCTTTTATATGGATTAAAAAAAGCAGCGGGTACAACAATTTGAAAATGACAAATTTTCTTCTCGGCTAATGGGCAAACAATTATGTTTCGGTCTATTTTTGTAAAACTTTGAAATTAACTCTCTAAATAAAATACACCACGATATAGTAATATGATACAATGTAGAAAACTACGTACAAATTTGCAATATTTTTTGGAATGTGGTTGCAAGCGTATCATGTAGTACGATGAAACTAATTAGCTATCGAAACTGAATTAACTCAGAAGGAACTTTTAAACCTTTGCTAATGAATACCTAGTCTGTGTATGTAGATCCTAATTACATCCAATAACGAAACGTCAAATTTAAAATTGGTTTCAGTTCTCAAACTTGTGCAGATCAACATCTATAAATTTTTTCGGATAGCTCAGATCCCTGTGACCACACGTAGCCTTGGTCACATCAAGTAAAATTAATGTTCATTTTATCGATTGAAAAAAAAACGAAGGTACAACAATTTGTTAATAAAAATTGTTCTCGCCTCATGGGCAAGCAGCTATGTTTCAGTCTTTTCTTGCAATATGTAAAAACTCAAAATTGACTTTCTCAATAGAATGCTCAACTAATGCGACCCAATGTAGAAAACTAGGGAACATTGTTTGAAACACCGCAAATTTGCCATATAATTTTTTTAAAAATTAAGGAACGTAACTATTAGCGAACCCTAGAGTTCTTGAATGAAACTAATTAGCTATCGAGATTAAAAAGACCTGAATGACCTCAGTTGATTGGAAATTGTCTTACCTTCTCCAAAAGCTCCAAGGAAGAATACTGTCAAAATTAAAACCTGAAATTTCCCCATTGCGAAAAGGACCATGCCTGTTTACAACTGCGATTTAAACCACCGCAGCAGCGCTAAAGATAAATTATTGCTGATAATATTTATTTAGCTGCAAAATCTCATTTTTACTGTCCAATAAAGGCACTCGGCACTTTTCTTTTGTGTTTGAACACAAGTCATTCGTGTTTTTGTTTTGTGCCTTTATCGGATAGTTGACAGCTAATTATTTTGTTCTTAACAGTACGTGCGAAGCCTTGGCTTGAAAATTTTCCGCCCGCGTCTTTTACTGGGTGTGGCTTCAAACGATTCGTATTTTTTATTTTCTTAAACTGGCTCTTCACCATTCTCGTACCCTAACAGAACCTTCGCGTCTAGAGTCATGGATCTTCCCTCCAATACCTTTTCTAGAATTCGAACCAATAATGCCGCAGACGTTTACCATGTTCAGCTTGTTAAGGTCTATTAAGGCGATGACTCATTGTGAGCTGTACAAATAATGAAATATACTTTTTCGAAATTATAGCTCACAACAATACCGTCGCCTTTATAACTATACTGGTGTTACTTTTTTTGATAAACATTTAAAAAACGTTAACACCACTATTAACATCAAAAGATGGTATCCGCGGAGCGTAACCTTTGGGGGTTTTTGTTGGGGGGTGGGGAAGAGGTGCAACCGATATTTTTTAATCCTGACCCTGATTTCAGAGCTGACTTTTTAAATCTATACCCGTTTTCAAACCTGGCTGTTTGTGTTTTTAAAGTGGAATATTTAACAATTTATCGCCCCAGGCTCAGTGAATCTCAGTGGATATGCCACGAGACGAAGTCGAGTCATGTCTAAGCAGGTCAAACTTTATTTAGGTAAAGTGGCTCAATCGTAACTTGGCTGATATCAACAGGCCAGGGGCCCTGCGTTAATTATGACTACCAGAAGTACATAATCTAGATCATGTACTTCTGTGACTACATAATAAAAATATGAAAAAGAGCGCTTAAAATACAAATGAATCGTAATTATTTTAAAAACTTAGAAGAATAGGGAAACCAAGTTAAGTAGGTCATGTAACCTTTGTGTGAGCAATAAATAAAAATAAAATAAAATAATAAAAAAAATGTCGTTCCTTTGACAGCTTGTGTTGTAAAAATAAACGGTGAGATTTCTAATAAAATAATCCGATTAACTAAAACTAAAATGCATTTCAAGGCTTTCCTCTGTGTTTCCAACTCCACCTTAACATTTCAAATAATTCTTTGGTTGTTGCCCCCCTTTGTATTAAGTATTAAAAATGTAATGACTCAAAATGTAGGAAATGGCATTTATGGGAGCTCAAATTTTCAAAAGTTTCCTCAGGTCTACGCCCTTGGATTCCCCTGACAGGGGATTATTATTCTTCTTCTTTATTCTTCTTAATCGCGGAATAAAGTTCCATGATCTAGACCCACTACCACCTAGCCCTCCGCGCAGTCGTTTTTAGGGGCGCTCAGGCTACCTTCCACGCTTCCCCCTCTAATATAACGGGCTCTAACAGGCTGGGTTACGAGACAACCTCGCCGCCATCTTGAAAGCGGAGTGGTCCCTGGGAACGATTTCGCCTGGTCAGCGGTGTTTCTTCCTGGAGACTCGATGAGTTCCGTTACATGAAGTAGAATGTAATCGCCATCTTGGTTTCCAGAGAAGTGGGCAGAGTTGAGAAGTCATATCGAAGGGGGAGTTTTGCCGTAGAAAGGAGCCATGTTCGAATTATTAAGACGGAAAAGTGTGGTAGTCAGTATAATTCTGTTCGGAGCTGCTGCTGGAGGAGGCTTAGGTGTTTACGTGCGTGACAATTGGGATATTGAAGCCAGGGTATGTTCATATAGCCTAACATTTGTGTACATTATATTAAATTTTGTCGTGCTGCACGTTTAAGTTTAATAATATTAACACGGATTCCGCTGAAAGCTCGAGCAATAAAAGCAAAAATTAATTACCAAAAATCTACTTATAGCACCGTACTACTATTTTCGAGCGACCTTGAAAGGCAAACTTTTTTCTGCATTTTCTCACATGTAAAACATTCAAGTTTGTCTAGACAAACTGTCGCGTTTTACAAGTAAACCATTTAACGTTGTTTAACGTAAAAAATACTCTCAAAAAAAATAAAATAAACAATCGCTGATCGCTGTCACAACAATTGCCAGAAATGTAAAAAAAAATGATAAAAAAAATAATGTCGACGCAAAAGTTTTCAAAACCATTGTTTCATGTGCAGAAACACACCGGCGGAGCTGTCAAACTTGACATGTTGATGCTCCAAACGTTAATTGGTTCAGTTGAAAAACGCGACGGTTTGTCTAGTCAAACTTGAATGTTTTACCCTTGAAAAAACGCGGAAAAAAGTTTGCCTTTCACGGTCGCTCAAAAATGGTAGTAACATTTTGTATACTACTTAAAACATATTACTTTACAGCTGTTTCCGATCACACGCGCCCTCCAACAACTTTTTTCTCTTGTTTGAAACGTGAGTTTTGATGGACGTCAATCATCCGTTTCCACGACAATAATCGCTTCCTCGCGCCAGTTTCAATTCGCCGGTCCATCGCCAAACACATCGACAAGACGACGCACAGCCTTACATGTAACTTTTACATGAAAGAGTTATGAGCAGTTATGATTTCGAAAGACTTAACGGAACGAACATAGTGAAATAAGCTTACTGGCCGGTTTACGGCCGGCTCAAATATTTTCCGAAAGACGGCTTGGAATGTTGAAAACCTAAGCTTGGTTAATTTATATTGCGGCCGGCAGTTTTGAACACGAAACGGGCTCAACTTTCTGACCAAATTTCTTAAAGTTATGTCTGGGTATTTTGAAGACTAAATCAACCAAACTGAAATGACACTGGAATGAAGATGGCTCGGAATTGAACCCTCAGTGTTCAAAACTCCCGGCAGCAAGTATTCGGTACATTAGCCAAGCTTTCGTCTTCTACATTTATACAAGCCGTCTTTCGGAAAATATTTTAGCCGGCCTTAAACCGGCCAGTAAGTTTATTTCGCTACGTTGGGTCCGTTCAGTCTTTCGAAGTCAACTGCTCATAACTGACGTTTATAACTGTAAACAAAAGTTACATGGGAGGCTTTGCATCGTCGTCGATGTGTTTGGCGATGGAAGCGAATGATTGACATCCATCAAAACTCATTTTTCAAACAAGAAAAATGTCGTTGGAGGGCGCGTGTGATCGGAAACAGCTGTAATTCATTTCTGTAAATGCCCCTGCGATCAAATTCTAAACCATTTGGCTAAACTGTAGAATACCGGGCCACTAATTTGCATCTCATTGAATTTGAATGGTTCCTTTTGTTTCTTCTATGCTTCGTTCTTAAAGCGTTTAGAGATATGTAAATAAGTGGCTCGGTATTGTAAAATCGCTCCATTTTCGCCTTTATTGCTAGAATGTTAAGTGGAAACCATTTTATTGCGGTTTTCCATGATATGTAAACTCTGAAATTCTTTCCCTTACCAATGGTTTAGACTTTTTGCTGATGTCAATTATCTTAGCGGACCTCTTGGGAAACAAAAGGTCACTTTAACCAGGTCAAAAGGTCACATCTGTTGGCTGGGATTGGTGAATTTTGATACATTTTGTTTGATTCTGTTTTTCATGGTTTGTTGGCTATTGCCATAATTATGATTGATGGCAGCGCAAATGCAATCGTTAGTTCAATTTTAGCCTGCGAACAGGCTTTCTGGAGCACTCGACCAGCGGGGCAAAATGAAAAGGGAAAGCCTGCACGAAGATTGCTTAGCTTGTCAACTGTCACATTTGAACAAATTACACTCGCCATAAGTCAAATTCAAAACTGAGGTAAACAAATAATAGTAGACATGAAATTTTGGCACTCGCTCGCCCGCAAGCACCGTGTCTCATGGAGAAACTCCAAAAAAACTCTGTACAGCCAAACAACAAAAAGAAGAGAGCCCGAGCTTTAAGCATATCTTGCAAATAGAATTGAGCCAAAACAAACTGAACTACATGTAGCACAACATGTGGCAGAGTACAGATTTTGAGGTGTCATTTAACTCTACAAATGGGAAACCACACAGCACGGACTAATAACTTCTAGACACTTCCTTGGCCACAATCTTATGGCTCTATTCAATACATAATGCCTCCAAATAAAACAGTGCCCCTCAGATAGAAGTCAGAAGCAAATAAGGCCGAAAGACCAAATTTAACATAGAACTGCAAATTTACCGGCTTTATTTACCATGACAGTTGATTTTTGTCTCTACCAGAAATGAAAAACTATGACTATCTCATGCATAATTAAAATCCACCAATCAGCACATTGCCTCCGAAATTTGAACGCAAACACTCGATATCCTGAGAGATGCATGCAGGCTTTCCTTCTTGAGGTCTCGCGTCATCCGTCCGATCATTCCGGAAAGCCTGCAGCCTGTTGGAAAGCCTGTTCGCAGGCTAGTTCAATTTTGAATTTCAAATTTGTACAGTATATCACTGAAAACTGCAATAATTTATAGTCAAAACCCTCTGGTAAGCGTCCATCCAAATGCCAAGCCTTTGTGATCGCTTACAGAAGATGGTTGCTTAGGAAAGGGATAAAGATAAAGCCTGTTGAAATTTTTGAGGCTTTACCCCCAAAATTAATGCTTTATTCCAGAAGCAGATTTAAGGGTGTCCAGTGCAATTTTAAAGGTGCAATACCAGCAGTGTAACTGCAATGAAGCACTTGCAAAGACTTGCATCTTGCTACCCAATTGAAGAGGTATAGAATGGTCCTTGAAATATGATGAGTTTGGATTTTACCATTCTTCACCCCCCTATTGACATCCCTTAATTCATTCACAATCAAAGGTTTCATTGTTCACCTGACAGTTCGAAATATAAAATGACCAAGCCCACTACTTGAAGAAGATATTGACCAGTTTCCATGGAACAGTGGTAATTGGTCTGGGTCTGCACCTAAAATCCATACATGTAAATTAGCCTCCATCTTGGAGAATGAATGTATGCCTTTCTGTTATTTTTAAAAAGGTTACTTTGTTGATCATGAGTTTACCCTCACGTTCTAGCATTACAAGTCATGTTGTTTTTACACACAAAAAAAAGAATTAGAAAAAAACTTAGAAGACTTCTCGTGACACTGGCCGCCGCCCTTTAACGTAGATGAGTGACACTCATATTTATTTCATTTTATTAGGAAGCACGAGTTGCTGAGCTTGAAAAACAAGTACAAGAGAAACAAGCTGTTGTGAACAGACTGAGAGAAAGTGTTGAAGGGAAAAAGTAATCTGGAACATGGGAATGAAAAGCTACATACACCTGTATTTGAAACATCAAAAAGAATACAAATGGACTTAGATGTTAACTCTGATGTTTTTTACCACAGAGAAAAGATTTCAAAATTGCTGTTTTCATTCATTTATTACTAACAATTACATGTAAATCTTTCTAGCAGGCTTGATAACACTTTGTAAAAATTTCAAACTTTGGTTCTTTTCTTAAGTTTGTGTCACATCTGTAAAATGAATTTGGTGTACCTTATGTGAGTGGAAATTTCCTCTGTTAGCTTTCTTGAAAGAATGTCAATTGGTTTTCATCTAAATAAATTGTTACTATATTTTAAAACTTGTCAGTATCTTGATATATTTTGTCAATGTGGTAACTTTTTGTTGTACATTTACAATTACATGTCATTAGACGTTACATATCTTGCAAGGCAAGAACCATCCTCCACGAGGTATAAAATAGGAACTGGCAGCAAATTAATTTTGTGGGGAACCCTGGGAGTAATTAAGAGACAACAGACAAATGACAAGCATCTCCTTACGGGGCTGGCAAACCCATGCTACAGTAGGGGGAAAAAGTGGGAGGGGGGGAGAACCTGGGAGTTGAGAGGGTAGGGGTCAGGGGTGGGAAAAGAGAAGGGAGGAAGTGGGATTCCTACACCTGAAGAATGGCTACCTGTTAGTATCTCAGGCAGTGAAAATGAATTTGCGCTTCTCATTTACCCTCTTTCCCCTCCACTCGTTAACCTCAATTCCGGATCTTTTATGATGAGTGTATCATGTTTCATGACACCTAGTTTGTACACATCAACATATGATTTTTCCTGATCGTTTCTTGGTGGTTGTCGCCTTTCGGTACTTTCTCTATTGCAAGATATGTTTCCGTCTCTATTGCAGAAAGTGACCATTAGTAAAGACTGGAAATCACCTTTAGCCTTTTGGTTGTGCAATCCCCCTCTTGTCATCGCTGAGCTCCGTTTGCAAGGCATAAAAAATTACACATCTTTTTGGGCTAAAATGTCTGTGTTGCCACATAGCCTCTTTATTATTATACAATAAATTTGAAAGGTCTTACCGTATTTTCTCAAATAAACGCCCCCGGCGATTATTTCAAACTTGGCTTCGTGAACCCGGCGTTAATTTGAAGCCGGCGTTTAATCAGCAATTTTCTGCAAACTTTTCAGATTGATTTATTGTTACCGATCTTCGAGACCAAGGGGCAGTTTGTCAAGGCGGGAGGACTGATTTTTCTCTTCGTTCTGCCCCGAAAAAGTGTCCCTGGGTGGCTGGGTATCCAAAGGTGGTAATTTCCCAAAGGTGCACTAATACGGATTGAATAGTTTATGTTGCAATACAGATTTGTGACAAACAGAATATTTTTACTTGTTAGCTTGACCTCAAATAAACGCCGGGACCTCGAACAAACGCCCGCGGCATTTATTTAATAACTAGCAATTTTGACCCGGCGTTTATACGAGGCCGGCGTTTAATCAGGGTCCGGCGTTTAATCGAGAAAATACGGTAATTAATTTTCAGCAGGGAAAATATAGGCCTCACAAAGATGATAAAGGTCTAGAAAAAACGTAAACTGCAGTTAAATCGACGCCATTTTGCGTAACAACTAAGTAGGTGGACGAGAGAAAATTTAAAAATAAAACTTGGCTTAAAAGTTAGTAACCTGCGATCAGGCGTTATTTTTCTCACGTCGAAAAAAAAGAAAGCCTGATCGTAAGTTAAAAAGTTCGTGGTGCTAAACAACTTGATTCATGAAGCACGTTGACTGTGTCCCGGATGTTCACCTCCCGGAAGCCAAAACACGAATAATCAAATACATAAATAGCATACAAAACCTTATTTCACGCAAGCAACTGATTTTTCTGTACTTAGCTTTTTAACTTTATTTCAACTATATACATGGTGTAACGACTCTAGTTAACAATAGCCATTCCGTCAGAAACACTGACTTCAGTGAAAGTTTCTGGTATTCCAAAATGTCTCATTTTTTTTTCGGGTGGAAATGTTACACCGAAAATTTCTTAACTATTTACAACTTTCTCCCCTGTTCAAATTCATTGTTCAAAGTTAACTATTTTTGGGGGGGTAAAAGCACATTAATTGTAAAGCTCAAATAGGATGACGAATACGCTTAACTCGACCATGCTCTTGTGAACCTTGCTAGCGCTGGTAAGCTAAATATTATTAAAGGATATTCCGAGACCTGGCCTGTTACGTCAAAGTTGCAGACGTTTGCAAGGCTTGGTTGGCAAGGGTGAGTTGCTAAAGGAAATAGGTTTTCATTCTTTTTTCTTTAAACTTAGTGGAATAACTTAATTTAATATATTTAATTTTATTTATTATATATATATTTTTATATTATATACAGTGGAGCTAACTGGCCACCAAAACCTCGACTGGTTCTCATTAATCGGGACGTTGTATTGGATCGGGTAGCAGCTTCCTCAAGGTTACACATAAATGGTTCGCTACCGTTAGAGAGAACAATAGAACAAACAACAGGAACAATGCTCCTAACCCCCCCCCCCCCCCCCCCAAAAAAAAAAAAAATAGCAATTCACTGCTACGTTAGAGGCCCAGTAGAATTACAAGCTTTCGAGAGCTGCTACACTTCTGGTTGTATCCAGTCACAGGTTGCTTTCTGGTGCCCCTGCATAAACATTTGGAAGCCTGGTTTGCATTCTGGGAACGTTCAGGCTGTCTCTTGCTCGGGCCCCGTCTTTCACGTCCATGGTCCTGCGATTGTCGATGTTATTGAAGGTTTTGGTATCGAACCCATGGTCTGACAGGGGCCTGTGGTTGACTTGAGTCATCACAGTCGGTTGGTCCATCTGCTCTTTAACACTCGTCATCGACTATAAAGAAACACAGTAAGTTTACTTCACTTTCAAGGATAAGATTAAATGACAGTTAGTTACTGGGGTGGCTAAATCAGCAAGATGGAACGTAAAGCCTTCAAACGGAACAAGGATGGTTTTAGCGATTTCGCATATTTTTGGTCTAAATTGTTCTGAAATTAGTGGTAGGCAACCTAACCCATGAACATCTAAACGAAGGTATAACCTTAATTTGTGGATAGAAATCAAGCAACGGCTATAATTATCGATTTTTAAATACACGCGAAAACAACTTTAAAAGTTTTAAAGCCTTCACTTTTCAAATTAATTGCAAACAATTTTCATCCGAGCCATCAGCAGCGAAAGACGCTTGTTAACAGTTTCAGTGCTCTAATATAGCAACTAGCAATAAGAATGGACCATTAATTTTTAGGTTCCTAGACACAAATATAAATTTGTACTGTTCAAAAATCTGGTAAAATCCGTGACAAAGCCCCTTGAACGAGAAGCTTCGTCACGACATAAATTTTTAAGAATTGCTTAAACCCCCCCCCCCCCCCTCCTCCCCTCCCCCAAGAAAAAAAGAAAAGAAAATGAAAAGCCATTGTCTCACCCCGCTCTTGATGACTTCATCTCTTAGGTTATTACATCTCCTTTCAACCAACAGGAACACAACCGACACCACAATTCCTCCTGCCAGAACAATGAATACACCAGTCATGTGATCCAATGAGATACTCATGGGTGTGCTGCTTGCTTCAGCCTTGGGGTCTGGGCACTCACTGCGTTGTTCCCACCATTTCTTTCGAAGCTTGTCCACGATACCTTCCTCGCGAAGCTAAGAAACAAGAGATAATAGTATTTAAGCCTACTTGTGCAACATGCAGAGCAATTTCTTCTCTTACCAATTGGCTCTCACAGCAGTCCTGAAAACGTACGGTGCGCAGGCTTTTGCCCGCCAAAACTGCCGCAGCTGTCAAATGCAATGCAAACTGTTACTAGACTTTCAACAAAAATTTGAAACTTTTGAACCAACCACATCGTTTAGATGGTCGCTGTATTATTATCTTCTTGCGTCATTATATTTAGTCCTATGAATTGTACGCCTCAACTTGTTACTACTCTCTTCATGTGAAACTACAGGGCTTTTGCCATTCTCGTGTTTCGAGCTACAGCTTGTTTTGTCCGATCCGTTGCTTTAAAATTAGTAGAAAGCTAAAAGCTAAATCTGATTGGAATAGGTTATACGTGTTCTCATATAATTGGGAGAATCTAAATAACAGAACTGAACTGTACAAAGTGCAAGTGCATCAGTACAATAATAACCAAAATCAAAATTACAACCAAAAGGCAGCTGTTTTAATTTCTTTCCTTCATAACCTTTTAGAAAAAAAGGAGATAAAACTTTATATTTCCTTCACGGAAGTAACACCCAGAACATTGTCTTGTTTCCACATGTACAGAGCTACGTATCTCAAGCCAATCACGCCACTTATAATTACCTTAAGTATTGCGACAGAAAATTGGTTGGTCAGTTCTGAATTTCGTTGCAGTGCAATACCATAACTCTTGGCCTCCAGTAAATTCTCCAGCATCATCGTATTGCATGGATTTCTTCTGTTGTAATAGTCTAGGTACGGTCCGTCCGTCAAGTATGCAAAGCCACCTTTTCTCACTGTTTCCACGCCCTCTTTCGTCGAGTTGACAAATGTGTTGCCAGTTTTCATTGTATGGAACATGGTTTGATAGGTCTCCACCTCCGACTGGCTAAAGAAGGTGTACAAAGATCCTCCGTTTAACACGCCATATTTAATCTCTTTCTGCTTGGCCAAGTCTTCCAAAGAGTTGATAGTGCTTTTTGTGTTTTTGGCTTAAAATAAATTAAAGCAGAGAATGCAATGAGCGTCTTCGCCTTGGTGGGCCAAAAAGCGAAGTGTTTTTATAACAGTTGAATCCCGATACCTCGAATCTTCAAGGGAAAACGGAAAAGGTTCGAGTTATCGGGGGTTCAAGTAAGCGAGGGTAAAATTAGCAAGAAAATGACCCGGATTGGAGGGAAAATGAAAATGGTTCGAGTTAGCGGAATATTTGAGTCATTGAGCGTTCGAGTTATCGATCGGGATCGATTCGACTGTATCCTAGTTTCTTTTTTTGGCATGACACTTAAGCTATTAAGGTGCATAAACTGAAAGTGGCTTTTGAATTGGTAGCACTGGCCGCAGCAGACTTAAACAATTAGTTAACACTCAATAACTTCAAGATGGCCTCGATTTTGTAATTGGTTTCCCGAATACTCCATTTCAGTTGTCAGTGATTTCATTTTGCTTAATATTTAATTTAATAATTGTGCAGCTGCTCTGAAGAGTTCTTCTACAGTCACGGAACTCGTCCCGCGAATGACTTAAATAAATTGATCGATCGATTAATTGATTGATTGATTGATCAGTCGTGGATTTAAGACTTCCACTTCCTCCTTTAATGTGTTATGACATTACCTGTGAAATACGCCGCCAAGTTGGCAGTGTAAGTGGAAATCAAAATCAGCGTGAAAAACCAGAAAGCTCCAGCCAACACCCTTCCAGAGGCAGACCTGGGGGTGTTGTCAGCACCTTGCTGCAGAATGGAGCCAGCTGCGAACCACAGACTGTTAAACAAATTGAGTTCGTCCCCGTCTCCTTCTCCAGATCTGGCCGCTGTCGCACGGTAGCCACTGGGACTGAAGTGATCCAAGCAGAAGATGAGTAAAGTGATACCTATTACCTGGTAACAAGAAAAGACAGAAGCGGTTATTTTTCTGCTCTACACACGGTCCATATATATTAACTGCTGAACCATCAAAATGATTGGTTAAAGAAGTGATCCTGTACATGTCTTTTTCATTTGGACCACTCGCAATTTCCCCAGGACCCGTCTCCACGTACTTGCCATTTAATTTTTAGCAACCTTATTTCAGTAATGTTGGAAAAATAAAGAAATTCTTGTTGACCGAGCTTGTTATCGGTCTTGTTACAGAAATATAGACCGCGTTCATTTAGGAACTAGGTAAATATTTCTACATCTGTACATTGGTGCTTGGTCAAAAACACCGATGGGTTTAAGAATCAAGGGCTATAAAGGGTAGTGGTCGGGACTCGGAACAGGACCTTACTAAGATTAAAAAGAAACGAGCAAGAGAACGACCACATCCTTCTACTTTTTCGATACTTTTAAACCAGTTTCGTTCCATGGGAATAACTCGTTACTGGTTTTCTGTGGCCACTTAAAGCGAATCTTCTGGGAACGACATTCAGCGCGAAACGTGACCATCTCAAGACTAGATTCCTTTAAGAATATTACTTACGACGGCAACAGTAGAAAGCCAAACATCTCTTTCAAAGGGCTGCAAAAATACAAACAGGTTCACATCTTCTTTCTTCGGCTTCTGCATCAACAAACTGACTTTAAAGTCCATGAAGGGTTTACTAAAGTCGACATCGAGCTCCCTTGCAGCTGAGATAGTGATCGCGCCTATGGCAACGTGAGCTTTCTAAAAGTAGAGAACAGAAGATGAATTCCAAAATCCCTGTTTAAAGCAATACTGCAATGATCAAAGATAACGATAAAATGGTTAAAGCCGCAAAGTTAACATGTTAATCCCACAGCAAGATAAAAAATGAATATAATATGTTTGTCAGAGTTGTGTAACGGTTACACGGTGCAAAACAACACCTTGCTGGAGGGAAAGCTATGCACAGTGACATCCAAAATAAAGCGACTTCAATCATTCATGCTTGGCTTTCACTTGTTTTGAATGTCCCAGCGAGTAGCTTGCCCTCCAGCATGGCGGATTTTGATCATGAGTTTATTCAACAACAACACTTTTTATTTGCACACTAAATTAAATTAAATTTACAATACAAAGAAAAATAAAATAAAGTGCATGGCTGCCCAAAATAACCACTATTGGCTCATGAGAGTTGGACAACTTAACTCTCTTCCCTAGTTTCAATGAGTGCGACAGTATTATTGTTAGTTTTTCAGAGCGTACACATAATCTGATCAGTGTGCTCATACCTTGTTGACGATATATTCTATCAGTCCATTCCAATTTCCATATTTGTCCTTGGAACCCATTTTTCCATCTTTGGAAGTTGTAAGCGTGTATGTGAAACCCATTTTGCTCTTAATTGCCTCAAGAAGGTCGATGCTGAATCCTTCGAATTGCGGCTTCCCCTCAGTTTGGTTCGCTATTTTTATACAAAATGGTGAATCCTAGACAAGAATCCATTTTTTAGAGGGCGTTTTACAGTTAAAGATAAATTTGGAACAAATTGTAGATTACTTTTGTGGTTTGTAAGTTGCTTACTTTTGTGGTTTGTTAGTTGCTTTTCAGTAAGTTGGTTTTGGTGAGCCATTTATAAAGTGCCATTTTACCTAAATTAAACCTCGATGATCAGAGGGATGAAGTAATTTCGTCTTAAATTATATTTGTTCATTTTTACGCAAGACAAGGAAGTAATTTGAGAAGGATAACTTGTTTGAGACTGAACTCCTCCAAGACTAGTCAAGTTCTGGCAGTCTCATCGTCAGAGAAGCTACTTGATGGAGTCAGGATCAAAACGACACCATTCGCCTCTAGTGTAAAATAGGCTGCTATATAAAGGCTAGTATGACAAAGGCCACTTGTCTGAGTTGATAAATCATATCAATCTCTTGTATGAAAACGGCCATCTCTATTATCGTAGTTATTACCGATTACCAGTACTGCATCTCGCGATAAAATCGGACATTTACCTCAATAGTGACAACTTTTAGCTCCCGTCCCTCCAAAGGCTTTTTCTTGTTTTTCTTCGTATTTACTAAGCACTGTAACTCCTCCCAGTAGTCCCCAGTCCAATCGATGGCATCTTCCAGGCTGTTAAGTTGAACTGGCTTGTTGGCTGTTTTTTCGTTATTTGCGTTCCAGTGACCAACCTACCCAAATAAATTATCATACCGGCTTAAATAACCGGCATGCCGACCTTTAGGTGGTCACTTATTCTACCACGTGCACAGATTAGATAAATGTATGCGTAAACATTCACATTTAGCGTGTGTTGATATTTTCGCATTTCAGTTAGTGCGGTGACGGTTCCTGCCTTCTCATGAAGTATGGAAGCATTCCACCCCGCGCTTAAGATAACAGAAGGGCCAGTATATAAAGCTTTTCTCCACCAACTTAAAATTAATGGGGTGATGAATTTAAAAGGGGTGGGGGCATGGGCCCATTCCCTAGATCCGCCACTGATCATGAGGGGCTGGATCGCCATGACTTGTGCATGAACGTAAAAACATTTTTAGAATTATTCGTGACACGTGAAAAGCCAAATATTTTTACGTGATTCCATTTTGCAAAGAGGTAGGGAACCCTCCCTATACACAGACTGATTCAGCTGCAGTCACTTACATTCACTAACACGGACTCTCTATTTCCATTTTGGTCCTCTTGTTCCTGTACGTTCGTAATGTCCAGCCTCTCCACAAGCCTGCTTTTCGTTTCGTTACCAAAGGCTACTAATCCTGAAATTCCATTAAACTTAACCTGAAAACAGAAAGTGTTATAACTTAAATGCCTTACTGTCTAATTGGCTTTCAGCAATTAGACTTGTCATTGTCAAGGCCAGGCTTAGTAATCTTGCAGGTATCACTTTTTTTACCTATACTTTGCCAGGTTAAGGTAACTTGATTGGTTCCTTATTGTATTAAATGTGTACCTTTTGACGGGACGATTACTTTTTTAAAATCATTACGCTTTATAAGAGTGTCTCAAAATAAAAGATTTTCTTAACTCGTCAAAGTAAGATCTCCGAATCGGGAGAAGTCACGTGACCTGTCGTTGGCGTCGTTTCTCAGCTGTCCTTTAGGGCTATTTTGCAGTAATCAACAAGGATTTTAAGAACGAAAAGTACACAGTTTTTTTCTTTAAATGGTCCTTTGTTATGTTGCAGAATTAATTTGTGGTCGTGTGCCATTTGCCAGTTAAACTCACAGAGACCCTAGCTAGACGGCGACATCTGAGTCAGCCAGATCATTCCTTAACAGCTACTGATATAAAAAAAAATAAAATGTGTGATATATGTGAGGCATTCAGGGCCTTCCCGTGACCACGACCGAATCCATGAGTGCATGATTCAACTTTTGTCTTCGCTGAGGTTACTATGCAAGGTAAAGTGGGAATCGACGGAAGAACCTGAACCAAAGAACGAATGAAGTCAAACATTATAGAGCAGTTTCAATGAGTGTCGTAAAACCAAAACCAAAGTAATACTCTGTCCAATCACAAAGGAAAGACATCAGGAACACAACTCGAAGAAATACATGTAGCTGGCAGAAGGGGGAAAAGGAGCGAGTACGAGGTTGGTAGTCTGATGGGCTGAGAAAGTGGCGCGAGAAAGCCATCACAAGCATAGTAATGCAAAACCAAAGCAAACGCAATTTACTTTCGACACTCAAGTGAAAACTGCTCTATTCTAAATATTAAACCTACTTTTTCGTTGAGAGTGTTAAGCAGTGATTTTGCACTTGAGGTTGATCTCCTTCCAGGCTCAAAGCAATTCTTGATTAGTTTGTACTTCAAGATCTTTTCCACATTGGGCTGTTCAAAAGCTTCCTTGACAGCATAGAGGGTATCATTAACCAACGCGTACGTGATCTTGGAGACAAATTTATAACGTAAATTTTAAGTTCACAGAGTTGCAACTGAGTGACATCATTAGGGAGTTTACGCAAAAACACCACGACGACGAAAACAAGAATGTCTCAAATCAAAAGGTGGAAAATGGCTTTCTACGAGTGTTACATTTTAGCCATCCTTAAAACATCAATGTGAAGTGATCGAATTTTGCGTTGATGGGAACATGAACCCCGACATCGAATTATCCGAATTTGTATATCACCATCAACGTATATATTTGGAATTCTGAATTTGCAGATTCAGTGCGGGATAGTATTGACACTGATAGATTCAGCGAAGGATAGTATTAACACTGATAGACAAACCGTTGTCCTCGACGTGCACGTGGGCGTCGTAGTTTCGTGAACTCCCAGGAATTATCAACTGGTCAACCAGTACTATAATAACAGTTATTTCCGAGCAACTTAAATGAGCTCTATGATTGGTTAAACGCAATTCGTGGAACGTGCTCTGCTAAAAACAGTTTGGATGCAGGGGACCACGCAACGAAGAAGAAAACTGCTTGGCCTGTCTGCTGCCGGATCTCTTGTTCAAGAAATGCTCGTACCAGACATCACTCTATAGCTAAGTGCTAATAAGTGCAAGGCTGGTACAACAGCAGGAGGGCAGAATTTATTTGCCAATATTTCAGCTAACAGAGCTAGTCTTCTTCAGGGCCAGTACTATAATCTAAGGAAAATAACGGCTCTAAAATTTGAATTAGGATAATACAGTGTGGGTTAATGTTTAACTAATAAAAGTTATATAGGGATATACGGTTACAAGATATATAAACATGTGTTTATATATCTTATAATTCCAATTCCAAATCAAGTCACCTCTGATATTTGCTTTCTCTCATTCTCGTATTTTTTCTTCATTCTCTTTGCTTTGTCAGGATGCGTTAGGTTGACCTGGAGGCCTACAAGTCCCTTAAAACATTTCTTTGATAAATTTCCATTTAAATCCTGTGTAGAAATAAGAGTAGCAAACACATTTAAGGCCAGGCAAATGAAAATCTGTTCCCACCGTGCTTACTTTTGTTTTGACATACATGTTTTGCGCATCACAGGCTCGGAAGGGAAAAAAATTATATGGAAAGGCACCGCACCTTTTTTGAAAGAAGAGGTAACCCTTTGATGTACCTTCCATAGAAAATGGTAGCCCTTTCACATAGCCACATCTATTTTCAAAACTTTTTACTTGAATAACCCCTTAAAATATATATTACTTTAATTAAACGAACGTTTGGTGGGACATCGTTCAAGATATTTTAAAGGACCTTTTTAAATACCTAAACGACAGTTCTATAATCGCGTGTTTGGAGTCACGTTCGGATGATCATAGTGCTAGGGTAATCCTTGTACTAGGATCATCCTCTAAATATATATAGGGCCTGGAAACAGGACCTATGTTATGTATACGGTGCGGCAAGCTTCCTCTAAAGTTGCATCTTTTACTGAACGATTAGTTTGTTAAAAATATATGTTTCGCATTATATTTCACATCAATGTCCTTCAGTCCTTGTCATCCAAGACTTTTACTTAACAAAAGGTCGCAAAACGTAAAAGGTCGTCTTCATACCATATTAAGAGTAAACCATCTTGAATCTTTGTTCATAGCTCCGAGCTGTAGTGACTAAAATAGAAAGTAATCACTTACTTTAAACCTTTTATCTAATTAATTGACTAATTTTGATAGAAAACCTACTAGAAATAAGAAACTTATGCCACGCAAGTTGGCTTAATCCGACATTAAAGTTGATTTAGAGAAAAATTAAATCAAATCAATCCAAAAAACGACCTTAGTCATTCACGAAAACGTCCTTTTCCGGAGGGGAGTTACCTTTTTTATGGGAACTAGTTTAACTTCATTAATCGATTGACAAGTGGCATGAAAATTTGTTGTAAAAAATCAAAACAGCTTAATTGCCGCCAATTTGCATAACGTCGCATGTTTGCCCCAGTATCTAAGCGAGTTATTTTTGTAGAAATATCATCTAATTTCTTAAACACTTTTAAATACTTTCCCATTTTTGTTTGCACCGGTTAGAATAAATCTCCAACATTACGGCGATAATCAGTTTTGTTCAACAGTCAAGAATCCTGTATGACTTAAGCATAAGACATACCTTTTCCAAGATGGTGGCCAGATTTTCTGGTTCACAAATGACCAAAACGTAGTTTGCTCCAACTTTAGGTAGAACTTCAAGTGCACGTTGAAATTTGCTCTTGTCGTTCATTTCCAATTCAGGAATAGCGTCGACTTTAAATTTTTCCATTTCACGGGCTATTGAATACACCTTTGTTGCTATCGTGGAGTATTTATCTGAAAAAAAAAATCCAAGTCATATTTTTTATAATGATAATACTTTGTTTAAAAAGCTATTTCACTGATAACTTCACTGGATGTCCAAGCTCCAGTGTTTAAACTTTAACTTGTTCTGATTGCTTAGGCCATATACCAAGCCTTTTATGGTTATTGGCTACCAAAAGCAGCTCGGACTGCTGAAAGAACACAAAATACCATTGTAATAAGCCAACAATTCAATCGAAAAAGGTCTGAGTCTTACGAGTCTTCTCCCTACATCCGCGCAATTGGCCATGGTTTACAGATTGGGCCGACCGTGCAGGAACCGAGAAGAAGTGCGTGGCCTATTGATTCCATCTTGCATGTAATCTAACAGCAAAAACGGTTACGTTTTTAGCAAATTTAACAACACAACAAATACAAAAGAAGATACGGATGGGCACAAATTGGGGAAGGTTGAAACAGTCAGTTATACTGAACGGTTTTTTAAGTTAATCTCGGAAGACATATGCATGTTTGTTTGTAATGAAGCTATGGCTTTTTCATATGCGTTTAGATCCATCTTTCCCTTTCAAGTAATGCCCAAGGAACTGATACTTCACACTGATTTGTTTTCGTCGATACCTACTTTAACTTCTGGTTGAAGGCATTTACCCATATACGTTACCTTCAAACAAAATGGCCACTTGTTCTCTTGGAGTGCTTTCTTTGCCAATACAGAAGTCCAACACATCCACTATCGCGCGTGCGTACGTCTCGTAAGATGGCAGTGCTGAGTAGAAGTATTCGTTTGCCAAGTCTTGTACAACAGGCTTGAAGCTTAGTAATGGGATACTCAGCACTTCAGCAAATGCAAACGAATAATGATCACCAAATGATAAGTCGAAGATTACTATTGCACAGGACATCTTCCTTAAGTTCTCTAAGAAGGAGTCAAAAGCATTGGTATTAGTACTGCTTCTGCTGCTGCCACTACCATTGCCACTAACTAATATCACCACCACCACTGCCACCACCACCACCACTGCCACTGCCACTGCCACTGCCACTGCCACTGCCACTGCCACTGCCACTGCCACTGCCACGGCCACTGCCACTGCCACTGCCACTGCCACTGCCACTGCCACTGCCACTGCTACTGCTACTGCTACTGCTACTGCTACTGCTACTGCTACTGCTACTGCTACTGCTACTGCTACTGCTACTGCTACTGCTACTGCTACTGCTACTGCTACTGCTACTGCTACTGCTACTACCACTACTACTACAGTACCACTACTACTTCTATTACTGTTGCTGCTGCTGTTGGTGCTACTGCTGCTACTCCTACTCGACTGAGAAAAATAGAGTTTCCACGTGATAGTGCATCTGAAGAAATAGAAAGTAACTAGACAAGTTTCTCTGTTGACTGACTGACTGACTGATTGACTGACTGACTGACTGACTGACTGACTGACTGACTGACTGACTGACTGACTGACTGACTGACTGACTGACTGATAGAGCCACTGACTGAATCAATGCTCGCCTTATCACTCGCTCAACTCAAACTACATACATGAACTGATAATTTTAATTACCAATTATTAACAAGTCCTTTGCAGAGTTAGCTTTGATCGATATTATATCAATACTCAGGCGATGTGAGTAAGTCAGAGTTCTGTTGATGGAATCAGCGCTTGCATTCAGCATTATGGCGATAGATTCATCTTTGGGGTGATACACTACACCTGAAAAACAGTAAATTGTTTTGAAATGAATATCATATCTTTGTACTGCGGATATACATTTTAAGCAAATAAAAGATCATCCCAGTAATGCACTCAACTTAAGCAAAATATATGAATTTCATATACCGTAGAATTCCGGTTATAAGCCCTGGGCTTATACAACTTCGTAAGGGTTTTTGGGTGGGCTTATAAGCGGAGGGGCTTATATTCGGGAGGGCTTATAAGTGGAAGGAAAAAAACGTTTCGAAACGAGCCTCGGGAGTGTTGATCGAAATACGTTTTTAAGTTAAAAACACACAAAAAAGCAACATTTAGCCCTGTTCAGTACTGTCATCCGGTAGAGGGGGGCTTATATCCGGGGGGGGGGGGCTTATAACCGGATCTATTTTTTTGTTTCCAGGTTGGTGGGCCTATAACCGGCCGGGGGGGAGGGGCTTATAAGCGGGGGGCTTATAACCGGAATTTTACGGTATTCATTTCACGGATCTTCTCCATCGACGGGTATATTACGAACTCACAAGTGACCAGCTCCCAGTTGGCTTGATAGCTCAGTTGGTTAGAGCGCTGCACTGGTATCGCAGAGGTCATGGGTTCGATTTCCGTTCAAGCCTGAATATTTTGCAGGCTTGCTTTTCTCAACTGCTGAAGTTGAGTACATTACTGCGATGATCCTTCATTTGCTTAAAATGTATATCCACAGTACAAATATATGAATTACATATATTCATTTCATATCTTCTCCATCGACGGGTATATTACGAACTCACAAGTGACCAGCTCCCAGTTGGCTTCATAGCTCAGTTGGTTAGAGCGCTGCACTGGTATCACAGAGGTCATGGGTTCGATTCCCGTTCAAGCCTGAATTTTTTTTTAAGGTTTGCTTTTCTCAACTGCTTTAGCTGTGGTGATTTTTCATTTGCTTAAAAACTAAATTGTTTGTAAACCTTTTATGTATCTCCAAAGTACTACTAAGAGTGTTACAAGTTTCTGTGCTGGCAGCTGCCATGGCAAAGAAAGCACTCCTGCGCGCTAATCATTTTTATGGTCATAAATAAAGTAAAATTATGGCAATTGTGTAATTAATAATCAAGATGGTAAGCTTAAAGCTGACTCGCTGATAAATGATAAATATGAAATGTTCATTATGTACATGTCACAAACGTGGCCTCCCAGATACCGGTTGGGCGCACTAACCACTGATCTACGAAAGACTCGCGGTGAGCTGAGCCGTTTTACTAGGTTGGTATGTGCCACGCGTCTTTTGTGCTGGTAGCCGGCTAGGATCAGCAATGTCGAGGGCATCACGTAAGTAATAAATAATAAATAATAAAGATGGTAAACTGGTATCTGGGAGGCCTTGGGCTCGATTCCCATCGGGAACTCAGAATGTTTTCTTTGTCCCACGCAGCATAATGAACATTTCATCTTTATTATTTATCACCGAGCTGAAAATTTACCATCTTTATTATTTATCACACACTTGATGATTTCGACATTGCTGGTCCTAGCAGTAGGAAGGGCGCGTGTATCACATATCAACCTAGTAAAATGGCCAAGCTCACCACGAGTCTTTCGTAGATCAGCGGTTTGAGCGCCCAACCGGTATCTGGCCATAACAATAATTATATTATAATAGAATAGTCTATTATCACTTTGCAGTAAAACACTGAAATGTAGGGGTAAATATACATTTTATAAGTAAGAAATTAACTTTAGTCTTCTAATACTACTGTTATAGTGCACACTAATAATATCAAATCATAATATAAAAACTATACAATATTATTCGGGTAAATGTCGTTGGTAAAGGTTATAAAAGAGCTGGAATGCTTCGTGCAGCACACGTTCTTGTTGATATAACGTTCGGTATTGCAGATTGTCATTGGCCTGAAGTCGTAGCTGTGGGTTTGATCCCCGTTGGGGAATCAGATTTTTTTCTGTCCCACGCTCGCGACATAATGAACATTTCCTCTTTATCAATTATGGCAATTATCGGCAAGATAATGCAAAATTTATTTTTTTAAAAAGAGACGAATATGGGTACTATCACAAACAATTTGTATTCCTTAAATACGTATAGAAATGGCACCGTATTAATACTATAACAAAAATATAACTTTTTGTTATCGATCTACACTCATAATTAATACTTGCTAAAAACACAGTCATTTTGAAATAGCGTTTTAGCTATGATACTGTCGCTGAAACAGAGCTAATTCGCAACGAAAAATTAAGTTCATATATGGTTTAATACATGAATTTTTGCTTGACGTTCTTACCTATTGCGCCATGACGATCCGAAAGATCCACTCGCTGAATGAAATTACCCAATATAAGGCAGACTTGAAGAATGACAGTGATCGCACGCATTTGTGGAATCAAGTTGTAACCCTCGCTCACTCGAAAGGTTGAACAAATAGGTGTGAACTGAGCAAACAAGATCAAAATAATTGACAAGACTCGACCTGTTCTCTCGCTTTGGTTAAATTTTGGCGTGAACTGAGTAAACGAGATCAAAATATTTTGCCAGTCTAGATCTCTTCCCTCGCTTTGGGTAAATTTGGCGTATTTCACCGAGCACGTGCAATTTTCACTGCTTATGTAGTGAATAATTCAGTACAGCAGGAAGTAGGTGATAAATGTTTTAAAGGATGTAAAACTAACTTGTCTTCATGACATTTTACTAAAAAAAGACAAATATTAACAAGTTGAATTGGTTTTAATGCTTCAGGACAATTATTCTAAATGATGACATTATTCAACATTCCTGAACATTATCTGCCAGACAAGAATAAAATTTAATGATGTGAATTTATAAATTTTTTGTGATGTTGTGGTTTCTGTTCTACGTAGAATAAACCGAGAGGCATTTTTTTAATTTTAATGAAGAAAGCTGCGAAGTAAATAATGAATGATTAATGACATGAGAAATAAGTTTAACAGAATTAGAATAAAATGAACTTTTGTGTTAATAGGCACATTTGCATCTTTATTTTTGTTGTATTACAAAGAAATAGCTCAAGAAGTAAAATAAAGGCCAAAAAAGACATTTTTCTGACAACATTGACAAAAATGCTAGCTTTACAAACATCAAATATTAAGCTTACTTCGACTTTTGTATGTGTATTTTCAAAGGAAATAAAAACGTTTATAATTCACTATGCGGTGAATGTTTAAGCAATCATCGGTAAAATATTAAACTTAACTTAATCTAAAATTAAAACCTTAATTGAACTTCTATTTCTAGATAACCACGATAAATCCTACGATTTAAAAAATGTTTATGAAAACTTGCGCGCGTAACCAACGTAAAGTCCACGCAAGGGGCGTCTTAGTTCATTCATCATTTGGGACTGGGTCGATAGCTCCTAAGGACCGAGAAACAATTAAGATCCAGAGTAGTAATGTACTACACTCTAAGGCAAAAAATTTTTTGCCTTAGAGATTTAGTACATAACTACTTCCCGTTGTTGGGATCAAATACGGAAAACAAAAATGGAAAACAAAAATGGAAACCAATCCTGAAAACAAACCCTGTAATCAAAACTGTATCAATCCTGAAAACAAACCCTGTAATCAAAACTGAATCCAAGCGTAGCCGTCTCATATGACATAAACTTTAGTTTATGTCATATAGAGACTGATGTTCAAATAAAATTTTTAAATTTTATTTGCTCAATTAGTATAAATAAATATGCTCTTATACCTTTTTCAAAATTTTGGATACAGTGCGTTTAAACAAGCCTTGAGATCATAACTGAAATATGAATCTGGAAAACCAAGCGAAGCAGATTTTAATGAGTCCGGCACCGCAGATCGTAAGATCGAGGAGGGGGATGGGACGAATGTTAAAAAATCACAAGGCCTTGGTGGGTAAAAAAGCTTCGTAAGAAGCTTTTCGGGCCTTGTTTTATGATGTTTTTGAAATTTATTTCAAAAATCACATTATTTAAAAAATGCTCTTATACTCTTTTTTAAAAATCTTGCATGGGTTTAGTGCGTTTAAAATGAACGTCTTATATTACATTTTCAATATAATATTTTTGTATTTTTATCAGATTTTTGAACATGTTTTTATGTAGGATCATATTTGATATAATACCGAGATCAGTACAAATGTTAACTAATCTATTTGATTGTTCCTTTTCACTTAATTGTAAGAAAAGTGTATTGTCTTTAATGCAATGTTTTTCTATGATATTCATCATCTCAACGAATTTTTCTTTGATGTAATTTGATGTCATTATAATATTTATTATACATTATTTTTTATATCTCTTTTATAGTGCGTTTAAAACAAACCTCGTTGACATAATGAAAATCAAAACCTAAGATAAACAGATGAGTTTGTCTTTAATATCCATAAGGATATGTTTCTATACAGCTATCCGATATGTATTTTATTGTGCGCTTGTCATATCCAAAGCTGTATACTTTTTCCTCATATTTGTTTACAATTTGTTTATTCTGTCTGGTTATTTTATTTTCATTTACTAATGTGAGTTCTTTGATTTCGTTCTTTACAATTTTAATCATATTTGCGTGATTCAGTATCTGGGAATTTTCATGGTTTAACCTGAAACCTTTAATAACACATTTCTGTTTATTATTTCCATATGTGAAACTGTAATTCTTTGGACCTCCAGAAACGAATGAATTATTTATAGCTTCACCCTCTAATTCATCTGTTAAATCACCTAACATATCACCTGTTTCTATCACCTTACTATTTTGGGATTCGATATACACAATACTATCTGTATCAAAATATAATACCTGTTTATCCAAATAGTCAAGTTTTTCATACAACATTAACCGTGCACTGCTAGTCGTGAAACAGGCTACATAGATATTTGTATTATAGGAATTATCAACAAACTGATCCTTATAAGTGTAACTCATCTGTACCATCTCATCAGTTATGAAATTCATGTTTAAATTACCTAAAGTATCGTCGAGAACTACTTGATAAAATTCATTTATATCAGTTACGTATTTACATTGATTCATGTTATTTCGTTGTCCAAATTTACCCCAAAGTGAGTTCAAGCACATTTTTGCAATAGCTCGTAGACCTGAATTTTCATGTAATTCACCTAATTCAATGTCTAATTTATTTTTGACTTTATTTCTGAACATCATTTCTTCTTTGTCATTTTTAAAATTATATTTTGTTGATTCGAGTTTTAACTTCAGGAATTTTTTTATATAACCTTTGAATAGATCATCGGATGACTTCTCAAAATGCCAAACCTCATATATTTTTATAATTTTATAGCCTTTTTCAATGGCCTTATTGACCTCATCTGTTGTCCATGTGCCTACAAATGCTCGTTCATTTTCACTATGTTGGCATCTTTCTTGTTGTTTTGATTTAGCACATGATATACACAGAGGGAACATTAGCTTTTCAGCCTTTTCACATTTGATTCTCTGAGGTAAAACAGGATGGTATAATTCTCTTGGGGGTAAAATTTTGCATTTTATGAATCCATACCATTTCTTATCGTATTTTTCTGGCGATATAATTTTTTCAGGATGACCTATGGGATATTTTTTGTAGAACTGAACTGATGGATACAGGGAACAAAAATCAACATATTTACCACATTCACCTTCTTTGAATTTATACAGCAGTTTTACAGCATTTGTTCGTCCACCATAGAAAGCATCTCTCGGGTTTAGTGGGGCAATCACTTCTCTATTCCAATCATTTTTATAATATTTTTGGAAACATTTATCATTTTTTAATTTACATTCCCACATTTCAATAAGATTGTAACCAGCAGATGTTATTTTGTTATTTTTAGCTTGTGTTTTATTATACAAAGTGCCCATATCGCATTGATTCTTATTATTGATAACATCAGGTTTGTAACAATCTGGACAACCATGCCAGAAACAACCTTGAAATTCATAAACAGTATTTGTTTCCTTACAAAAACCATCAACTTTTAATTTGTTATTGATGAGTTTTTCACCTCCTGCCAAAGCATGCTGGATCTTAATATTATTTTTCTTGCTTATGTAATCAAGCCATGCAATACTGACTGCACTATGGTTTTCTGTTTGAACAACATTATCAACCACAGCTATAGTATCTTTTGGCATATAATTACCTCTGTAAATAGCCATGCACACCCCAGCAATTGTGATGTATTTTAGTGGATCGATATTTTCTTGGATCATGAAATCTTGTCTGAATTTTAACATACACCTTCTTAATATATCAACATCTGACCTACAGTATTCAATTATTTCTTTTTTGAAATCGAAAACATAATTTTCCTTTACACGTTCATCATACCATTGTAAAAATTTTTGTCTATCGTGGGTTTTCATTTGATTATACCCATAATGCTTTTTAGAAGGTATTTCTCCTATATAGTTTTGATTACAAATTTTGTTGAAATAATGTGGGAAATATCCTTTTTTCAGCTCATCTAAGCCAAACGTTTTTGGAAACGATGATAAGGGTTGTTGAATAAAATTTAAACTGTCGATTATTTTGATTCTTAATTGTGAAATTTCCATCATCATAATTTTTGCACCATTGTAAATACAGTAAGGTTTAAAACCATTATCAATACACCATTTAAGAATAAAATGGGAGTCGTACCCTTTGGAATTGTGAGCCAGAAGTGTGTATCCTTTATATTTTTCATTAAGAATACCACTACAAAAACTATTAATATCATTGAAGATTGATTCATTACCATTGAAATCATGGCCGATAGCTAAATTAACTTCATGTGTTCCAGTGTTTTGTGTACATTCGAAATCGAAAAATAAATATTTTTCATTATACGTTCTACATGAGTAGCAATAATCTTTTCGTTTTATGTTTTTATTTAATCTGCAAGGATTTTTGTTATCTTTGATGCAATTTCCACCCTTACACTTGATCTTTTTCATGAAACATTTATGTTTGCTTTCACAATAGCTATTACAATTATTACACATTTTGTAACCACATTTATGTATTTTAATATATGGTTTTAGGATGATTTGATTGCATTTTAAACATTTTGCTACACTGATACACACTGAATCATCATCATCTTTTTTCGATCGATTTCTTGTATGGTTTTTAAAGCAACTTTTACCATGAAAAACACGATTGCAGTGTTTACAGGTAACGTCTTTACCATTGCATTTATTACCGTCTGGGAAATATTTAAAGCAAGAAAGGCATTTTTGGGGGCATTTATGTTTATCACGTCTTGTATAAGCTTTTTTGCAACTATGACAGTAATATGCTACATTTAGAAAAGCTGTCATTGATTTTATGACATCAAAATGATTCCGTGTTTTGTATAAATAAATTTTGTTAATTTTACCATTATTAGCTGTATATATGATTTCATTAAACTGCTCAGAATCGATAATGTTAATCTCAATATCTAAATGTGATGCAAAGCTATTTACATCTTCTAAAGAATTTCCATAATCGTTAATTTCAACATTAGCATTATTATGAAGTTCTTTGGCTTGAATTTCTTGTAGTTTTCTGCTTTTATTGAACCCATCTTTCAACTGAGTTGTGGTGTAATTCTCAGGGTGTAAATTAGCATAAGCTGTTACAATGGCCCTAGCAAGGCATATTGAGTCGGTGTTTTTTATGGTGATAATACATTGCTTTCTATTCACTGTTTGTATTGATAAATATAATCTTCCTTTACCACTGGGTATTTTGACAGATTGAATAATTATTATGCAATTTTCTAAATCTATCTCTTTATATTCTAAAGTATTGATTATGTCTAAGAGTTGATTTAACTTGAAATCAAAAATTTTTATCATTTTTGTTGATATAGGATTATTTAATTCATCATTTAAAATTACCAATCTGAGTCTGTCATTACCTTTTAACTGTCTTTTCTTTATTGCCATTTCAACCATTTTTTCAAAAACACTAAAAATTTCATTTTTATTGCTTATAGCATTTTTACGTACATTTATTTTGAACTCATTAGTGTAAGCATTGAATTTTTTATTTTCGGTATTTCCAATTTCAGTTATTTTAAATAGAGGCTGGTCATTGGATGTTGTATCATAAATGCTGTCATCGAAATTAAATTCATTTGTGAGTTTAGTTCTTGAAATTGGATTTTGACTGCTAATCAGCTTCTTGTGTTGTTGTTTAATTTTGTTCATCATCTGTTTAAAGTGAGCTTCTCTAATTGAATTTTCCATTTGACTGAGTTGTGCATCACGTATTATACTGTCGTTTTTGTCCCGTATAGCCTTATCCAAAGTCTTATCGTTTCGATATTTATGTACTTTGTTAATCACTGCTTGTCTGGTACTCTTTTTCACCAAATCCATCCATGAAAAACCCATTTTTTTAGCATCAGCTAGGTAATCATTGGATAATTGTTTGATAAAGCTTATTGTTTTAGTTTTTGGTTTGGGTTTGGGTTTGTTTGTTGGTTTCTTTATTGGTTGAACTATTGGTTTGTTTTGGGGTTTTGGTTTGGTTACGAGTTTGGGTTCAGCCTTTGTGATGCTATCAATCAACACTAAATTACCAATACTGTTATTATTTTTGTCACCATTTTCATTTACAACGACTTTATCATCAGGAATTTCGTTATAAAATGTTCTAAATATAAAGTCTTTCACTAATATCTTTTTCTTGAGATTATAAGGGTTATCATAGTCTTTTTCTGCGATATATATATAAGGATATTCATCTTTATCAATACCCGGTTTAACTACTTTCATTTTTGGAATATTGAGTATATCTCCATCCGAAGTAGCACCAAGAGTGTTATCAACACTATTTATAAAAAATTGTTTATTGTTATGATTAATGGTATTTTGGTCCATATTATAATTAGAGATATTATTTTTAATAGCGTTTTTAGATGTGAGTACTGATGAGATCACATCTTGAGTTTTTAGCGGGTTTTTAAAATTTTTTTTTTCCATTTTTTATACTATATGAAATTATTATTTCTTTAAGTGTCTTATAGTAAAATTATTTTTTTTTATTTTTTTAATTTCATGTTTTTGAATAACTAGATATATTTATATATTTAGTCATTGTTAAAGTGCATGAAAGTGTTTTATTGTGTATTGTTATTATCAATTATTTCAAATCTATCATCATCTTCTATTGCTTTGATAACAGCATTTTTGATATGTTTTTTTGACTTCAAATGTGTCCATTTAGCTGCTAATGAACTATCGTAATTACATATATCGCATTTCCATCGTTTATTTAACATATACTTAGTCTTTGAATTTTTGATAGCGTTTATTCTATCAGCGTCGTTATCATACTTTAAATTTCTTCCCATTTTCTCTTATTATACTATAAATGATATTTCTTTATATCTTTTACTATAAATATATTGTGCGTTTAAAAATAACCAGTAATAAAATATTATTGGTTGTCATCAACAACAATAACAGTATCATATCAATACTGTGTAACCAGCCTTATAGCCTTCTTCAATATATGTTACATAACTTGTCTTTATATATGTGACTGTTATAGTGCGTTTAGATATAAACAGATAATTATTTTCTTTAATATATATATAGAATGACTGATATAACATTAAATATCAAACACCTTTTAGAATCTGATCAAAGCTCGAATGATATAGCCTTCATTAATAAAATGTATTGTATTCAGAGCATCCTTAAAACAAATATTTGTATTATTAAAATGCTATCTTCAGACATATCAAATGAAGACAAAAATCATGTACGTTTAAAGTGTATACCTGAAGACCAGAAAAGACGACGTGGAAGACCTCGTAAAGATCAACATTAAATAAATAATTATTCAGTTTACGGTTTTAGCCATAAGTTATAAATGATTAATGACTAAACCATTGACCGAAAAAACCTGCTGACGCGTCAGCAGGTATTTTAATCTGGTGTGATTTCTATTGACCAATCATATTTCAACAAATTTTACTCAAAAAGTTTACACAAAAGTTTACACAAAAGTTTACACAAAAGTTTACTCAAAAGTTTACTCAAAAAGTTTATTCTGAAATTTACTGCCAAACACAGCTGTGCCGTGAAGTTATGTGTGTTATATATATAATGGTTTGTAATTCTGAAATCCACGATGAATTAAAAAATTTAAAAGAACCTATATGCCCTTTCTGTGATCAACTATTGATAAAAGGTATCAAGGATGCTGAGCAATGCTGTAGTAAGCAGGATATAGAAAATATAAATGGTATGGATGTCTGTCTAAATTGCGGTTTGGTTAATAGTTATGATTATGTCAGTGAGTACATTGATTTTTATGAAAATATGCATAGAATACGGCGAGAATCGGTATATCATCGGAAGTATCACGTTGAGAATGTTTTAAACGATTTATGTATTAAAAATAGGGTACAATTGACTAGTGATCAAAGGAATCGAATTTATAAAGTGTTTGATATTATCGAATCCGGCGCTATTCCTGTTGTAAACAAAGGTAGAAAAAGACTTATATCAACCAAATTCATAATTAAACAGCTTTTTTTTATGATGAATCTACCTTGTGAATTTATCAAAATTAGCAAAAGCAAGAAAACGTTAGCCTTTTATCAATTGTATTGGAATGAGATTTTAGAATTAAAATTTGATAGTATCATGCACATTATCAGACAGTGAATTTTTTATCATATTTAAGCAGATACCGATCTATAATTGGGCTGTTATCACTTATGTAGTCATCGGTGTTTTTCATCGTTATTAGGATATTGGATAGGTCGAATTCACCCGTTCGCAAAATAAATTTTAGTGTGTTAAGTATAATTATGCATATAGGATTGGGTTGCATATATACAATTTTGAATTTTCAAATCGAGATTTTGATGTTGAAGCCAACCTTGTATCAATAAAGCTCCCGTGCTGATTGCAACAAGGCTGATACCACCAGTTGAAACAGACGATACTATGCCCCCCGAAGCAAATAAAATAGCCAGCGAATTGCCTATTAATTTAAACCTTTTAAAGGTTTTTGTAGCTTGTTTATAACACCAACACTTCTTATGGTATACTTTGTAGTATTCTTTCAATTCTTGAATTTGCGCTTGATTTAACTTGTCACTAATATGATTCCATTCGAATATATTTTTGCGTTGTTTCGGCATATATATTATATGCTTAGACTATGTTTTATTTCTATTTTTAAATCTGTTGTATAATTTTCTGATATTTTTAATCAACCGTTCAATAGTTTTCAGCATCTCATGTATTAAATCTGCAGTTTTCATATAATAGTGAGTTAGATAATTTATTCGAAGAATATACCCATTGTTTTATCTAAAAATTGGACTTTGTGATACTCTCGACTATTCACTGACATTGCTGTGTTACTAAAACCGATTCTTTGTACAAAGTAATCTGAAGAAATTTTAATGCTAGATGTATTGATATTAAACCTAGAAAATGTTTGATCAATACTCATAACATTATTGCAAACAGCGATTCTAAATTGATCCTGTATCTTTGTATACCAGAGATTCATATATTTACCTATATAACCATCTCTAATTTGCTCTGTATATGAATCTAGATCATAATCGAGGAATAGCTTATTATGCTCCACTTTAACCCACGGAAAACTAAAGCTATCACCATCGATAAATTCAATTTTAATCCTTTTATTATCACTGGGCTTATAGTCATATTTAAATGCCATATATATAGTCCAGTCATTGGATTCAGTGATATTTTCATTTAAATTAATTTCAAAATCATTCATAAACCCCATATTTGGATCAAAATCTGCTAACAATTTTGTGGGATTAAAGACAAGATTATCATTTAATCTAGACAATACAGCTCCGTTGCTATCTGACATGATGAATTTAGAGGCATCCGTTAGATCGAAATAGTACTCAAATATTTCACTATAAAAACTCTTGGACTGTAATAATTTAATCTGATTTTCAAGAGTTGTTTTGAGAATATTGATTTGACTTACCAACTGTTTATAATTAACAGCTTGATCATCAGTAGTACCTTCTGCAATACCATGAATGGCCTGTGTTTTCATATCAATTGATGCATTGAAAGCTATTCTATCATTTTCAACATAATATAGCTGATCGTATATACTGGGATTGATATTTGTTTGATGACCAGATATTCCATAGACAGTGAAATAACACTGCAGTTTTTGATCATAAGACTTTCCTGATTTATTTTTCTTGACTATATCAATATATAGGTAATTATTCCCAATGTTTTGACTTTTTGTGAATTGACATATTAACCTGACATACTTTTGTGTTTTAAACGTTTTTCTGCTAACGTTATGAATAGTTTCAATGGATGAGGTGCCATATATTTGCAGACTGTCTGGGTCAATATCATCATCTACCCACATGATTTCAAGACAAACAGTATATTGATCATTTGTCAATTTAAAGAGATTCAGTCCGATCCGTGAACTGTAAAAACCTTTTGAACTATCAAGCAACAATTTCATATCAACTACCTTTTTATTTACCTTATGTGGAGAATTTTGAAAGGTTACAACATTCCACAATTGGACATCATCTTCTTCACTCACTTGTGCATTGGGATCATCCATTATATATTTGAATTTATTTTCACCATTAGCTGATTGAACATGACTTTCACCAACATGATCAAGCATATATTTTTTGTTTACAGCGTCTGTATCATTGGTTGGGTTTTTTAGATGGGTTATATTATACCCACCCATATCGAGATTACCCCCCATCGAATTACTGCCATCAATATCAAGCTTGCTTAGAATTTTTTGAGTCAAAACGCGTCCTACGACCTTCTTTAAAAAAGTGTTATCGACGTACGATTTGTCTGCTTTGTTTTGAAGGCTTTGAGCTAAGACACCTCCTGATTTCTTCGTTAAATATGTATTATCAGCGTACGATTTGTCAGCCTTAGTAGCAAGTTTGGTATCAATTTCAGTCCTTACTTTGTTATCCTCAACACTAACATAGCCTACGTTTGGTACAGATCGATCGTTATATAAACTTGGATAATACACTTCGGTATTTTGCAATGAAAGGCCGGCACAATCAAACACTGTTTCATTTCTGTTCTTTTTAAGGAAGAATTGGTTAAGATATCGTTTATTTACGGCCGTCTCGAGATCCCTTGAATAATTTTCAATTGAATCATCGATCGCAACGTCATCAGGCGTTTTTAGCCCTATTACTCTCTTTTTGTTCAAATTGAAATTACCTTCAGGCGTAACATCAAAGCCGACTCCTGGGTCACCCTTTTCACCTCGAGGGCCTTTAATTGGTGTAATATTAGTGTTATTTGATTGTAATAAACCGTTTGAGTAACTCATATTATATCAATCAGTTATATTATATTATATTTTTTCATTGAAATTCTTAGTTACGAATTTTCGTGGCTTATCAATATATAAAAAGCTAAATGGGTCTGCAGTTGCTTTCTCGAGATAGCTCGTTTTGTACTGATTCCAAGTTCTCTGCAAATCATTCCTTGTTCATTATTAGATGGGAATTCGAAAATACAGTGATGAGTACAATTTAATCTGATTGTTTTATCGGTATTATAATAGCTTTGAGATAAATAAATGCAACTGCAATTTTTATTTCTTGAATTTGTAAAATAGTTGCGTATTTCGCTATCATTGTTTTGATCCCGTATTGAGATAATCGTCAAAGATGACTAGTTTTTGGGCCTTCATCTGATATTTTATCAAGCGGTATTATTTTATCATTACTTGCTTCAATAACAGAATAACCAGCCTCTTGTCTAATGGGTTCAAAGGTATTGAAAAGATGTTGATATTTCGATTGCTGAAGATTTTTCCCATAAAGATATATTTTATCATAAAACAATAGCCGGTATATCATATCAAGTAAAAGGTTGGTTTTACCCCCACCCGTGGGAGAAGAAATCAACATCCGGAAACATTGATTTGGCATGAAATCGTATAGTTGTCTAAAGTTTGAGGCCATATCGTCTTCAGTGTCATAATTCGGTATTCTCATTATATTATATGGGTATATTATTTTCAGTTCAACAAGGTGTTAAACACGGTGTTCAACAAGGTGTTAAACGCTATGTTAAATGTTGATTTTTATATTCAATTTTCATTTTTTATGTAACGTAATAATATAAAATAAAATGAGTTTACTTAGATGGAAAGAGCTTGCAAAGAGTAAATCTGATTTGGGCGATAAAATCAATTATGTTAAAAATGCAATCACACAAAATAATATCGGTCAGCAGACAAGCCAAGAGTCATTTTCGAAGGTATTCAAACCAGTGACAAGTAAATTAGATGATGTAATTAAAAGTAATTTGCAGATAGCAAAAGTACCCAAAAATCGTGTCAAAAAGGGGATGAGAGGTGAAATGGAAGCTCCAGATTACTATCCTGAAGTTGATCCTTTTGAGGATATGGACGTAGATAATTTATTTGATGAGCCTGTAATGCCACAAAATGAAAAACAGATTGTACCGAAACCACCAACATATGAAGAATCTTTAAAAGATCTTTTAGAAGGAAATAAGGAGATTTATGTTGATCCCCAATATTTTCCTGAATATGAAGATGAATTACCTCCTGAATACGATGAGGATGAAATTGATTATGCTTTAGATGCTGATGATGAAGTAAGTGAAATACTAGAAGACGTTGGTATCGACGATTATGATGTAGTGCAAATGAAATTAGATCAGCCTGAAATGACACCAAAGAAAACCAAGAACTATCTTAATAAGATTTTAGAGAAAGCCAAATATAAACGGAGACAATTGAAAGGTTTCAAGGCGAATGTTACTAAAGAATATAATAGGGGAACTATATCTGAAGCGGAAAGACAGATTAAAAATAAGAGAATAAGCAATGCAAGAGTTGCATTAAATGACTACATCAATCATTACGAAAGTAAAGCCAAAACGATAAAAGGTTCTGGTATTCGAAAAAATCAGAAAGGTGGAAATGTTATATTTTTTAACGATGTAAAACAGCTTCTCAAAAAATTGGAATTGATCATCGGTTCAATAAACGCAGGAAACACATCAGTTAAAATGCGAAATATGGGAGTCGCTATATTAGACACACTTTTAAAAAGGTCTACTATAAATAAACAACAATATAAACAGATATATAATCTGTACTTTAAAGTCTAATTTATGTAACTGTATTATATATATGGATCGTGAGTTAGTATTATCATCATATAGTGTTAAAAATCAAGGGAATAACACTCCTCAAAATTTTACAACTAAATTCAACAGGCCTATAACATTGGATAGCAATTACCAATATATGATAGGTCTCAATCGTATTATTAACATGTCATTTACATGGTTTAATGTAAATCCCTCATATGGTAATCAGCTGATTAAATATAGTTCAGATAATGGGAATAAATTTGAAGACATAACTTTCCCTGCAGGTGTTTGGAATTATTCTGAATTTGATGAATATATTAAAGAGATTACTAAGACGGGGGATGATGATAACCCTATATATCCCATCTCTATTGATTTTGATTCAACAACATTCCGAGTCACAATCACTTTATCTCAAAATTATCAACTTGATTTGACGCATAGCAATTTCAACGACCTTATAGGGTTTGATAAAAAGGTATTAAAGGATGCGGTTAATATTGGTCCAAGAGTCCCAAATCTAAGCCAAGATACCGATATATTAAATGTACATTGCGATCTAGTCAATACTTCTTTAGTCGATGGCGAAGAGTCGGATATCATTTATACTTTTTCGACCAGCGTACTACAGCCGAGTTATTCGTTTACAATCGAGCCTCGTAGGGTCACATATAACCCGGTTAATAAGCAACAGATAAGTAGCATTCGAATATACATCACAGATGGGAAGAGACGGTTAATTAACCTGAATGGAGCGGATACGTCTTTTTCATTAATTTTGAAAAGGATAGAATAATATAACATAATAGTATATAATGAAACCATATGAATTCAAGAGGTTTTACCATCCAAAATTTGGTAAATTTGTATATAAGCACAAAGGGTCAGGGATTATCGTTGATAACATTTTCAAACCGATGAAGAGTGTTATGTCGTCTGTTGTTAAAAAAATTGTCAAGCCCTTAGGTAAGAAGGCAATAAAATCAGGTATTTCTCATGCAGGTGATAAACTGGGTAAAAGGGCATCAGAAAAAGCCGGAGACCTTATAATGGAAAGGCTAAGGAATATGAGGAAGGGAAATGCTGGGCAAAAGTCACTATCCCCAATCTTACAGAAAGTAAATGCCTCACCTGTCAGACACCAACAGAAAAATGAAAGTACTGATATGATCATTAATAGATTAATATCAGGATCAGGTGTAAAAAGAAGGCGTTGAGTAAAATGAATAAAATGATTAAAAAAATTGGTACATAATTGCAAAATTATGTAACATAATAATATATGTCTTTTAGAACAAGCGAATACTTACAGAGATATGAGTTGGTTCGATTTCAACTCGATGATGTAATTCGAGTCCCAGCTAACGGTCAGCACCAACTTAAAAACGGCTATAAGTTCACGATTAACGATAGAAGTTCATTCTACGATTGGTATAATGCGTATTTCGAGGTGCAATTTCAGGTGCAAATGTTAGCTGATGGAGCAACCACGGGGGCGAATCGTATCACAGTTATTAATGGAGCACATTCATTGATTGACCACATGATGATTAAATCAGCAGGAAAAATCGTTTATGATACCGATAATCTCCATAAAGTTACTTTCGTTAAGAATCTCCTCGAATATAGTGACGATTTTAGTCGTTCAGTAGCAAAAAATAGTCTTTGGTATCTAGATACCGACCATAGGATAGCAAATGCTAATCAGAATGCAGGGTTTGAGGCTAGGCGACTTTTGACGACAGGTCTCAATGATGTCAATGTTGTTATACCTCTAAATCGTTACAGTTTCTTTGAAGAGCTGGAAGGTCGAATGTTACTCCCAATGCAACTCCAATTCAATATACAGTTACAGAATGACGCCGAATTACTTAAAAAGGCCGATGATGTAGCTGATGGACGAGTGGTCCTTAATAGATTCCTTCTATGGGTCCCAAAATTGACTCCAAAGGACAGCCTATATGATAAGTTTGTTAGTTCCTTCTTGGTAAAGAACACTTGGACGTATATGCGCGAAATGTATGAGGTTTCCGCACCAACGAATAGCAGTGGATTCTTCCAGATCTCATCCAGTATTGATAATGTTAAGGCTATCTTTGTATATCTACAACGAGCTAAATCAAACAATGCAGATGAAAATCCCTATGAATTTGATACCTTCAATATCAATCTTGACCGTGGGAATGGTAGTTATTTGACAACATGCCGATTGGAATACGGCAACGGAGTGTTTTATCCTGAGACCGAATATGATAGTGAGTCCAAAGTTAGGATCTTCAATGATTTGATGTCTTATGGTATGAGAAAGAATGATTACAACAGCGGTACACAACTCAACTTGGCAAATTACAACTCTCTCTATCCTATTATCTTTTTTGATTTATCATATCAAGCAGAGCGAGTAACTAGAGACCCAAAGCAGTTGATCTTCAGATATAAACTAAACGCTAATAGTGCGGAAGATAGTCCTTTCAACGTCCATGCCATCGTTCTTTATGATGAGACAATCGTTATTGACAAGGTGGGTAATGAGCTGGTTATTGTATAAATCAATCAATTGAATATTATGTATAAACCATTTTATTTTGTATACGTTTTATAAACAAGAAATTATATAACGTAGTATATATACAAGTAATGACAACTTATCACTCTCATAAAGTTAATCTATCAGAAGGACAGCGAAGGAAGCTTTTGACTGCTTATAGAAATAAAAGTGAAATTACAATTCGCTTAAGCAATTCAGATCTGACTGGCAATGACAGTTTAATGCTAACTCAACGACAAATCAATAAATTGAATAAGGCTAAGAAGTTAGGTGTTGGATCTGATTTAAACATCTCAAAGACACAAATTCGAAATGTCATTAGGGTCGGTCATGGGGCACCGCGAATTGGTTTTCCAATGATTGGAATTAGTGCTCCGAAAACGCAAACAAGATCAAGAAGGTCAACAACTAACAAATCAACAACTCATGACACAACAACGAAAAAAGACGGGGGTAAAATCAAACTACCAAATAAGAGAAATGCATTATCTTACAGACCGCCACCATTCATTGGTTCTTGGGATCAATATAATAAATTTCTCAAAACTGGGGGATTAGTTCTTCCAAATTATATTTCAAAAAAAAAGATTTCAAAACCCAAAAAAAAGTAATCAAGCCAAAATTTCATAAGAATATACCCATGAGTAATTTTGATCTCATACAATGGTGTAAGTATTTGAATATACCAATAAAAGATGTACTAATGAGAGATGAGACCGTTCCACATAATCACAAATTAGGATTATTCATTTATAATCTTGAACCATCCTATATGAGCGGAAGTCATTGGGTTGCAACTTATGTAAAAGATAACGCTATCAATTATTTTGATAGTTTCGGTATGCCTCCATTTCAAGAAATAGTCGATCACGCAAAAAAGAAGAATTTAACATTGATACATCAAAACAATCAGATACAGAGCATAAAGACTACCACCTGCGGATACTTTTGTATATACTTTCTCAACGAAATGAATAAGGGGAATTCGTATTATAATTTATTAGAAGTGTTTGACATATATGACACAATGAATAATGAAAAATTCATTCAACATTATTTCAAAAATATGTAACGTAATATATATACAATGACTAAATCGTATTGTGTACGTGAAAAAATAAAAACTAATTCAGTTCCTAATTCTGAAAAATATATGAGAACAAAAAACAATCGTTTAATACTCAAATCGAAATGCGTTTCTTGTGGTATTACTAAAACCCGTTTTGTTAGTGAGAAAAAAGGGGGTAAAATAGGTGAAACGATTAACAAAAAGGTCGGCGAAAAGATTCCAGGGTTTCAACAGGCTCAAGACTTAGCATCGGCTATCATGGGTGCTACCGGAGGCGATAAAGATTTGCTTAAACGTTACTGGTCGGGCAATATCGCTAAAGGGGCTTTTAATAAGAAGAATGGTTTATTCTCAAAGAAATTCTGGACATCTCCAAGTGAACACCAAGATCCTTCATGCTCTGGTACTATTTGGGATAAGAAATCTAAAAAATGGCGAAACACATACTGCGATTAAATATCTAATGAAAATATATATATATGTGTAAGTCATACTGTGTTTCATGTAAAAAGAATACTGAGTCTATGAATTCTAAAAAAGTCAAAGCAAAGAATGGCCGTCTTATGGAAAAATCAAATTGTTATATTTGCGGTAAAAAGAAGAGTAAATTTGTCAAAAGTCAAAGTGGTGGAGCTCTTGCTCGTTATAAAGGACCATCTACAACTGATAAAATAGCCTATGTAGCATCAAATTTCGTAACTCCATCACCTAGCTTTGCTTCAATGGCAAGACTTTTAGCAGGGCAAGCTCTCAAAGGTGTAAAAGACAATGTTGATTACTACAGAAAGGGAAAAGGTATCGATATCCATAAAGCTATTTTAAAAGTAGCACCAAAAAAGGGTTTTGTATTGCCTGGTCATCGTTATACAGGTCCTGGTAATCCTTTAGAGAAACAGGTAAAGTGGGATCAAAAAACAGGTAAAATACTGGAGATATATGAAAAACCAACAGGAAAAACAGATGCCGTCAGCATGCAACATGATGTAGATTACAGCGTATGTGCAAATAAATCCTCAAAAGATCAAGTAAAGTGCAAAAATGAAGCAGACAGGAAAATGGTTAAATCCTTAGACGCAATACCATGGAAAGACAGGCAATGGGGACATGCTTTGGCTCGAAATATAATAGCTGGTAAATCGAAAGTAGGTATGGGTATAAAAAAAAGAAGTCAAAAAACGTAAAAAGCCGTCGGGTGAAGAAAACTGGCAAGAAAAATTAGCTAATGAATTACACACGCAAATAAAGAGGAACTTTACTCGACGGCGTGTTATTGTGAATCATATTGACGAAATATGGTGTTCGGATTTGGTCGAAATGCAACAGTTTAGTAAATGGAACAAGGGATATAGATATCTTCTCATGGTACTGGATGTTTTCAGTAAATATGGTTGGATAGTGCAACTAAAAGACAAAAAAGGTGAAACTGTAACTCAAGCATTCAAAACAATATTCAAAGAGGGGCGTAAACCACAATATCTTTGGACTGATAAAGGGAAAGAGTATTACAATAAAAATATGAAGGAGCTTTTGGAAAGAGAATGGTATAACACTATACTCAACCGAAAATGAAGAGAAAAGTAGCGTATGCGAACGATGGAATAGGACAATTAAAACCCGAATGTGGAAACAATTCACTGCTCAAGGTAATACGACGTACCTCGATATGCTACCCAAGCTGTTAAAACAGTATAATAATACCAAACACTCAAGCATTAAAATGACACCCGTAGAAGCATCAGAGGAAAAAGAATGAAGGCTTAGTATATTTCAATTTATACGGTGATATGAAAACATCAAAACAGAAACCGAAATTCAAAATAGGTGATAAGGTTCGAATATCGAAGTATAAAAGAAATATTTTCGATAAAGGGTACACGCCAAACTGGACAGAAGAAATTTTTACCATCGATAAGATACAATACACTAATCCTATTACTTACAAATTGAAAGATCTCAATAATGAAGACATACAAGGTAGCTTTTATGAACCTGAATTATTAAAAGCAAAACAGGATGTATTCAGAATTGATAAAGTGATCCGTAGAGATTATAAGAAGAAACAAGCTTTAGTTAAGTGGAAAGGATACAGTGATGACTTCAACAGTTGGATTCCAATCAAGGATTTGAAAGATATATAAACAATTTTTAAGAGTGCCTTAAAATCAATTATCAAGTATTACACATGCAAATAAAAATATTAAGTATAATATTTTTATAAATCAGTATTTGATTACAAAAAATATTTTAGGACATACATTCATTTTAAAAAAACATTGAATTTATCAACAACTAATTTTTCATCTAATTGATTTTCATTATAAAAAAAGGTATCAATATTTATAATACTACAGCCGTTATCAAAAAGCATTTCGACAATATCTAAATTAAACAAATTTGATATTACGTAATTAGTATCTTTATAATTATCAAAATATGCTTCAATATAATCGGCCCATGGGTTAGCCCCGCCATCCATAACAATTACACTGTTTGGCTGATTAAATACCATGTGCTTGAAATTAAATTCATCTTCTAAGATTTTAGCAATTATTTTAATATCATTCGATCTATTATTTTTATCCGAGGTTAAACCGATTATAAATCTTTTATTATTCATATATATATTACAAAGAGATTTTATTTTTATATGGATTTATGTGTTTTTCCCTTAAACGCACTATAAAAAACACATATAAAAAAAAAATGTGTCATAATATTATATGAGTAAAGCAGATATAAAAAACAACCAATTATCTAATTTAATCAATGAAATAACATCAAATCATGATACAAACAGTTGCTCAAAACATGTAATATCTATACTAAAACTTGTAATAGCACTCAATAAAAGAGCTCAATTAAATGAAAAAATATTATTCCATTTAAAATCCATCTCAAATTTAAATCCAATAAAAAACATCCATAAGCTACAAGAATTGAGTAATCATTTAGATTCTCAAGTTAAAAAAATTGATATTTTAAAATCACAAATCATCAATTCAAACATTAAAAAAATAGAAATCATTATAAAAGATGATAATATAAATTTATCTGAATGTTAAATGACCAATCCACTATAAAAGAGATATAAAAAATAATGTATAATAAATATTATAATGGCATCAAATTACATCAAAGAAAAATTCGTTGAGATGATGAATATCATAGAAAAACATTGCATTAAAGACAATACACTTTTCTTACAATTAAGTGAAAAGGAACAATCAAATATATTAGTTAACATTTGTACTGATCTCGGTATAATATCAAATATGATTCTACATAAAAACATGTTAAAAAATCTGATAAAAATACAAAAATATTATATTGAAAATGTAATATAAGACGTTCATTTTAAACGCACTAAAATGCAAGATTTTTAAAAAAGAGTATAAGAGCATTTTTTAAATAATGTGATTTTTGAAATAAATTTCAAAAACATCATAAAACAAGGCCCGAAAAGCTTCTTACGAAGCTTTTTTACCCACCAAGGCCTTGTGATTTTTTAACATTCGTCCCATCCCCCTCCTCGATCTTACGATCTGCGGTGCCGGACTCATTAAAATCTGCTTCGCTTGGTTTTCCAGATTCATATTTCAGTTATGATCTCAAGGCTTGTTTAAACGCACTGTATCCAAAATTTTGAAAAAGGTATAAGAGCATATTTATTTATACTAATTGAGCAAATAAAATTTAAAAATTTTATTTGAACATCAGTCTCTATATGACATAAACTAAAGTTTATGTCATATGAGACGGCTACGCTTGGATTCAGTTTTGATTACAGGGTTTGTTTTCAGGATTGATACAGTTTTGATTACAGGGTTTGTTTTCAGGATTGGTTTCCATTTTTGTTTTCCATTTTTGTTTTCCGTATTTGATCCCAACAACGGGAAGTAGTTATGTACTAAATCTCTAAGGCAAAAAATTTTTTGCCTTAGAGTGTAGTACATTACTACTATCCAGATTCTCTCTCTCTCTCTCTCTCTCCCTCTTTTTCGCAAAATAGTCTTTACTTATAACTTCGTCAGAGACTTGCTTTCGAAGTGCAAATCTACGTTAAAACGCGTCAACGAACTGAACTCCCAAAGACGGCACAGAGAAAATCAATACCCTACAAGAAACAGTGCGAAGACGTCAAAGAAATTAAAAATGCAAACGAAGCTTGAGGGCGACCCTTTTAGCAAATGATGCAATTATGTATAAGATGATTTTTGGTCTTTCAGTGACGGGCAACTAATAGGGTTGGTTGAAAAAAAAGCTTGCAAATTGCGTCAAAAAATAATGCCCATGCCGAGACGCAGAACCATACCGACAGAAACGTTTAGTTTTGAAGAACACGGTCATATATGACGACGTTAGAAATTCTCCTTTTAAAATATTAAAAATATTAAATATTTTTGATATATTTTTAATAAAGCCAAAAATAGTTTCATTATGCACGCGACACAGTTAGGCAATTTGTTTGTTTGTTTCATACTTTCATACTTTGACGTAAGTTAAAAGTGGCAGCTTAGCTGATGTGTGCGCCACCACCTGGATACACTCCAGACTCCAGGTCCACTCTTTGGACCTGGAGTGAGAATCAGGCTGAATCCATGTGGTGGCATTTTCCGAAAAAGGCTCCCAATGTACATTTTACATAACAAAACATAACATAATTTGTGATTATTCTCTCTAAAGTTCGAGAAATAAAAAAGTTATAAAGATAAAGAAAAGATTAGCTTCAAAATCTACTTTGACATTAAAAAAATATAGAATTACAGTTCATAAAGATTATTAATAACAGCCCCCCCCCCCCCCCCCCCCTGTCCCGAAGGAAAAAGAAAATAGTTATAAGGTCTCAGCTAAAAGTACATTATCGGACTGCTCTCATAAAAGTCACATAGTGATGTTTTAGCTCTAGTATTATCCGGTATAGAGCTCAAGGACTTTGCAGCAAAATATCTAAAAGAGTTCAGACCGTAAGTTTTTGATGACGGTTTTTTATAGTAAAGGGGTAGTTTACAGATCACAGAGTAACCGATCTTTTAGATACGGTGGGTACCCTTGAAAGTACAGGTATTTATAAATAGCGATAAAGATGCTGTGGATCCGCCTGTCACTGAGGGTTACATCACCTATCTATCTAATCGTTGTTTGTGTACTTGCCAAAAAGTAGCTTACGGAATCTAATTTAACATTTAACTAATTATTTTTTTTTTTTGCACCCAATGGAAATATGTTCATCAAATTAGAGTTTCTTTATCCACAGCCAAATATTCTTCACTGGAAAGGAAAAAACATGGTTAGTTTTTCCCATTATCAAGGCTTGATGTTTGCTGTGATTGACTAGTACACTTGTATGCCATTTTTCCTGTACCTGTCGTTTGCAATGCCAGCGTTAAACATTATCCGTCTATCCAGTGCTACAGGGTCAGTGTCCGAACCATATTGTTGTTCGTCATCGGCATATACACATGATGAAAAATGTCACATGGAAAACTTAAAGTGAAGATTTTTGGCCATTGAGATAACATGCCAACACGTAGATAAAGCCTTATTTTAGCTTTATATCCTTCAAAAATGGCCAGTTTGAAACCGGCTTAAAATGTACAGTTTGGGCTTTTGGAGGAAACGCCATCATGTACATGTGGATTCAGCCTAATGTTCACTCCAGGTCTAAAAGAATCGAATAACTAAGTGACAGATAAACGGAAAATGGAGATTTTTATCCGTTTTGATGAACTGTCACCACCTAGAGAAAGCCTTATCTTTACTCCAGATCATTTAAAAAGGATATTTATTATACGCAGAAAAAAATAAATGTTTTTATGTAGCTTGTGACGCAGTAGTCCCCAGCTTCCAGTGAGGACTTGCATCATTTCTCCTTACATAAAAATGAGGCAACCTGGGGACTAGTTCGACCTTCGTTGAAGCATTATCACAAAATGGCGTATTCCAGCTTTCCCTCTCTCCGCTCCCTGTCTTATATGTTACCGAACGTGAAGCGGGTTTTCCCCACCTTTGCTGGGATATTTCCTTTTTTGTTTTTCTAATGTTATCTTTAACTGATTGTTTTGAAATAAAACGGCCACACCTGTGGCCAAAATATCCCAAATGGGAATGTCTGTTTTTGTCCCAGCAAACAGAACTCAGCCAAAGCAGCACACATGTCTTACCAATAAGTATGTTTTCATTAATTAAGAAGGAGCAAGATACATAAACTGCTAGTTTTAAGCTTAAAAATGTACCGTTTGGACCTTTTGGGAAAACAGCACCACGTTTGTGGTGGATTCATCCACATGCTTGTTTGTTCGTTTTATTTTTTGAATATTTGTTTTATTTTTTACTATCTAAAGGCCTGCATAGACTGCATGAGGTCGGCAGCAAGCTAAGCTTCCTACCATGGGTAAGTCAATAGAGAGAAATTAAAATGGCGAAACCCATGCATTATGACCCGGTGTTGCTCTCTCATGTTTTTTTTTGCTTTTTCCCTCTAACGGTGTAAATATAAAAGTTTTTGTAATCAAATTTTAATTCTTGACGCAAGCGCAACCTTTTATGAATTTATTTCCAAGATTGAGAAATGTTATTTGCATCGCAAATATTTTCACATCTGTTCGACAGCGCATGTTCGGTATCGGTGTCAAAGTAAGAATTTTGCTGTATTGCAGGAGTACAGTCCAAACTTTCAATCTCCTCAAGTCCCATGAGTGCGAAAAGAAAAATTCCTCGCCTAACGGCTTGTAATTTACAAGTCTTTCTCGTGCACTCCCAACATTCCGCGTGGGTTTATTGAGCCAGCAGTAAATCAACAAAAAGTGAGGTTTATCGCCTTAAAAAAGTGTATTCACTGCTGTCAGCAGTAATGGACTATGTATATGAATCAAAGTCTCTTCGAGATACCGACTTTTTTGCATGAAGTATGAGTCGAAGGTTTATCCTGTGCATTGTTCTTCAAACTTATCATTACAGCTGCTTTGTAGTTTAGTTTAACAATTTCCTATCTTCGCGGAGGAAATGCAGCCATATAATTTTGTCAAAAATGGCTCGTCCGTGCCGGGTATTTATACACATATTCCTCAACATTACACAAATAAACAGTTCAAATTTCACCGAGATCTGACAATTCTATAGTTTAAAATTGCAAGGACCTTTCGAGGCAGTCGATTACGGCAGCGAAATTAGAAAATGAAACAGCAAAATATGCGTTCGACGCTTTGTTTTGCGACGCCATATTTGAATTGTTATAGGTAGACCGCTGTTCAATGTGTTCAAGGCCGTATCGTTACGATTGCTCCACGAAAAAGCACGAAAAAAATACGTATATTTCCGACTACTGTCGGAGAAAACATTGCGCATATAATTGCGGCGTAAACAAATCGATACACTCAAACTGCGTTTTGTCTAGGCTCTGCGAGGGTCGGATATCAAGACAGCTTCTTCGTGGGCTTAAGAAAAATTAAACAAAAGCCATATATACAGTGAATGATTTCGAATTATATTTGAAGATGAAATACGAAAGAATTTTGCTGTCTTTGACTGAAATTCCACTCAAACTGCGTAGATACGATCGCATGTTGTAAAGCCGATTCATGCAACATTGCTGTCAACGCGAGGTCACGTCCCTAACGACCTAGGCTGATGACGAAATAGAATGGCGCTTGTAGCGACTAAATTTGGCCTAATTTTTAACCGCTCCTAAGCTGAAAGATGCCCCCATCTCTTGCATTTGTTTTAACTTCAATAATATCTTTGAAAAGAGCGAGTTTTTTGGTATGGTTTATTTTTGACGTTTGTAATTTTTAAACGATGTAAGTGCTAGTGATTATTTATTCGTGTTTTAGCGTTAGTTACGCAATCCATTGTTTGTTCGACGCTTTTTATAGATCGCCTTTCAGACACACGTGCGTTGAGATAAGAAAGCTGACATGTCACTTTTAAAATTGTTATATAACGTTTGTAAATGTGACAAGTCACGTTTTTTCCACGAGATCGCAAGTGATCACCCACAGCGGAAAGTAATCCCTTGAGAAATTAAAACAGTCCCTTGAGAAATTAAAAAAGTCCCTTGAGAGTTAACAAGAATGTGAATTTTGCCCAACATAACTGCTATTCTCCTACTTTCGCTTGTAAACAAGCAAAAAGTTCGAAAAAATGACTACATTATTCTAAGACGTCGAGATTAATATCGGTGTATATTCATTACAACACACTCGTGGATATTCATTAAGACGTAGTCTAGTTAATCACACTGCGTTGTGAATTTTACTCCAGTGGATGTATTATATTCCTCAAATTTAAACCATGGAGGATTATTTATACATGGCATTAATAACTAAAAGAAAGAAAAGGTTCTCAGCAACCTCTTCTAAGGCATACAGCAAATAATACGTTTACAAACAGAAAGACCGTCCATTCATCCATTTTACTTAGAGCTTATTTGCCGCTCTCCTAACAGGATGCACTAATGAATTATTTAGATTGGTTTTCAAGGTGAGTTAGAAAAGTTATTAGTCGCAGGAACAATTGTTCATACAAGCACAATACAATTGCTGTGCTCTTGATTACGACAATGTTTCTCTCGACTCGTTTGCCAAAACGGAGGGCTCTTTGTATTTGCATTGACTTTACAGTATAAAGGGGAACATAAAAAGAGAAGGGTTTTCTTGGAACCTCTTCAGAGGCATACACCGAAGAAATACCCTTACAACCTTTCAACTAGAAAAATTATTGTTTTTATCACTATACATGCATTTTAAACTGACAATGCAAAAAGATCGGTCTTCAAGGTCAATGCTAAAAAATTATTAATAAGATCTAGACGTAGATTCCGACCGTTATAGTTACAGATTCAGTTCTTTAATTTCTTGAGATACAATGCATTCTGTTGCGAACGGAAATAATTTTCCCTGCTCAGACAAAACAACTCGGCTTGTAATAACAAATGTGCTATAAGTAGGGAACTTTTAACAAGCCTCCGGCATTCAAGTCCCAGTTTCAATTGACTGTCTATGTGTAAGATTATAATAAAAGTAATACGACAAAAAATGAAGTGTGCAGCAATCAACCTTACTCAAGGCGGAAATTAAAAAAGCCATTACTTCCTTTTACTGAATTTTTATCATTATCGTTTCGTATAAAGAATAGACAACTGGCTAGCATGATTTCATCTTTTTGGATTTTAATAATTAAGCTGTTATCAATGCATCATTTTATAGGCAGATTTTCGGTACGCAATCTCATATTTTTGACGTATTCTTTTTTGTTCGATCACTGTGAATAATTCCGTGACTTTCCAACACCCACTCTGAAATACCCACTTTGGTAATAAAAGAAAATCGAAACTCAGCCGAGTCGCAAGTTAATATTTAGTTTATCGGCCAACATCCTGTGTCGTCTTCTTAGATCGTTCACTATATAGCTATAGAATGGTCACCAAAGTCTAGACTTTGGAGATCCCCATCGAACATGCATGTATTACAAATAGACGGGCCTTTGCGCTGAGTGATTGAGTGTTTGTTCGAGCTGTTTCATAAATAAAAGCCAATGAATACACAGGAACTGCTTTTCACATACATGTAACTAGATGACCAATCATCGTGGCGCGTTACTCAAAATTTATATTGACAAGTGTCACTCAGCAATACATTTGGGACTCTTCGCATGGCTAATGGCCTTGCCAGATGCTCCTATCAGCAAATCTTGTCCTTTAAGGCAAACGAAGCTGCATTTCATTTAAAATGGTCGATGAGTTTACTTGCGCACTTAAAAACGATGTCAGCTGTCAGTTTTGTTTACTCAAATGTCGCTTTTTGTCTCGTTATATTAATCCTTCTGGAAGGCATTCTATTCATTCAGTGATCCAAATTAGAGGAAGTTGTTTCGCGAGGATTTAAATATAAGAACTTTCTTAATCATCACCCGGTGGCATTTGAAAGATTTTCAATAGATCCGTTAGAAAGATTAGTTCTTAAAATACTGACTGCCGTTTTATCTGAATATATATTATCATGAACTTCACATTGAGTCTTCCACCTCGCTCAACATTTCTGGTCGTTTTGGAGTCAGGTGCTGCGGTAATTTTCATGATCCTGGCGTTAACTGGTAATCTTACCGTCTGCTTGGCAATTTCTCGAAACCGGCTTCTAAGAACGGTGCCAAACTTCCTCCTCTTAAATCTGGCCGCTGCTGATATCCTCAGCGCAGTCGTCAGCTTCCCAATTCTCATCTCTGTTCTCGTCAATGGTATCTGGGGATTCCACGAAAGCGTTTGCCAATTTCAGGCTTTCCAAACGTACGTCTCCTACTCCTGCAGTCTTTTAACCCTGACTGTCACAAGCGTTACAAGGTACTACGCCACAGTCCACCCAGTCAAGCATCGTGGAATATTCAAAGTAAAAACAGTCTGCATATTGATCTCAGTCGTTTGGGCTACATCGTTTGCGTTCGCCACCATGCCTCTTCTCGGATGGGGACGGTATCAGTTTGAACCGTTCTACGCTCTCTGTATCCACGATCACACCTCCAGTGAATCCTACAACATGTTCTTATTTTTCTTCTTGATTGTTAATACGACAGTCATTGTAACGTGTTATTCAAAGATTTCCAAAGCCATGAAGAGAAGAAATCGCCAAGTCCATTCGCTGTTTGCTCAAGGCTCGAGCTCTAGGCAGCTGGAAATAATAAACGCACAAGAGGTGAAACTAACAAACACGATCTTCATAGTGATATGCCTATTTGCCATATGTTATGTGCCAACAATTATTCTAGGATTTTTAATGTTCACTCCAGTGGATGTCCCGCGATTTGCCAGAATGCTCTCAACATTTTCTGTGGGTTTAACTTCCGTTGTAAATCCAATTGTATACTGGGTACGAAGCAAAGCTTTTCGCGGAGCACTGATGGGGATTTGTAGAAAAAATAATTCTCTACGCATTGATGTAAGTGAAAGCGTTGGTTGTTCAAACTCGGTAGAGCTGGCGTCTGTTTCAAACAGAAATATGGCCGGCATTAAGAAAACAAATACATCAACTTTGCTAGAAAACAAGAGTCTTTAGCAAAATGGTGGCGACAGCATTAATTAGTGTAGTTACCGGGAACCAAAGGAAAAGGAACACTGAAATTTGAATTTGCAAACATAAAGCTTGTATATTGGTACTTATACGTTTAAAGGAAAAAATACAGTATTTTATCAACTAAAGAGTTGAATAAAAGACGTTTTTGGACCAGAAATGTTTATGGTACACCTGCCAACACCACTGCCTCGCTGTAAGGATTTTCTACATAATTAAAGATTTTAAGTGAAGTCTGAAAATCAATTCTAATGGCAAATGAGACTAGTTTAATTATTTTGGTCAACGAAGAACGCCACATTCTTAAAAATCATCTTTAAAGACTCATCTGATCTGATTTCAGTTTCAAATTTATTCAGATCTCATGAAAGGTTTGCAGCAAGTTAAAATATGTAATGTCAGTCATTTTTTTGCGTGTGTGTGTGTGATACCACAAGTATTGCTCAGTGTATTTTTAGCTAAACTAGAACGCGTTTCCATGGTAACAGTTAAAATTTTATTCACACTGAATAAATCTAAAAGCATTAGCGAAAACCTGTGGTCAATATATTTTGTGAAGTAAACCAAAATTTGGTGTAATTGACTTATTTACCTGGTTGATAACATCGGAGATAATCCCAGTGCCAAGAAAACATTAAGAGTGAAATGCACGAACATTTTTTTCCCTTAAAAATATTGGACGATTTTCAACACAAAAACGGTCTTATCTACGTACTCGCTTTTAATAAATAAATAGCGGTATTTCCGTTTAAATAAAATACAAAAAAACAAATATAGGTATTATCTTCAAGTTATTTTATTCAAATGAAAGAGCTCATATTCATCTTGCCGTTTCTCATTATGAAACTAATAACAAAAAACAATGTTTAATTTCTAAAACACAGGTTTTTATATTGGACTACTGCTGTATATTTAAATTTGCGGTAAGACAAAGGGCAACGAAAAACTCATAAAGGCAGCTGAATCAATATTGTTTCGGTTAACGTAATAGCAAAAGGCATGTTGGAAATGAAAATTGCACAGAACGAAACGACTTTTCGCCAGTATGCTTCAGTAAAATTTTTTATCAAAGATAACGATTCCATAAAAGTCCACAAAACAGTCGCCCTGTTGCCGCACACTTGACGACCGTTTTCGAATATTATTATTTTTTTGACGCCTGTTTGACATGTTTTTATTGCACCCCATCGCACAGCCAATCAAAACGTAAAATACTCTGTGAGGCGGACAACTCAAAGTAATCACACGCTGATGAATGACAGGTGCAGGTTGGTTAAGAGAGGATAATGGCCGAATGGTATGTTTTAAAAATCACTGTAATTGGAGGTTTCACATAAAATTTGACACCAAAATAAACTGAAGTAGACCCGAATTGCTCGTGCATCCCTGTTTTATTCATTCTTTATTTACATCTTATTTCAAACAAATTTAACCCGCACCCCCCACACCTCCAAACGAAAGTTGGGCAAATCAAAACAAGAGAAAGTAGTTAGTTGTTTGGTAGGTTGATCAGGCGGTAGGTTGGTCGGTGGGCTGGCTGATTGGTTGTTTGGTCGGTTTGTTGATTCATTGACTGACTGACTGACTGACTGACTGACTGACTGACTGACTGACTGACTGACTGACTGACTGACTGACTGACAGACTGACTGACTGACTCACTGACTCACTGACTCACTGACGGACTGACTGACTCATTGACTGACTGATTGATTGACTGACTGACTGACTGACTGACTGACTGACTGACTGACTGACTGACTGACTGACTGACTGACTGACTGACCGACTGACCTCTTAAGCTGTCCGGTTCCAAGAATTCCACTCTTCTCGTTCATTCTAGCAACAGCGTGGTTGCTTTCATTCGCTCCTTATCAAGGCGGTATTGCAAAACTTCGGAGCCGTGAGTTATGTATATTTCAAAAAGTCGAAAAAGGAGCATTCCGAGTTCGAATTTCTTTAAAAAAGGGGAGGATTTATATCGATGTTTACCAGGATTTGTTTTGAAACTGGCAAAAACAAACTTGAAAATGCATGGCCCTAGTAGCAACTTATGCAGCATTCCGCCAAAACAAAGAACTCATCTCAGTTAAATTGATCCATCTGTACTGTTATACGATGCAGCATTTTCTCTCAGCTTCATTTTATAAACATTGCATAAACACACTCGACCCACAATTCCACTTAGTATCAACTTTTAATTTAAATAAAAAAACAAACTACTTTTTTAATGTTTTTTATTACGAGAAGGTTTAAAAGCAGTTACACATCTAAATCTGGGTAAACAGTACCAAATAGTGCTTGTTCAAGCGAAGGAAACTTGTAGCCACTTATACAGGCGAAAAAGGCGTGGGCGGGAGCCAGTTCAGCCTCGATTGAATGCTGCCCTTCCAAATCATTCTGAAAGTGTTTTATTGAACAGAGACTGAAAAGACGTTTCCAAAAATGAGAAATTAAAAAAGCTTTGTGGTAAGAGTCGGAGTATACTGATTGGAATGTTCAGGATTTTCTGGATTAGAACCTTGTGAATACGTAAAATAAGCTCAATTTTGATAATGGCACAAGAAACCAAGTGCTTTTTACTGTGACTACAGCTTTATTAGTATGAATGATTTAGACGGTTGATTTGCTCCCAAGTACCTTTTCGAATTTAAAGTAGCGGATAACACCAGGTACCATTTTATTAATGATTAAGAAATGTTATTAATTTTCAGAAGAATCTGATTTTCAGTGTGAATCACTAGATATATTAGATATGCATGTAAGCTTTTGCAGAAAACCATGGAAAGAAAGCTCAAACTGCAGGAAATATAAACAGACATATTAACTAATACGTAGTTTAAAATATTTCCAGAATTGACAAGAATTTATTATAAAAAATAATGTTAAAATACATTAAATTAACTAACAATTATGTGATTTTGTGAATTTTATGATTTTGTGATTTTACTGGGATTATGTGAATATTTACTTGAAAATGCTCTGTAAGGAGAGATTCTGACCGTTTATCGGAAACTATTTAGTAGCATATTATTTATTTTGCAAATAACATATTCCACTCTTTTCAATTGACTAAAAATTAGTCTTAATATCATTATTTCTTCCGGCAAGTTTTAGGTAATAAACATGTCTTCGTGTGGCCATTTTTAAGCGTAAACGATTAAAAAGCTAAACTGGTGCATTGCTTTCGCTATGAAAAAATTCATAACAAATACTGTCTGGCAGCTTGTAAGCATTAAAGGCGCTACGTCATGGATGCTGCATTAGAAAATTTTAGCTTAATTTTTTAACTTCTTCGTTCAAAATCCGTATTAAGGATCACCAATCCCAACTTGTTTCCATCTTGGTTCACTGTCACCTCTTTGTCAGTTTTCTACCTTAGCAAGCGACTGTTTGAAGTTTTCTTCAACTTTAAGGCAATTTTACACATTTTAAAAACTCATGACAAAGCTCCTTTAAAAAAGCATTCTGTGTCCGACCAAAATTATACAATTTGTATTACTATTATTTATTTTTTTAGTAAAGGAAGCACACCCCAGTGTCTAGACGTACTTCAACAGTGCGTTTTAGCTTAACAGGGACGTTTAATATACCTCGTTCTGATTACCAGTTAAACCTGTTTTTCAGTAGTTAGGTGGTATGACCACTTTGGTACCAGTCATGTATCATCAGAGACCTTATGCAGATACTGCAGCTGAAGTTGCACTGCTCTTTCAGAGTTTGCTTTCGGGGGCGTAAGCGTACTTATCAAAGTGCTTCAGATTAATCACGTTTTGTTGCTTGATTCCGGGCTCAACATATCGGATGTTTTCCATGGGTATGTCATCATCGTCTTCATCATCTTCATCTTTGCGGCACTGAAACAGAAGATACTGTATAAAAAACAGTTGAAATGCATTAAGGGCCCGGAAACACGACGCGTCTTTACACTCGACATAACGCACAACATTTTCAGTTGACGTGGCCACAAGCTGCGACATTTTACGTAACTGCCGACAGAGCAAGAAAGTCATTCTGATATTTACAATAACGTAACCAAAATTCAAATGGATAGCTAAAGGCGAATTAGGTAGCCAAGAACCGCAGCTGCTTACTGTTTTTCAGGAATCAAATGTCAAAACTGACATCGACATTTTGGGGTTAGACACGTTGTCATAAGGTAGGAAACACCTGATAGCACAGGCTGACCCAGGCTCTCTCGATAATTATTTGCAACGGTCGTTGTCGGTTCGTTTCAAGCGATCGAAAAATATGCTTCATAAATTGACGAATTTGAGATCTTTCGTTCCTAAATTACAACTAGTAGTGGGGCGTTATTCCTCACTTGCAGCGGCAAGTGGGAAATAAACGTCCCAAAACCCCTCAAAATCACACAAAAGCAGACAATCAACAATAGGTAAGTGATCTTTATTTATATGGCTTACAGTTTATTGTAATTTAGGAACGAAAGATCTGAAATTCGTCAATTTATGAAGCATATTTTTCGATCGTTTGAGTCGAACCGACAACGACCGTTGCAAATAATTAACGAGAGAGCCTGGGCTGCCTGTGCTGATAGTTGTGCCTGCACGTTATGTTTATATTGTGTATCGGACAAACTTTAAAAAATTTGTGCGTAATGTTGAAGAAGCAGAAAGTGGGCCGAGCCTTTAAAGGAACACATAAACTTATCTAGAAATATGGTCTACTTTTGTTAAAGATTAAAACAGTTGTGCACTGCTCTGGCTGCACTGAAGCTTAAGGCGTTAATATTTAGGATGGGGCATGAATAAAAGTCTTTCCTAGTGTTTTCGATCGCTTCAATAAAGGTGCCATTTCTTGTGGTTCTAGACTAAAGATATTTAAAAGCCTTTACGGACATGCACATTCTTCGAGAGCAACAGGTTTGTAAGCCGTCACACTGTTGTGTGCTACCATCGTTAAACAAAGTTGATTTATGTCTTACTTCCTCTAATCCATTCCAAACCACTTTTTCCAGCCAGTAGTTTGAGGCTCCGGCTGTCGTACTGGATTGAGCACCCTGTCTCCTTGTGACAATACCACTCCCATTCTCATGCGGGTGTTGTTGTGGTCACGTGATTGTTCACGTGACTCGCGACTCAGACGTCGCTTGAGGGCTTGCTACAAAAGGAAATGAATTCCACGATATCAAACAACTCGCAACAACTACAAGGTTACGTCCTGCCAAATGTTGTCTGAAATTCAACCTTCAGTTTTTCAAGTAATTCTGTTTGTTGTACTCTTATAGATTTTAGCCCAATTTAGAGACTTCTTGCCTGATACACGTTAAAATGGTCCATTTGAAATAAGTTGTTTGCGAGCTGTTTTCTTGATTTTATACATGAAATTCATTTCCTTTTCCATGTAGCTACTTCACACATCTTTTTTTATAGGTTTGTTTTCTTGTCTAATATTCGTTACGTATTTCAAACAACATTAGCAGGTAAACCAAAACGGTTTTTCCGAAACTTCCACCCTTCCTTCCTTTAGTTATATCCATTTACCCTTAAATTAAATGTCAATGGCAAACATTGGGTCGATGAAACAATGATAATGTAGTGATAGCTTAGGCGATTTATACACTTCTTAGAAGTTTTTATTTTTCTATTTTATTCTTATTTTAGTGGCAAACCTGTAAACTAGCTTTTTAGCTAAGTGTTCCTCTAAATAAAGTATCATTGTATTGTGTATGGTATTGTGTATGGTATGGTATGGTATGGTATGGAATGGTATGGTATGGTATGGTTGGTTGGTTGTTGTATGTATGTATGTATGTGGTATGTATGGTATGGTATGGTATGGTATGGTATGGTATGGTATGGTATGGTATCACTATGGTATTGGTAGTGTATTGTAGTAATGCTGGTGTAACTTAAAAATCTGTGGATGTGTGTCCAATGAAAGCTGTTGTTATAGTGGTACTTTTAATCATGTGTCCTGTTTTTTTTTTTTTGCTGTACAAAGTTATTTAAAGTCCATTTAATTTCCTGTTTATTTTGCTATAATACTTGTGGCTCTAACATTAAAAAATCACTAAATGCAATTCTAGAGTGAGATCGTTCGAATGAGAGCTAGCGGGCAGATGTCCCCGTTGTTGTTCAAGTTGTTTATAACTGTTCAGTCGTTCAATATTTTCCAAAATAAAAACTAATTATTTTTTCTTTAAATTTTAACTTGGTAACATCAATATCATTTTACATTACTACATCAAAAAAGACAGACAAGATATAAATAATACTTTACCTGGCTGTTTGTGAAGAGAACTACCAGCTTCCGGCAGCGTATCTCGATAACGACCAGGACAATTGAGACTACGACACCACCCAGTAGAATAATGAACACGCCGGCCAAGTTGTTCACGTCGAGGCTCTGTGTATTGCCAGTTTTTTTCTGTGAAGGTTTTGGACACTGACTGCGATCGTCCCACCATCTTTGACGTGTCTTTTCAATAAAGTTCTTTTCTCGCAGCTAGAAATAAAAACGTAAAGCTAGCTTAATCTGAATAGTGTCGAACAACTAATAAAATGAACTGAAAAGGTCGCCCATGGATGTCGTATATTAAATATTCAGCTTAAAGTTTTTAAGGTTGTCATGAGTTGGAATCCATCTCAATCTTCGTCAAACTTACGGGCCATGCATGACCATGATGACCATCATGGTCAAATCAAATGCTTGGTTCTCCTATTTCCATGCATGCATGATTTTCTTTTCTCCATAACCAAAAAGGTTATGGGGCTACGCTCCGCAGCTCCGCTACAAGTACCACTAAAATGCCAACAGATCCCTCTTTCGATTGTTTTCAAAGACATGGATCAAAAATCCAATTCAAAGGGCAGGTTTGGTTTGATATGAATTGCACTTGAGATTTCGAGCCAGTTATTAAACGAGGCCTAAGGTCACAGACAAAACCAGAGTAGCAGAGTAACAAACAACTGTATTCGAAAACCCTTGGAAACCTTGCTGTGACGTGCTCTGATATGCGGAGTAAACGATCTTGCAGGGTCGATTCAAGGCATCTGCTATTGCTGGTGTTATTTGTAAACAGACAAATTAATCAAAGACTTTTCGTGTACGACAACAAACTCAGACATGCCAAAACTACCACTTGTCATGTACCTCCCTCAATACGTACCTTTAAAATGGCGACTGTAATTATGTTGGTGTATGGAGAGTTTCTTTGCAGCCCAATTCCATAGCTCTTCGTTTGAATCAGATTTTTCAACAGTCTCGTATTGCAAGGTTTCTGTTGGTTGTAGTACTCAAGGTATGGATATTCCGTTATGTAAGCGTATTTTTCTTCCCTTGCTCGTTCCACTCCCGCTTTGGTGCTTTCTACAAAGGTCTTGTATTCTCTCATATGAGAGAACATTTTTCTGTACAACGAGTCCTCGGACGTTTCGAAGAACTTATACACTGAGCCTCCATCCTTGACTCCATATTTTATAATGTCTTCGCTGTCTTGATTTGCAAGAGCTTCTAAAGAATTGATAGTGTCTGCTGTGCGTTTGACTAGAGAAAAGAGGGAAAGAAGATATTTAAATCTTCTTTTATTTAATGCATTACAATTCTCCTTCTGCTTTTCACGATGCTTTGCAGATTTGATATTTACTTACTTGTAAAAAAGGCAGCGAGATTTGCCGTGTAGGTAGAAATTAAAATCAAAATGAAGAACCAAAACGTAGAAGCTAACAGACGACCGGAAGGTGCCAGAGGAGTGTTGTCAGGACCTTGCTGTAAAACGGAAGCTGTAGCGAACCACAGGCTGTTCAACAGGTTAAACTCATTTCCAGGCTCTTCATCTGATTCACGAGCTCGGGCACGGTAACCAAACGGGCTCAAATAGTCCATGACACACATCATTATCGTGATAAAAAGGACCTGAAAGAGAACGTAGACATTCAAATAAGGATACGTAAATAGCACTTAAACAAGTCAATCTACCGTAAAGGTCCAATAGCAAGCTCTGGTTGGCCTACTTTTGAGGGTGGGGTTGAACTTATTAAAATTATTGAAAGAAATTGAATTTTAAATAGTATTAGTTGTGCAATGTATAAGGGACTTAGGTACCATATGGATGTTTTGGAGTAAGGTTTGGATTTAGGTACCTTACGGTATCATACGGATGGCAACTGGTTGCAAAACTTAAAACACTTTTGCACACACGGATAAAACAGGAAGGAAAATTTTGATATTTAAGTGTAACGATAGTAACTGCGCTTACCACTCCAATTGTGGACAGCCACACTCCACCAGTGAAAGGTTGAAGAAAAGCAAAGTTATTGATGGGCGGTTCACCCGCTTTCTGCATGATAAGACTCAGACTAAAGTCCATAAATGGCTTGCTGAAGTCGATACTCAACTCGCGCTCTGCTGTTATTGTAATAGGAACAAGCGCCATATCTTTCTCCTTAAAGAAAAAAAATGTATTTATTGTTAGTAAATTTAAATAATAATTTTGATATTTTTGATTATAGTATGTACCATCACAAGTACATGTCTTAAGTTTTTAACACCCTTCAAGCTACAAGAAAATGTTTACCTGATTTTTTAGTTCCTCGATTACTTTTGAGTAACTTCCATCACTTCTTAAGTAGATTTCGTATTCGAACTTTGCTTCTTTTGATAGTTCTTCAATTACGTCAATGAGAAATCCTTGAAGAACTCCTTCAGAAACTTTTCCAGCTACATCTTCTATCTTTGCTGACTTATTGACAATTTCCACAAATGGTGGTTCCTAAAGAAACGAAACAGTTAAACGTTTGATAAGCTGTCACCCTCAAGAATTTGGAAATGGGTGGCTTAAGTATATCGTTAGCTGCTTGGAGCGGGATCACCAAAATACTTTGTGGACGTGGCAAGATGTCAATATCATTCACTTGCAACTTATCAGTCTAACTGTAACGCAATCAAGCAATCTTGATCGTTAACAAATGGAGGTTCAAAACGGAACCTTGTAACTGTCATATGAAATTATGAACATGTTTGCAGTGATATGTTATGTTCCTGATGGCATTGTGGCTATAACCAAATTATTTCCGAATCAGCCAACAAACACTGGGAGGTCACTATCAAGGACAAGACCTTTATCAAAGGGGCGCATATGGTCTACAAAACCAGCAGTACAGCACCTTTAAATTTGTAAAACAGTACATGTTTAATCTCGAGATATCATTTCCTTACCACCACTGTAGTTACTTTCAGCTTTGGTAACCTCATTACTGGACGAGTTCCTGGAAAACCAGGATTATGGCATTTAACAGATTCATAGAAGCATCCAAGCCACTGAGGTTCTTCGCTTTTCATCGGTAAAACAGAGTGTCCATTATCACCAGGCTCTTGTTTCCATGAGCCGACCTAATGTGCAGGTTAAGAGAAAGTTAGTATAGGAAATCTCACGGCCTTTACTAAACACAATTTGTAATTAATAGGTAACATCCTTTCTTCCTTTGTTTTTTTCCTTCTTTAATTTTGATAAAATGGCTCTTTTTTCTCTCTAGTGTTGTTTTGTTTGTTTTTTTAGAGGCTTTTTTTTTTTTTTTTTTTTTTTTTTTTTTTTTTTTTTTTTTTTTTTTTTAGTCACCTTGGATAAATTTCGCAAAATGTTGTGGTTAAAGGCAGAATTGGTGGAAGAGAGCGGGAGCAGGTGTGCAAGAAAGAGTATTTTCCGCTCCTCACTAATTCCCACCTCCCCCTTTTTTCCATCCCTTCCCAACCTTTCTCTGTTGTCCTAATCCAAGAAACCGTATTTCAAAGCCAAAGGAATACAACCGCACTGTACCTTTTTGACATCCTGAGGAAGTACATTCAAAATGTCCATGCCATCTTTCACTTTCCGTTCACCTGAGTTACCATCAAATCTTACGTCTCCTGTCAAACCCTTAAAGCTGACCTGTGAAACGACAAAAAGGATGTTTCGATTTCTATGGTGCATCATTGTACATTACAGGTTTAGCTAGCTTTTTTCTGACTGCATAAACTACCCCTATATTATCAGAAGACACATTGTAGGTTTTACCACGTCTGCTGAAAGCCAATGGAAATATATTCAATCACTAATCTGTCGTTTCATGATCCCAATTTGTCGCAAATTTTGCTCCCTTTTTCTCCATTTGTCATCGAGAGCTTTTTGCTTTTACGATCTTTATCAGTTTATTGACGATAAACCTCTATTGAAATTCGCAAGACGAGCCAAGTGTTGGTGCATGAGAAAGTAAAATTACTCCCCACTGAAAATTAGCCATTCAGTTGGTATATGCCTCTCTCTAATAACCAAAACAGGTATTCATGCAGGAACGTGTTCCAACCTTTTTTAACTCATTCAGTACTCTCTGCCCGAGTCCTTTATCCTCATTGACCATGCTTTGCAAAGGACAGCTACCATTGACCCCATAAGAGTGGATCATCTTTTTTCCCTCAACGCTCATCAGGAATTTCTCCATCCCTCTTCCGACCACGACGGCTGTATCATATACTGCGGCGTACATTGCCTGCGGACCACAAAGAAAAGTTATTCACTAGAAAGTCGTTAAATTCGGCTGAACATGTAACTAGTCAGTTTTGAGGTTTAACTTAGCCAATTCAGTACAAACCAGAGAGCTGATGTAAATTAGTCTTTATGCTATTTTAAGTTACGAAGTCATCTTGTGTAATTTATTTATAGTTAATATATGGTAATGTATGTTTCATTTTACCCTCATCGCTCCCTCAGTTTGTAAGCCTCCCGCATTTTAATTAGCAATAAACTGGTACAGTATTGTATTGTATTGTATTGTATTGTATTGTATTAAAACCGACAGTTTATAAAAACGTACAGGCATTGATATGAAAAGCCCTTCTAAGTTTATCATCCAAACGTTAATATAATTATTTCCAGAATGCCAAAATATAGTCAGTGAAAATATCAAAGCACTTTCAGTTATACGACAACTTGATGGAATGGGCTTTCCTCTGTTTTTGTGATACTCACCAAGGAGTATTCAAGTGCTCCTCTCTGAATGGCTTCTAATGCTCTTTTTTCGTAGTCTGTTGCCGCGATTTTGTTGGCAAGATGAAGACTTAGTCCCACCATACCAAGAATGGAGGGGTAAGTCTTGTTAGGGCCAGCCACTTCCTGTTGAGATCAAAATGAGAACCCATTAGTGTTTAATCGTAATTTACTAAGGTTCTGTTTTATAGCCTTTAAGGAAAATTGGCCACCTGGCCGTTATTCGTCTAAAGTGACGGGAAAGCATGGCGGATAACGTGAGACAAATTATACGTCTAAAAAACCCGCTATGGGAAAAATAGGGACCGTGTACCCCCAACCAATGCTATGGCGCCACCTTTGGGGTTTTAAGGTTTACAATAATTTTACAAAAGAAACAAAGTAACAAATAAATAAACAGATGAAATAATCTAAACAACGTAGTGTGACGCCGAGGAAGGCTAACCGTAGAATGTCACAACTTTCTCAACGGACACTTTCCAAACCGCCTAAACGTGAGGCCTCACGCACTACCCTCGCCCCAGTTTTCTGATACGTGTCGGCAAAATATTAATTTATGTTAATCAGGACCAACACAAATTTACATTTTATTGTTAGATAAGCAAAAGATGAAATAACTTTGCCTTACCAAATCGGAGGCTATCCACTTTAAGTCTTTGTCATTGATTCCCACGAATAAGGCCTGCAGATTAATAAATTAAGTTTGTATTGTATCGACTATTAAACTACTTTGAACATAAATACGTAGTTATTCTCGGCCGCCGCAGGCGACAATCATACACAATCATACATTCGCGTGTGTATCACATGACGTGTCACGATACCTCGTTCATAATGTTCGTTAGGTCCTTTTGATCACTGAAGAGGATAACCTGTTTCATATGTGACTTGAGTAAGGCGGTAAGGGCTTCTCTCAGCTTGTATTTATTGTCTAAAGGCAGCTCCGGCATCATTTCAGCATTATACTGAGGCCACATGCGAGTTGCTGCATAGAAGACTGACGCCTGTCGCGACTTACGAGCTGAAATTAAAATAAGAGTGAAGGGCTTATTATACATCCAGTAGAACCTCGTAAATAGGCTTACAGAAGCGGCTACCTTTTGCCGGAAAAATTCGATTAGAAATGTTACAACGGAGCTCCAGCGGGAGCGGAGCCTCATATCTAAGAAAACTTGGTAAACCCATGGAGCTGAAAAACCCGCCAGCCAAAGAAGTCGACAACAGTTTCTTTAGAAACTAGTAACATTGTTATTTATTTGCTGGGTTAGGTTGGGCCAGACAGGAAAATTTTTTCTCTTGGTCATTTTGTACAACGCCATAATCTAGAGCCAAATGATAGATTTTCTTTTCCGGTCCTTTAACTCAGTCAATAAGTTCATATTACATACTCTTACCGTCATACACGACAGCTACTCGATTAAATGAGTAAAATTTCATCACATCAAACAAAGCCTTGCTGACAACACGATAGGATGGTCTGATTGACATGGCGTACTTGTGTGGAGTTTCGTCTTCAATGGCATCAACTTTTATCAGAGGCACTTGAAGAAGAGAACTTAAGGCAAAGGCTTTTTCGTCCTTACACGCCAAGTCGATGATGGAAACAACTGGAGACAAGTAGGATGCTACCTCTGCAATAAAACACAAAATCTATTTTCAAATTCTTGAGTGAATCTCTATTTATCGCCAGAAATGTTGCTTAGCACGCTGACGCGACAATTTTGAGTATGTGTTACAATTTGATTAGATTTTGAAGATCAGAAAGTCTTCCATTGTAAAAGAATATTTGCCACAAAAGGTTGTGGAACAAGTGGGCTTACTAACACTCGGGATAAGGGCACCAGAAAGTTGCCTTTTTCTTGGCTGGGAGTTCTGGTTGAACGTTTGTAAAATGCGATAGATAAAAGTATAGGTAGAAAAAGAAATATCATAAGGACAAAGATGTCATGAATCCCACACAAGAATTTTCGAGTTGCATGACCGTAGTCTATAGTAATGCCCTAAATTCTTTTTATAACTTTCCACTAGAAATCTTTGATGGTATTTCAGTCTGGACAGCAAAGAAGGTAAAAAAGATTATAATCATAAGAGATTAGTGAAAGATAAGAGAAAAAGTAACTACCTACAGCTACTCCGTAATATACAAATCAATAGTCACGAGCACATCTTAAGTGGTCACGTCCTACCTACCTCTCGACAGAAGATCCTTTCCATCAACCCTCAGAGGAGTTAACACTAATTTGTAGTCGTACATCTTTAGTATCCGTGGTAACTCGTTCTTAAAGACGTCGTTGAGTACACTGTAAAGGCTTTCGGTGTCTTTGCTGTACAAGGCCCCTGGATAGAGAACAAAAGTGGTTTCTAGACTAAGTAAACAGTCAGAATTTTACCCGATTATTGAGTGTAAGTCAATTTTGAATCGGAGACATTTGGCTGACAGAATAAGCATTTTATTAAAAAGCGGAATAAACTGAACTTTAATAAAGAGCTTATCATATGCAACGTAAAAGCCATCAAATTTTTTTCGCGCGTGCGATTGGTCTTAACGCGTCACGAGAGGCAGCCAACACTGGGGAATATCAGATTCCCCCCCAGGCAAGTGATATTCCCACTTTTGAACTTTGCAATTTACGTTCGCTCTTTGAATTTTCTTCCCGAGTAGATCGTTAAATTGGATTCAATATAACAGGACATTTATTTTAAACAGATCGACTAACAATAGTTTGAACCGACCAGACAGAATTGCGATGACATTTAAAAGCTTTGCAAAAAAGGGCTTTCAAAATGAGCGGCCTTGTGTTCAATCATTTGAACGAATGATTAGCACAACAGCCTTTATTTGGTGTCAAAAATATGCACTGATAATTGTCCTTGGACATGTGTTACTCGAAAATCACAGTTTTCGTCGAGCTTCGTCTCTTGAAAAACTGTTCGCTTCGCGGAACAGATATTGTCCGCGCGCGGTCAAATTTTTTTGCATGCTCTCGCGCCAAATGGAGACTACTGTTTGTGTGTTTTCAGAAACGAATGAAAATTCAGCATGCCCGATGAAGTCCACTTTTTGCTGCAAATTTTAAATAAATAATTATGTAAACTTTACTTTGTCCTAATAAAATATTAATCTGTTTCAGCTGAGTGAAAACGACTGAATCATCTTTGACCCCGCTTCAGGGGGAGTTAGGCTCACCTTGCGCAACATTTAAAAATGGATTTCGACTCTATTTAAGGACAACTTAAACTGTTTGCATTCTGTTTACTTTTTGAATTATGTGTGAGCAAAGTAAAATTGAGAGATCCGTTTACTGTATATTCAGGCAAGTCACGTGAAAACTTAATAATGTTCTGCAGAGCTGATATGCTTATTGGCATTACGGTGTTTTGTCGACATCTGGTTTGTTAACCACAATATGCTGTGTACGATAAATTAATATTCTGGTTTCTTTGTCATGTTTATTCCTGAAATTAGTTAATCTTAGCTAAAAAAGGCTCTTAGTTATTCTTGCTGTTTCAACTGAGGTAAATACATTTATCAGTGAATGTTATGATGATCCGTTTTTCGATGAAGAGAAAAACGAGGTAAATTTTTATACATGTAATTTTTGAATTTTACTTCAGCGGTTTGGAAAATACACAGAAGTTTATTAATTCTGCGAAAACAACATAAAACTTTAATGTTTCTGACATAGTAACAGTAATAATAGCTTTTCGGAGCCAAAAATTAATTAAGCAAGTTTGTTTCTAATTCAATCGCTGTTTGATTAAGTTCCAAATTTCATTTTAACTACAGAATAATTATGTCGTACGATCTTTCTCTGAAAAGGTTTTTTCAACCAAGGAAGTTTTTTTTATGCTTTGATTTTGTGTTTTGGTTTTCGTTTTGTTAACAAAACTGAGAGTAGGAAGTTTATTGCAAAATAGCTTTTAAACTTTAAGATTTTATGCCAACAAACCATTCGTAATAATTCAAGCACATCACATATGCACCTCAGTTTCGTTTTTAACAAAAATTTGCAGTGATGTACTTTGAAGAGATTTTGGTTTTCTACTGCCCCATTAACTTGCTCTCAGAAGTGCCAGAACGGACTTCTTGTAACCTCCATTTTATTTTAGCTTACCTATTCTGATGTCCCACGTCGCTCTGACTTGGGTTGTCGACGCCAGAAACAGAAAAAGGCCTGGAAAAACGTCGGAATAACAGATGTCCACATAGTGAAGCTATTTCATCCCCGCACAGAAATACTCCGTTGATGAAATGGTCTGTGCGGTGTTTTTCGTAGCCCAGGCGAAGTTGCGCTCAGTAATCGTCACAACGTTAGCCTTTAGTGTTTTGTTCACAAATCTCAATGGCAGTTTCTTCTGAAACAATCAACAAGCGATTGCTCAAACACTCTTCGAGATCTCTCTTAAATGCGCATTGAAGCACTTTGTCGATGAGTCAAGAAACTTCTATTTAATAATTGATTTTCTTGGAACGTGTTGACATAAAAACGGGAAGTTGTTAAATTATGCATGACGGCCTGTTTCATGACTAAATCTGGAAACAGAGATTTGCCCGTATTAAAATTCATATGAAATAGTAAACAAAACGCTTTTAAAAATCACTTTCGCACGTACTCGTTGTCACGTTTAAGTTGGCTACAAAGCAAGTATATCCACTGCTGTAAATCATGATGGAAAACATTCTGCAGAAAGTTCGGGAATATCGATGCCTGTTTTGGGCGTATTTATTTTGCGTATACATCCTTTCAAACTGGCCATCTTGACCTGCAGTACCTGGGCCATTAAACCTCATGAACGGATTTCTATTGTTTGAATATTCAGAGGTTGTTTTTTCTGCGTGTCAAAGACTTGTGACTTTGGCGCTATAGTAGCACACAATAGATATGGCGCCACACCCATACAAACGCGCACACAATTGTCCGGGAAATCCCCCTTTGACGGAGATGTAAGAATTTGTTTATAATTTGTTTACAATAGGAATTTGTTTATACGTTATAAACTGCCCAAAGTGGCCATTTTCAAGGTGGACTATTTGCTCATTAACGATTCTCTTTTGTTGGAATATTCGGAGGGGATTTTCTCCGATTGTAAAAGGCTTGTGACTTTCATACTTGCACACGATAGAGATGGAGTCACACCCTTTAAACGGAATAAACGTTTAACGCTCTTACAATTGTCCGGGACATCTTCCTTCACATGAAGATAATTTTCCATGAATATTAAAACAAAAAGGATTTGTTAATGTGTAAGAAACTAGCCAAGCTGCCCATTTTGACGGTGGACCATTTTGCTTATTAACGGATTTCTATTGTTTGAATGATTCAGAGGGGATTTTCTCTTCGTGTAAAAATCTTATGACGTCGACACTTGAACACAACAGAGTCAAAATCTTTCAAACGCTTCTGGGGAAATCCTTCTCTTTACCGAGATATCTTCGTATGAATATTGAAACAATAGCAATGTCTTAATGAGTTAGCCATTTTGACGGTGGGCCATTTTGCTTACTAACGGATTTCTCTTTTCCCCGCGGTTAAACTTAATAGGAAACAAACAAACGTGAAGAACTTCTGAGCGCTACACAAGCGCAAATGCAATAGATCCAACGCGCCAAAAGGCTAAAACACGCTAATAACTCCACAACCAAATTCTTTCCATAATTTAAAGTCAAACAGAAAGGCTCTCTCTTCAATAAGACACTGTGAAAATTACACGTTTAATTATGTTAATTACACGTCACATTTTAGCACGGCACATACAGCATTTATCTTCAAGTTTCGTTATGTTATATCACTTTTTTTTTTTTTGGCCTGCTTATGTTTCGTCTTATGTTGAAACTATTGTTAAAAGTGTTCGGAACTTGAAGGAACCACCAAAACTGTACATGTTGCCGACACATATTTGAATCGTGAGACGCAACTATCAATCATGATCAATAAGTCAGAAGCCTGAACATAACGTTAAAGCTTCTGTACGTGGCTCTATGAGTCAATCCGTACAACAACTTCAGTAATAAGTTCTTGAGATGCGTGCGCACAATTCTTCGCAAAGGAGGAAGGAAGAATTTGACGATTTTCTTTGGACGTTTAATCAAAGGCTCAATATTGTCAATGCTGTCCATTGTATTATGTTTATCGTCTTCATCTTCATCTACATGAAACTGAAATTATTGAAAACACACAGTTACACAAGGAAAAAAAGATTACTTTTTCTTAGACAGGACAGATCAAAACGGGAGTATTAAAGTAAGCTTGATAAGTCACAGTTAGCCTAAAGGCCATGTCACACAAGGCAGTTTCCTTGTCAGGACAATCCAGTAAGGACGTTTAAGGGCAACGTTGGTTTAGTACCACCATTTTGTGTCGTAAACATGTCGTAAGCCCGTAGAATGTGACAGCTGCAAGCAAAAAATTACCACAATTGGCAATTATTGCTGTCACGAAAAAAACATATATTTATAATATGTCAGATAAGAGACGCCCATTCCTAACGTGATGTAACTATACAAACAATGTATTACCTTCAAAACCACTTGTTCCAAGCAGTTGTTCTGGGCTTCCCCTCTACTGCATGTCTTAGCACCTTGTCTCCTTGCGACAACACCACAGCCACTCGAACTGGAGTAACCTTAGGAGCGTTTGGAACCGGTTCTTCCTGTGGCTCGCAGCTACTATTCAGGCGTCGCTTTAGAGCGTTCTGTAAAGGAAATGTCCTTGTGAAGTTAGTAATAACCAGTTTGCGATATTAATGGCGTTTGCCAAATGCATGTTGTTCATGCTTAATTCGAAGATTTCAAGACATTGGACATTTTAACACAAAAAGATGGACAAATCGTCTGACGATTTGTTTGCCTAGTGTGAATTAAATACGGCTTTTAGACGACTTTTCCGTCTAGTCAACCAAGTCGTCCTCGCAAAAACGTCTTCCTTAGACGGCCAAATCGACGGACAAATTCAGATGACTTGTACTTCCAAAATCGTGTCCGTCCCGTTTTCACACTAAGGTGATTTGTCCGTCTGGACGTTTTGTCCGTCTCTTGTATGAAAACGGCCATTGTTACCTTCTATGAGGAAAAAGTGATACTTTTATTGTCACTGACGGCTCTGGATATTACCTGGCCAGTTGTGAAGTACACGACCAGCTTCTTGCAGCGTATTTCAATAACAACCAGAATTAAGGAGACGATGACACCACCCAGTAAAACTAGGAAAACTCCGGCCATGTTATTAACGTCAAGACTCTGTATTTCCCCTGTTTTTGACTGTGAAGGTTTTGGGCAGTGGCTACGTTCATCCCACCATTTTCGACGTGCCTTCTCAATGAAATTTCTCTCACGTAACTATAAGTACGTAGAAAACAAAGTAAAGGGTTAGGCAAAGGTAGGGTCTGCATTTGAGCCAGTGTCCCACACTAACTATGTACTGCACTTCTCCCTAGATCAGACGATAGTCCATCTCAGGTTACCCCTTCAGTACCGTAAAATTCCGGTTATAAGCTCCCCAACCTATAAGCCCCCCCCGGTTATGGGCCTGTCAACCTGGAAACAAAAAAAATACATCCGATTATAAGCCCCCCCCCCCCCCCCGGATATAAGCCCCCCTCTTCCGGATGACAGTACTGAACAGGGCTAAATGTCGCTTTTTTGTGCGTTTTTAACTTAAAAACGTATTTTGATCAACACTCCCGGGGCTCGTTTCGAAACGTTTCTTTCATTCCGCTTACTAAGCCCTCCCGGATATAGGCCCCTCCGCTTATAAGCCCACTAAAAAACCCTTACGAAGTTGTATAAGCCCAGGGCTTATAACCGGAATTCTACGGTATGTTATAAGAATTTCCCAAACAAATTGATGGTACCCATTTATACACCTGGGCGGAGAGAGACACTGTAAGAGCACGAACGCACTGGCTAGTTTTTCCTATTTCCTGAAACCCTTCTCCTCACAATCTAAATTAATTCCAAATTCATAGAAGAGGACAAGCAGCATCGCTCGTGAAAGTGTTTCTCAACAAATTTCATATGAATAGTCATATACTGGAGTTTCATCGACAAACGGAAGGATTAGGGCCACTTTTTACAGCAAAACTAACAGTACCTCATTAACTTTAGTCTCGATAGCTTTCATTTGAATGGTCATAATACCAGGATTTCGTGCACTGAGAGAATCTACTGGGCGAACTACACTTTGACTGGCTCGAGATTTGATTTAACCTAAACCACTGACGGTGGTGACGGTCTAAAACGTGAGAGATTGGATAACCCGAGCTATTTTACTAACGAAGAAGCAGAATGCATCACTTACCGCTAGGATTGCCACAGAAATTCTGTTGGTGTAAGGCGAGTTTTGCTGCAGCCCAATCCCATAGCCTTTAGCTTGCAGAAGGTTGTTCAGCAACCTTGTATTGCACGGTTTTTGTTGGTTGTAGTACTCCAGGTAGGGCTGCTCAGTTATGTAAGCGTAGTTCTCACTCCTGGCTTTTTTGACACCTTCTGAAGTAGCGTCGACGAATGTCTTGTGCTCCCTCATGTGTGAGAACATTTTCAAATAAAGAGGATCTTCTGAGTTCTGGAAGAACTTCTGCACGGAGCCATTGTTAAGAACTCCGTATTTGGTCTCGTTTTGATTTTCCAATTCCTCCAGGGAGTTGATAGTTTTAACAGTTCGTTTTACTGGAAGAAAATAAAACTATTTTAGTAGGTTTATTCACCAGATATTCCATGTGCATCCGACGCATGCAACAGCTGACGCTGATATCTTCAGTTTTATTTTTTTAACCTTATAGCATTCAACCCCGAGAGCAAATACCTGCACCTACAAACGACTTACTTACGACCTGCAACAAAACGGAGAATGAACTTTTACTTCAAACAGAACCGAAACAACTTACAATAGAACCCCGGTAACTCGAACTCTGAAGGGAAACGAAAAATAGTTCGAGTTAGCGGGGTTGGGGTCGGTTGAATATTTAATTAGCCAAGTTAATAATTGATAGTTTACTGATTTTTCAGCACTTCAGTATACAGTACAGTACAAATTAAACTTATCTCGTCAGAAACACTAACACGATTATAAATCCTTATGATAAGAGTGGAAAAAGACTGTCAAATACGTGATCTGTTCGTTGCTCAAATCAATGGGCATCCGTGGCGAGTTGCAAAAACCGAAATTCGAGTTATCGGGGTAAATTTGACCCAAATTTGGATCAAGGGAAACGAAATTTAGTTCGAGTTAGCGGGGTTTTCGAGTTATCCGAGTTCGAGTTAACCGAGTAAAAATGACTGAAAAGTGAGTTCAAATCCAAGGGAAATGGAAGTTAGTTCGAGTTAGCGGGGTTGTTCGAGTTATCCGAGTTCGAGTTACCGGGGTTCTACTGTACTTATAATAGACGGATCGAAAATGATAACAACTAAACAATCACTGACTAGGAACTTTACACAAAACTGAACAATTAACTTCCATGTCTCAGAGGCTTAATACCATCGATTGACACTGAAGAACTCTGTTCAGATTGTCGACACCCAGTCAACAACGACACCAACTTTAACCAACAACGCCAACAACAGTAGTCCTTGTCAGAGCTACCCTAGCTGGGACGATCACTTGAGATGAACTGCTAATACCGCCAGTGTGCACATCAGAACTTGACAGCCTTTGTGAAAACGCTCGCTTGCGCTTTTGATTCACATAAGCAATCGTGTTTTCTTACACTCACTTTCGTGTTTACATCAGCCCATGTAAACGCTTTCAAGCGAAATTCTACTTTTTAAATTTAAAATTCAAAAGCATTTTTCATTCGCTAAACTTACTTGTAAAGAAGGCGGCAAGGTTTGCTGTGTAAGTGGATATTAGTATCAATATAAAAAACCAGAAGGCGGAAGTTAACAGCCGACCGGAAGGCGCCAGCGGAGTGTTGTCCGGACCTTGCTGGAGAACGGAGGCTGTAGCAAACCACAGGCTGTTAAACAGGTTAAACTCGTTACCAGGCTCTTCATCTGATTCGCGAGCTCGGGCACGGTAACCGAACGGGCTCAAATAGTCCAAAATACACATCATCACGGTCACACCCAGAACCTAAGAGAACGTTTACAGGTCATGAGATCTGTATGCGAGGCAATTTTTATGCCTGACTGTACCTAGTGGGCCATCAAAGGGGGTGTAACTTTAATCATCAAAGGATAAAAATAAAGTTACCAACAAGAAGGGTTTTTTTTTCAACAACAATGGATCGGAAGCTCCAGGACTCTACCCATCCAAGGGACTGCGCTATAGATTGCGCACCTTAAAATGTTTGTTCCTTTTTTGTTTATATTACCATCTCTTTGGCGATTTTCTACCACACAAAACCATTTATGGCTTCCGTCGATTTGTAGCGAATTGCAAAAATGGCTTCGATTCTGCATCTCTATCTCCAACTACGAAAATTTGACAGCGACCACAAACTCCCACCATTGAAAACTACAGTCCTGGAAAAAAACTGTTGAAACACTTCAGGTTTTAACGAGAAATTTGGGATCAAAGCTGATATCAGATTCCAACTCCGTCTCCCCCCCCCCCCCCCCTCCCCCTTTTATTAATGTTTTTTCCATCTCGAAAATAATGGTAGTCTCTGGACTCAACACTGAATAAGGGAGGGGATAATAAAAAAATATATTTATATGACCAATTTCCCAACCGTATATGTCCGAAACTGTATTATTTGATAATAATAACTAAAAAACGAATTGCGAAGAATAACAATACCACTCCGATAGTAGAAAGCCACACGCCACCATCGAATGGCAGAAGAAAGGCAAAAATGTTGATTGGTGGTTCGCCAGGTTCATGCATTATAAGACTCATGCTGAAGTCCATAAATGGCTTGCTAAAGTCAATGACTAACTCACGCCCTGCGGTTATTGTGATCGGCGCAAGTGCAATGTCTTTTTCCTATAAAGGTACAAGTTAAACAAGTTTTAAAAAAGCAAACACAGCATTGACGTTAGTTTATATTGTTGATATTCTCAATGTATTTCAATGTATTGTAGTTTTTCTAGAGCAGTTTTTCTTTACTGTATCTTATTTTTTAGGTAATGAACGTTTATTCGTTTGTCTCACGATTGAATCGCTTTGAGATGTTGATCACGACGTTTCGACTGCAATACTGCTAGTCTTCATCAGGCGATGAGGTCGATTGTTTACGCGTCGCCATTTATGCACGTTGGTTCGCTGTGATTGGTGTTGATTTGTTTATATAAACTGTCGGTCTGTCGGTAACGACCAATCACAGCGAACCAACGTGCATAAATAGCGACGCGTAAACAATCGACCTCATCGCCTAATGAAGACTAGCAGTATTGCAGTCGAAACGTCGCGATCAACATCTCAAAGCGATTCAATCGTGAGACAAACGAATAAACGTTCATTACCTATCTTCATCATCATCATCATCATCACTTTGTTTACCCTCGGATTTGAAGAGTAGGTATCTTATCTTACGTGGTGTAAGATTTGGTATCTTACACCACGATAAACAATATTCACATCTTTAATGACATCTTATATTTTGTCTATTCAATAAAGCATTGACAAAAAAATTAACGTATAAAACAGCGTGAACACTAACAAACCAGCGCTTTCTTGGTGTTGCGGATCACCGAATAACGTCACCTTAATCATCCCACTCTCTTACAGCTATCACTAATCGTTACAGAATCACCATTAAAATATTTTATCATAAACGCGTACCGTCGTACGGACTGACAAACCGACGAATGGACAAAATTTGTCGGTAAATTTGTCGTTACCGACAGACCGACAGTTTATATAAATTAATCAACACCAAGATAGCCAGCAAACCTGTGGTTCTGCGAAACCTTTTAAAAATCTACAGTAAACTGTGACTATAGAAATGAAACCGAAAAACTTGGTATGGGATGCTTGTTTTAAGCAGGTTTATTTTCGGAAGGAATCCACTGTTCCGAAAAAGATGGCGACTGCATGGTACATTTACCTATAATTCCTAGCGCGCGAAAACGCAAAAAAACGCCCATAAAAAACGCACAGAAAAGTTGTAAAACCTTCAAACTCCGCATGAACAATTTTGTTAGTACAAGGGCAAATTTCACAGAAATGTGACTGTCTTTGTGCTCTATTGGTTCTGTTAGGTTTGCAAGGTATTGTGGTAAAATGTACAAGCGCCATCTTTTTCCGTACGGTGGATTGTACGTTTCAAAAGGTCGCTAATTTAAAATGGGAAAACTGAAAAACTTTTGGGTGGGGTTTAGAATACTTGCATGTAAAACTGTCTTAACTAAAACTATGTGAAACACAAAACAAGCTCTTTAGACTTCAAACTGAACAACAAAATTTCTGAATGCACTGTACTGATGTAAAATGCAAAATTTGTCATGGTTATGTGTTTTGAGATTTTGATGATTGCAGGTTAAAATATTCCACAACCATTCAAAACTCTAAAAAGTATCTTGAACAATCCATAAATTACCGGTTGCTTTGCATGATGCCTTTCAATCCGCGTACCTCGAGTCTTCGTTCTAGCAACTCGCGAAAGTTCCGTATACCAAATCGAATTTGATTGGCTTTAAAAACAATAAGCAGAAGTTTTATACGAAAAAATTCGTTGCTCGTGCTTTTGAAAGATAGGCATGCGCAATTCAACCGGATGTCCAATATTTTCGGACTTCCAATCGGAACTTTTCAGGGTCGCTCGTTTCCTGACCGTTGGTCAAAGAAAACGAAGACACTGGATACAAGGATGTGATGCCTTTAAAAATGAAAAGAGTAATTATTCATCATGATGCCCACGTCTACCTTCTTTTTTAGCTCCTCTACCATTCCTCCGTAGCTTTTATGCATATGAATCTCATAGTCGAAGTTTGCTTCTTTTGACAGTTCTTCAATCAAATCCATACAAAACCCTTGTAGAAGAGTTTTAGGAATTTTGCCAGCTGGTAATGGCATCGACTCGTTTACTTTTTGGACAAACGGCGGCTCCTGGTAAGAAATTAAATGAACATTGACTGATGTAGCTATTTTTCCTCAGTGTCAGTTATTTTGGGTCATCAAAACAAGAACCCCTTCCAGGGGTCAATTTAATAAAACTTTTACACTCGTAATTTTACTCGTTGGACCATCGTTTTCACAAGCGCGCGCAAAATCGAGTTCAATAAACGTCGTCACAAGCCGGAGTCCGACTAGTAGTTACGGGTGAAGCGCTACGCCAGTAATTTGAACTTAAGCCAATTCAATAAAACTTTACAGGAGTTCAAATTGTTTTTGTCCCACTCCCTGCTTGTTAACTACAAGAGAAAATTACAAGTTGTAAGTCGCTTGTAAGGTTCGAAAATAACTCGTTACTGGCTTCAGGGAAAGAGAAAGCATGTCGTCTTCGAGCGAAGAAGAAATAAAAGAACAGCTACGAAACATTGTGAGGTAATGTGGTCTTTTGCTGTTTATCTGTTAACTCAGACTGTAGTTGTGTTTGTAAATATATAGTAATAATAATAATAATAATAATAATAATAATAATAATAATTTATAGTAAATTTCTATATAAATTTTCAAATGGATTAAAAGATTAAAAAAGGAAAAAAAAAGAAAAAATAAATAAATAAAAAAAAATAAAAAAAGAAAAAAAGAAATAAATAAAAAAAAAATAAAATTTTAAAAAAAAAAATATATTTAAAAAAAAAAAAAATTTTTTAGCTATTCACCACTACACACTAATTGTTGCTATCAATTATAAGCTTAGTGTATTTGAAATTGTACTTTTCAAATTTTTCTCACCAAAACGGTTGTAACCTTTAATACTGGGATAGCCTCTGGCTCAAGAGACCGAGTGCTCCCTGGATTGTGGCACTTGACGAATTCAGCGAAGTCCCCCACCCACCGGGGGTGTTCATTGGTAAATGACACGCGGTGTTCATTTATTCTAGGTTCTGGTTGCCACGAGCCGATCTGGAAATAAGAAGAAATAAATAATCGTTACGCAAACGATATTACGTCTTAGTCTCATAATATTGCGTTGCCTAAGCAGTTAAAAAATTATAACCTTGTTAATTTGGTTGAGTTCGAGCTGTGAGTCTCGTATGACTGGTCGACTGGTGCGTTATAAAACAGGTACAACACCTCTGCAAGCACGGGTTAGCTACCATGATCAGCGTTTAAATCATCACCCCAGGCAGCTATAGTAAAAGCTATTTAATAATATTGCCTTTTATATTATGCGCATACATTTTTAAAAAAAATTGACCAACAATGTTTTAAGCAATAGTTGGCACCAAAGGTTTCAAACGAATGATTCTCAGCCGTCACTTTTATTCACCGAAGAAAGTCAGTGATTGAGAGATTCTGTTAACTAGTCCATTTTAACCCACAAACCTTTTGTACGTTGTGTTCAAGAACGTTTACAATGTCCAAACCGTTGTAAACTCGTCGCTCGCCCGTAATCAGGTTGAATTGTACCTCACCGGTCAGACCTTGAAATTTCACCTTAAAATGAAAATTTGAAAAAAATAGTAAAAAAAAAAAACATCCATAAGGGGAGAGCTTGTATCACAGTTAGTTACATAAACCAACAAACAGAGGACTCCGAAACAAATGCATTCCTGCATGGTACGTACAGGAAACGTGATCAAGACACAATTAATTATTTTCTTGTTACAATGTGATTTTCATTGCTAAGCAAGTGTGTACATATCTACAATAAATGTTGGGACCCTGAAGGCTGCATATCGTCATAAGTGGAACTCCCTTCGGAGCTATTTGGATGAATGACTAACTGAGCTATCGACAAAGCAAGTTGACTGACTGGCTGGCTGGCTGGCTGGCTGGCTGGCTGGTTGGCTGGCTGGCTGGCTGGCTGGCTGGCTGGTTGGCTGGCTGGCTAGCTGGCTGGCTGGCTGGCTGGCTGACTGACTGAATAACGAATTGTTTTTAGTAGATTATCTTAGTAGAACAAGGTAAAAAGGTACTTTGAGAGTTGTGTTCTTTTTTGTTGGTTAACACAAGTGAAATGACTGAGTAATGTTAAGGGACATGGTCAGCGTCAGACTGCGCGACCTGGACAAGTTTTCGAAAAAGTCCACCTTAACCCGAAATAAAAATACGCGTAGAAAACTCAGAAATCTGTTTCAATCTTCTCAGTGTTTTTCTCTCTACATTTTCCAGTGAAACACTGAGAAGAGAACAGATCGAAGGGTTAAAAAGTCCACGGGGACTTTCAAACGTGAAAATAGTGTCCAGGTCAGCGCGGTAAGAACGCTGACCATGTCCTTTTAACATGTTTAATGTAGAAATCATAACATGCATATAACAGGCACTGTGTGTACCTTTCTGATCTGCTGCAGAAGCTTCCAACCTAGTCCTCCATGCGGGGTTGATGTACTCCGTAAAGGACAGTCGCTAATAGTGAAATGTGAATCTACTGTCTCCATACCCTCGTCACTGTTCATAAAATTCTGCACCGCTGTACCTACAACGAGTGCTGCGTCATGGACTGATGCATACATGGCCTGTGGATAGGACAGACAGGTACATTTTGTTCTTTTATCCATGCACTGGAATTACGAAATTGTGCATAGTATACAGCCACTGATATATCTTGATAATGCTGACAGAAATTCTGTCACTTTATAGGGTTGGTTATATTTATTCTTTCTTCTTGTTGCCTGTGGACTGGTTTGGTGCTACTTTACTAGCACATTTATCAACTTATTTTAGATTTGCTTCTACTACATAAAACCTTTAAGATGTTGAGAAAGAAGGCAATTTCTCACCAGCGAGTATTTGACTCCTTTTCTATTATTAGCATGCTTTTCCAGGATCCTGGCTACCTCCTCGTCACCAACGTGAAGCCTGAGTCCAAGCATGCCAAGAATCGAGGGATATGTCTGATTGGGGCCTGCTACCTCCTGTTAGTAAAGAGAAGGGCTACCTCAGTTGCTACCTCTGGGAAACTTAGTCGCATTTGAGTTGACGGCAATCATGTAACTGTTGATTAGATTCAACAAGCAACCGAAATACAGTCGAATCTACTCTGCGAACACACATACTATTTTTTTTTTTGAAAAACTGGCCTGAAAATTCACTAAGTTTAGGAAAAGGCTTCATTTGGTTTTGTTTTATTATCAACGAATATATCAGTGCTTACTTTATCCCAATCTGTTCCTCCCTAGCCTATGCTCCCTATCATAATAATTTTGTTCCCCAATATGCTGTGTACAGACCCCTAGGGTACTTTCCCATGCAACAAAAAGCTCAACTGTAAGCAGATAACAGGTAAATTTAAATATCACATTACCAAATCAGAGGTTATCCACCGGTATTCTTTGCCATTTATTCCAACAAACAGCGCCTATACAACATAAAATTACGATTACAAAAAAAAATGCAATCAGCATTTAGCCTTAAATTTGCCACCTTCACTAACTCCATTGGGGGAGAGTTAAACGGGTCTAGAACTCAAGATAAATCTTTGTCAAGTCTTTTAGCGTTCCATCGCAATATCCTTTACTAACTGGCAATCCGAGTCACACACCTTGCACATTCTCTTTCCCTTACCCCTTTCTTCAATATTGTTTATTGCAATCCACATTCTGTTCAAGAAACCTTGCAAACCAGAGGCAGAGGAAGGCTTTACTTTTCAAATCAAATGCGTCTTCTATTGTGGTTTACATTATCACATTTATAGACACCATAAGAATGCCCAGGCTTGTGCCTTATTTTCTCTTTGCTTAACCTTTTTACATCTCTAAGTAAGCATTAAGCAAAACTGTCAATCATTGAAACGGCCTAAGTTTTAATTACACACTCAGGTGGAATGAATGGGGGAAGATTCATACACCTCTGAATGAGATATTTGTGCACCAAAAGTTTAAAAATTAAATCAACATTATGCATCTACTTTCATGGCTTAGATTAATTATTTATGAATTGAAATAAGCAACTAAAAAAGCTTTAAAAAGGAATGTGCCTTTCCCTTGGGGAGGAAGAGGGGGTATCCTGGGTTTTTTTGGTACATAAATTTTTTTTCTGTCATTTTTTTGGGGTTTTTCCTGATTTTTAAAAAAGTTTATCGTTATTTTTTTTTTGGACGAATCCGGGCGCAAAGAAATAAAATACAGAACACATTTACGCCGTTACCTCATTCATTATTTCCGCCAAGTCTCTATGATCACAAAACAAAATTATTTCTTTGATGTGCGACTTGCGTAACGCAGTGAGAGGGTTTCTCAACTGGTTTCTGTCTGTCAAAATAAGCTCCGGTATCATTTCAATATCAAACCGCGGCCACCGGCGCGCTTTGGCATAGAAGTAGGACGCTTCTCTGGTTCTACGAGCTGAAAAGGAATAATAAATAATTATGCATTCATAAAGTATTATAAAAATATGATGAAGTATTTATGTTTAATTCCACCTCTTCAGGTGGTCTCAGGTCATTCCTCTGAAGTAGAACCTGTTGCATGCACTGCAATTTTTGTCCAACTTTGCCTATTGCATGGTTGTTTATTTTACTGGAACTTGACTTTTGGAGTAAAAACGCGGGGTCGGGGTCCCCGTTCGTTAAGGTGCAACAGCACCTTGTTTATACGCAAGAAAAAAATGATAGAGCACCATACTCGATTACAAGAAAATGACGATTCACCTCTCTGGTGGCTACAGACAAAAAGAGAATGCCACCATTTTTTTTAAGCGGGGCGCTAATCACGCATTTTTTATGCGCATTACATTTTAAGGTGGGAGGCGCGGTGGCATGGTAACGCCTCGATCCGAGTCGAACGGCCCCGGGAGGCCTGGCCGGGGGCTGCGTTGTGTCTGGGCAAGACACTTTCTCTCACAGTGCCTCTCTCCACCCAGGTGAAAATGGGTACCGGCGAATTTACTGTGGGGGGTAACCCGCGAGGACGCATCCCATTCAGGGGGGAGGAAATACCCTAGTCGCGCAAGGAAACCGGGATAAGCTCCGGTGTATGGGCCTCATGGCTCGGAGACAGACTTACATTTTCAAGGGTGCACAATGCAATACTTAGGAATAACCTTTTAAACACATAGAGGGTACACTTTAAAGTTATTGCCCGCAAAAATGCAGAGATAGTAAATCCATGCAGCAATTAAGACACTAGATGAAGACAAGGTGTAGCTTTACGAGGTTGCGTAATTTTGCTATCATCAAACTAACTTACCATCATACACAACCGCTACTCTCGAAAACTCAAAGACATCCATGACATCAAACAAGGCCTGACTGACAACATGATATGATGGTCTGATAGACATGAGAAACTTGTGCGCAGAATCATCTTTAAGGGCGTCCACCTTCAGTATCGGTACATAAAGTAGGGAACTTAAAGCTGAAGCCTTCTCGTCCTCACACGCTAAGTCTATGATGGTTACAACTTGGGACAATGTGGACACCACTTCTACATTTGAAAGAAAGACGTATTCATGTGAGACAAATATATAAAAATAGACGAAATACAGAAGCTCGGGCATAATTGCACGATTAGCTGATAAACCCGGGCTGATAAACAACAAGACAGAAGACAATTTTATTATTGCAAGTGGCAAGGCACTAAGCTAATGCAGAGTTTACGGTGCATCTTACCAGATAATTCCCATGCAGGCATGCCACTAATAATGTCCAATAACTAGTGGCGAATATTAAGAATAAAACCACGCAATGTTCATTGCCTACCCTTAGAAAGAAGATCTTTGTCATCAACCTTAACATGGATTAGAGTGAACTTAAGGTTTTCTAACTGTAGCTTCCTTGGAAGAACGTAATCGAAGACGTATTCTAGTGCGCGAAGAAGGCTTTCGGATTCCTTGCGGTGCAACGTTCCTAAAAATGGAAGTTTAGCACAAAGTATTTAATACATATAAATTCAAACGGGAAAACCAGTAGGAATCATTCTTCATAGAGATCGAAAAGCATGATAAGTTCAGGCCTTTCCTTTATTGTTGTATTTTTTATTGATAATTTAAGCACTTGTCGGATCTTAATATCCCATTATCTATTCTATGAATATCCAGATCCTTAAAGTCCGTACAATCCCTATCCATTTAGAGAGGTAAAAAGCCTCATACAGTCGTGTAGGACAAGGCCATGACAAATTCAATTGTTTGAGGGTTTTTTCAAATGAAGTCCTTCTCAATTTGTTTGCTTCACGTACGACTATAGATCAGTTCTGAGACTATCCAATCTCGTGACCACTCTCGATGTTGTAATTAATTTATATAACAAAGGAAAAATTCAGCTAAATAGTAATCATTAGATAAGAAAATGTCTGACGTTTTTCTTTTACAAAACATATCTCTTTTCTCTTTCCGCTGTGTAAGACTGAATAATGACCACTTCGATGACTCGTGATACAATGTTATCATTGCCAATGTTTTTGCTTTTTGTGGCGGTAGCCGACGGACCGGGGACGGGAGCGAGAGAGGGTCGAGAGAGTGATGAGGACACAGAAGAGAGGGGAGCGACCGCAGTCAAGCGGAAACGGAGGGCGGCCGCGGGGCGGAGGGAGGGGGAGAGTGTCGAAGGGAGACATGTGGTGGGGCAGGTCCGGGAGAGGGGAGAGAGGGGAGGGGGACCGGGTCCGTCGGAGGGCGCATAGAGGTGTCGAAGAGAGAGTTGACGTAACTACTTTGTCACTTTTAAACTAAAGAACTAATGAAATGATTGATCTTATCCACGAAATACCGTTTTTGTTTCAAAGGTTCTCATCGATCTATAAAACTTTCTAGATCCGTTGAATTGTGTTTTCGGAAAACGAGAAAAGGTTTGATGTATGTTTCTTCAAACCCAAGGTGCCTTCAAACTTTTACGTTATGTATGTTGCCTTCAACATACATAAACTTCAATGATATTTTGATATTTTGATTTGGAGATTCAAAAGATGTTTAACACAAACAGTTCATTCATAAGAAATGACTTTATAAAAATAATTGAGTCGCAGTCTGACACAACATCGAAATAGAATTATTAAGAATCATGTCGTTATTTCTTTTTCCAAGGAGAATTTTGAGCATGCATATTTACTTAGCAATTTTTAAACATTTTTAACATTTTTAATCTTTTTTTAGCAACTTACCTATTTTGATGTCCCGAATCGTCTCTTCTTTAGTGAGAGCCAAACAAATCATGAAGAAAACGAAGTTTAGAAAAACCACTATCGACATTTTACCCATACTGGGTAGTTTAACAAAGAAAATTGATTTGTTCAACAATTCTTGTTTCGTTTCTTCTGCTGCGAGAGTTTAGAAAACGTTACAACTAAACCAGACATTGTTTTATCTTGCATCGCTGGACGATTTCCAAAAAATGCGAAGTTAGTTTGCAGTTCAAATTTTCACCATCACATCAATAATTGACTTTTATTTGGACGTACTCACGGCGAAAATTAATTATTGACTCCCAAATGGCGAGTGGGACTTGTTAAAAATGCGACAAACAAAAGCGAAAAGGCCAAAATTGATGAATAATTACAGACTTTTCAAAATTCTTCCTCATAACAACTGCACCAGCACATTTTTACCTTAGTTTAAGACTGTTATTTCAGGTTTACAAGCATATAAAATATATATGTATAGAAATAAAACAAGTTTGCAACAATCACAAGATTTTGTTTTTCGCAAATTAAACAAGTAAGTATTGTTACAAACAAACTTTTTGCAAGAGTGGAAGAGAGTATCAGCAACCACATCTTCACTGCTTTTGAATCTCAAAACTGAAGCATTGTTTTGCTGTAATTAAGTTTTGTTAATGGGTCACGTACAGACAACTTATTGCACGTAGTTATTGTATCTTATTGATTATTTCCCATCAACGGTTTATAAATGTTTGCTTTTACGAAGTGTATGATAAAAGGCGTATCATCCAGAGATATATGGTTAATGGTCGTAAATGGGTAAAATAAAATCTGCGTTCGAGCCTAGTGGCCCATCAGGCCGGCGGCGCTTATAATAATCTCCGACTGCCTTAGCATGATGCGAATGGAAGTATTTCTACTTTCACCCGGATGGGATACGCTAGTCCATCGCGGGGCTAATCCCAGAGATGTATGCATTCCCAGTAAATATGAAAAAAAAATAGCTCCAGACAATAGCAACAATAAAAAAAAGTTAATTGATTGATTGACTGACTGACTGAATGACTGACTGAAAAAATGATTGATGAGTGACGAGTGACTGAGTGACTGACTGACTGACTGAATGAATGACTGACTGACTGACTGACTGACTGACTGACTGACTGACTGACTGACTGACTGATTGACTGATTGATTGATTGATTGATAAGTTAATTGACTAAAATGACAGTTGCTTCTTTTCGATTTAACATGGTCCAGTATAAAATGGCCCTTGGCCCGGCCCAGAATTTTCAGTTAACCATCACATTAAAATCAGAGCGTATTCAGCTGACAAACAATCTGCGCATTCTCTAAGACAGTTTCTGATACAATGTGTTTCACTTTTGCTAAGAAATGCTAATGAGTTTCATTTTTTGCTAAGAGCATTCTGTTTCAATATTAGCAAGTTTTATCACAGTTTTATTTTGAAGTACCGTAATGATTCGATTTAGCGCCCTCCTTTAAATAAGCGCCCCCTTCCGAATAAACGCCCCCTTTTTATTTTTTTTTTTTAAATAAGCGCCCCTTTTTCATTAAGCCCCCCCTTTTTATTTGCGCCCCCTTTTTTTTAAGCACCCCTTTTTTATTATTTTCCCTTTTTTTTACCCCCTTTTTTTCAAATCTCTCCCTTTTTTTTTTTTAAAAAAAAAAATTTTTTTAAAATTTTTTTTTTTTTTTTTTTTTTTTTTTTTTTTTTTTTTAAAAAAATAAACCCCCCCAAACCCCTAAAAAACCCCCCCCCCCAAAAGAAAAAAAAAAACCCCCCGGAAAGTAAGTTAGGTTTGCAAGACGAAACTATGTAAACGTGAACTGAGAACGTCTACGTCCCTCAAATTTTATCATTAAAAGTTTCAGCGTTGTAGGTTTTTTTTCTGGAGACAAAGACTCATTGGATATGCAACAAGGCCAAGCCGTGACAAGAAGCCCAACGCATTTCCCCCCTCCATATCTCTGTGCGTTCACGAAAATTGAACTCAGTTTCTATTTAAATGGCACCTCGTTCGACAAATCTCAGCAAACTAGCCTCGATGGCGTTTATGTTATAATGCCGCGTTCTTTTGGCGAGAGAGCGCCATCTTGGATTCGCAAGCGGGAGGCCTGGGGTGAATGGATCTCTCCCCAACCTTCTACGTATTGCGACTCAAATATTATAATAGCGGCGCGAACGTAATTATCCAGGCTCGCCCACCAGAGACGTATGTACTGCAGGCTAGGTAAATTTGTTAACCTAACGGCCGTTTGCTTACAGCTAACAAAGACAGACTTTATTGAATAAAATGGCGACAGCGAGGAAGACAAACAGCGGACAAAGAGGTCATTGATGAGAGAAATTTCTTAACAACTCTGACTAATTCAGTTCTTTCCGTATTGACACCAAGAACATTCAGATGAAGTCAGGAGTGGTCGTTATTATAAAAGTTGAAATTTACTTGTTTTAGGCTTTTTTTGCTTGTGTTTTTTTCCTTTTTTAAATTTCCTTTTGTAGGTTTTAATGTGGGTCGATTAAGGCTTTTATGTTAACCAGTCTTATTGATAGAACAACCGTGTCTTAAAAAACCCATCTTTTCTTATCTTATCTTATGTCTAGAAAAACTGTGAACAGTGGCCTATTCATACTGCGAGGCCTCGTTCTCATGCCAGTTTTGCTGAAAGAAAAAGTAATTAAAGCAGTTTTTATATTTTTTAGATAATTGGCAGATTAATCAGGCTAAATGGGTTTAAGATGTGTAAGGCGTAGAAAACTCCAGTTTGTTAACTTATTCTTGAATACTTAATCATTGTTTAATCTCGAATACATAAAATGTCTACCCCATGCAGATTTAAAACGGCAAAACTTACATAGGCTATCAGCTCTCAGCCAGCTAAACCCCGATATACGACTGCGAGCTATTGCGGACTCAGATCAAGCCAGCGCTAGGCCTGCTCCCAGAAGTTTTCGCGCTTCGCGACGAGAATGACTTACATTTTATTAAATAAAAGATAAAAAAAACCTGTAACCAGTAAAAGCAAGGGTAACCTCGAGCTCAAGGCAGTCCATGTCGACATGTCGATCGGCCCGATTTATTATTTCAAGCTATGCTCAGCCGTATTTTAGTGAATCTATCGCACCTGTATCTAATAGAAAATGCTTCGATTGCCCATTATCGACCCATTAATAAATGTACCACCGACAAATGGAACGAGGCCTTGTAGTTAAAAATATAAAATCTGTGCCAACTTTTTTTTACCTTTCAGTGGACATTTTAATGCCCTCCCTTGCGAATACAGCCGCCTCTAAACGCTTCCAACGCGTTTTGCGGAAAGCGGCGTTTAATGAAATACGGCAAGCGGCGAGAGCGCGGAGAAGCGGCTCAGTGTATTCGGAGGCTATGTGATGCCCTTGATTGTAAATTGCTTTTCTGTTTAAAAATGCTTTCATCTCTCCAGAAAGACCGCTAAATGGAATAATCAAATAAATATATTGAAAAATAGACAGACAAAAATGACAGAGATTTAAAAGAACGACTACTACCCACTCAGTGACGGCAAAACAAAGATTTAATAGTATGACTATGCAGGGTTAATTTACACACTATCTTGCAAGAGAGTAACAATCAAGCTTGGATTTCGTTATTTCCATAAGTCAGTCAAGTATAACACACACAATATTCAGTTTCCGTAGAAAATAAAACTGCGGTTGAAATCATTTGAATAAAAGCCAGACATAATTATTCTAATCTTGGGGTCGACACTAGAACACTATAAAGTTTCAATCGACAAGTGACCTATAGTATTAAATGAACACCTAATTTCCATTTGGTCAAAAGAGTATTATTTTGAGCTACATGTATATACAAACCTATACAGAAAATTGAACTTTGAAATAGGCTAGCGTATAAGACAGGCCGCCTTTCAAATCGAAACACACTACGTATATATTTTAAACTTATTTATCCGTGACAGTGGTAAAGTGATTTCTTAATATGTGGTTATTGTTAAAACAGGCGGTGAAGCCAAAAAGGTCATCCGTTGCGGGACAGATAAATTCAGCAGATGTAGATCAAACCAAAATAATATTCACCGAACCGAAATGATTAGCAAGTTTAAACGCTATATTTCACTTTCTATATCTATTATTTTTTTGGCTAAAAGACTCAGCACGATTTCGTTGGCAAGTTACGAATACTATAATTTTACTTGGCGACCCGAAATAGTCTTTATCAGATCGACCCACCGGAAAGCAACCTGATCTTTTGAAAATACGACAATTCAAAGCAACAGAAAGTGGCATTACACAGCATGAAAGATAAAACAACCAGTTCAAGTAATTAAAGATGCAAAAACATCTCATCTTGCATAGATAATTAGCAAGCCTCTTGGGGAGCGGTTTGTCCTCAATGAATTCATCACAATATATTAACAATTTCTTACTTGGATAAAACTACGTTTGGAAAGCTGGCAAAAAGACTAAATATCTTTCTCTGATAAAACAGTCAGCTAAATGTCACGAGGAAAGCTAACGTTCGATTTCGTGTTATTATTTACTATGATTTTCCTTTTAAAAGCACTAGTGACACTAGTCACCAGAAAGCAGGTGTTTTGGAAAATTTTCTTCAAAGCACCATAAGTTCAATCCAAGCCCAAAGCTTTCCGCTGTTCCTCATAGTGTGCAATATTTCGTTTCATAATGTCCATGCACGGTCCTAGAAGCCGCTCAAACGCGCCAACATTCAAACAAGCGCATTTTACTTCGCCGCCGTGAGCGAAAACAGAGGCGGACCGAGGATTCTTTGTTACTAACGCGACTTCGCCAAAGTAGGCTCCTTTTTTCAGCTGAGAAATTTCTTTGTCTGAGACAGTAACACGAACTGTCCCATCCTCAATAAAATACATACAGTCCGCTTCGTCGTTCTGTCGTATAATACACTGGCCATCATCAAAGATTTTTGTTTCCAATGCATCGGCTAGATTCATTCTCTCGTAGGCCTGTAGTGTAGCTAGCATGGGCACGTTCTCGAGAAGCGCCTCATACATTTGCCGCTTCCTCGCCGCGGCGCCGACAACGATTCGCCGAAAGACCGCTTGGTCGAGAGCCCAGATGGTTCCTTCAGATTTGGCTATGATTGTAGCATTTCTTGGGCAGTTGTACATGAGCGCGAGCTCTCCAAAGCTGCCGGCGTCCTTGAACGTGTGAACCTTTATATTTTTGCCGTCCTTCTCGATGAACACATCATAGACGCCATTATCAATCACATAGAAATTATCTCCATCGTCTCCTTGGCGAATAATTTCGTCTTCAGCTTTAACTTTCCTCTCGAACATAGCGTCAAGAAGTTCTTTCATTTGTTCACGGTCGCACGACTTGAACAGCAAAATGTTCTCGACCGATTTTTTCAGGCGCTGTAATTGTTCATCTGTTTTAGGGTGAACTACAGGTTTCGCGCTCGCATCATTTTCATTAGGGTTGTAAGCTTCTGCCGCAACTGCTCTTCTTCGACCACGAGCAGGCATCTTCGGCGGCTCTTGTACCTCTTCTTTGTCTTCGACACATTCTTTTTTCTCTGGCTTCGACGCCGCCGATTCTTTTCCGGCTTTGCTGTCCTTCTTCTTTCTTCCCAATCTCAACATGTTGAAGTAATCAGCTGCGAACTCGACCAAATCGCTTGGATTCTCCTGAATGCACTTGACGACAAATTCCTCGAGTAGATCAGTTAGCCCTGGGGGAATAGAAAACTGCACGGTGGTTTCCATTCTCCGGTATCGATTTACTGCTCGCGTTTTCGACGTTACCTCTGAGTTTACACATCTCTAGTTTGTTCTCGCCTCTAGGCAACGCGCCCAAACCTTACGCGTTGGAAGATCGACGCTAAGGAAAAAGTCCGATCCGCCAATAATCGTGTGCTCTTTGTTTGAGATTGACTCTTGTTAACCGGCGTGCTTTCTAAAAAGTTCGTATTAAAATTAACTACAAGAAAATCCCCGTCTTCAAGAGATTTTCGAAAGAAAAGTCTTTATGCGGTTTGAATTTAACCAGCTGTCGCTCCTTTTGGTGGGTTTTATTATTCTCCTCGCATTATAATTCCTCAAAACAGCTGACGTCACGGTCTCAAAGTGCGAGAAAAGCAATAGATGTTATTTCCTCGGCCAAAACCGAGCTTATTTTTCCGCGTTATTTGACCTCTTCAGTTCGAAACGGATCTCGTATTTCGGCCGGGCGATTAAGCGATTTCAAAGGTCTTCGACGAGTGAAGACTAAAGTGAGTATTTTTTTGAAAGCTGAAACACTTTGTAAACAAAACAAGTCCGCCTATTTCATGCATTATGCTAATGAGTTATGGTTTGAGATCTCCTGGTGGCAGGCGCGGAATAGAAAATTAGCTGTCAACGAAAATTTTACTGTCAAATTGATGCCAAACGCAATGCAAATTCAACGAGACGACGGCTTTGAGTGACGGCTCAAAACATATGGGCATCTCTCAGCGGGGGCAAGTCATTTATTGAACAGAAAATTCCAATTTCTATGCAGGTTTTTATTTGCTGCTAGAAAATAAAATTTTACGAACCAGCCGCGGCGAGATTGTTATCAGAAAAGATCCGCGATCTGATTTTTGTGGATATTGTTAAAATAACCATAAATTAACAAAGACAACTTCGAAGATGGTTGTTTTGTCTTACAAAATTTACCCGCAGTATTAACTATCGTCTATCACAAAAAAAAGACAGTTTCTGCCACGAAAGATATATATACTTTTTAGTCTTTTTGCCATTTCATTGGTTTTTTTCGAGGATTGTAATTTACTGCTGTTATCTCTTTTCTAGCATTGTGTAAATCTTAATCACGTTCAGTCCGAACGCCGGGAAGAAGAACCATACGGAATATTTAATAAAGTCATGAATTTAATTTTAAGTTAAAAAGTACATTTGTCGTGTTCCATCCCAAGCAAACTGTCGTTGAAACGGCGCCAAAAAAGATAGTGAATAACCGGGAAAAAATGACAATTTGAAGCATTATTTTTAAGGACTGGATCATGGAAAATCCAAAGTGAAGCATACATATGAACATCCAAATCTTGAACTGCCGACAGCACCTGTTTAAAAAAATTCATAATTTGCAAACAATCCTCGGCGAGAAATTGTTTTTTTCCTGAAGTCGTCCCTCCCTGCAAGGTGCATTGGAAACTGACAGCAAACATCAAAACCTCCCGCGAAACTCGAAATTATAAGTAAACGCTTCGTACGCGCGATTTTACACCCAGGGGCGAAATGTAACAAAAAGATCATTTACGTACTGTAATAGCGCTCAGTTGCTCGAAAAGAAAGAAAAAGCGTGGCTTTACCGTATTTATCCGTTTTAATATATGGAAAGCTGTTATTTCTTTGTTCAAAATACCATATTATTACCATGTTATTCGGTAATACCACGGTTGGATATTTCTACTCAGAATATATATTTGAATATCTGAATATTTATTATTTTCGTGCCATCATTTTGTACTTTCCAGCGAGTTCAACTTGCCCTCGAGGGGTTGCAACCTTTTCAAAGTGACTTTCAATTTAATTTCCGACGGTGCGACACAGACTGAATGCCGGCAACTTTTATTTAAATAACACAAACTGGTTTTGATTCCAGCTTTTAACCAAATGAGCGTTTCAACACTTAGACAAAGCGCGGATGAAAAGAGCAGTGAAGAAATAAATTGGACACGACACCGCCAAGACAGCGGATCGTCTACCGAGACCACGTAATCGTTTAGCAGGGAGGCAATAATATTTTAATTCTCACTTCAGCCTGCTAAGAAGCTTTTACGACGACAATAAATTATGACGTACCGGCCACGCCTTGTTTATTTGTTTTATTGATACTTACTAAAACATTGTACCTTAACAATAATAGTGATCGGAGTGAAAACTGTTACCCATTTAAATGGCGTTGCATGCCCTTATGGCGTCGGCGGGTGATAAAGAAAAACTCTGATGGATTCTGACATTAATGGACGAAGAAGACATACATGTATATATCTTTTCTAAAATCGCCCACGTACCCTGTTGATTCTGAGAATAAAAACATCTCATGTGCCAATAGTAGTGACTCATACAACCGCCACAATACATAAGTAAACTTCAATAAAGGGACTGGTACACTAATTGGAATGAACTAAAATGAAAAAGCAATTGGCTGAGCTATTTTGAATTCCTCTTTGCTGAAGATATGTATCAGCTAATCGTGAATGAGACGTTCCGATTTGCACGCTAAAAAGGTCAATTTTGCTGTTCTGAGCTGAAAGCGTGGCTAGGACTTACCTAAGCAAAAACTAAGTGAAAAACACATTAAAGGGAAAGGGGAATTGATCGTGTCTGCGAGGAAAATTGCACATGAAATGATAGAAAGTACAAAACGAGCAGATGGAGAGAACTGTACTCAAATATTTTTCTGGGAAAGGTATTTTCAGTGCTTAATAGGACCTTTCTTTCCTGCACGAATTTTTCTTTGCCTTCACCTTTGCACAAATTTTTTTTCTTGCCATTTTGGCTTGCATGAATTTATTTTTGGTTTTTTCCCACCCCCCATTACTTTTCTAATGGTCTGTCCCTTATTTATTTTATTTTTTTCTCTTGCAATTGGCTGAGCATTGAACGATTTTTTTGTTCAGCTGTTTCTTTTGTAAAGAGATTATATTTTTATTTTAGAAATTGTTTGAACCTTACCCTCTTCGCCTCCCCGTTATCTGAGGATTCATCATCAAATAAAATATTTATCACGCCATCACTGGGGTGGTCACGTGATCACGCGCGGTTTTAAGCTCCAAGAGCTTCTTGTTATTAAGTGTTTAGTGGAAGTCTTTTTATCGCTGTGCAATTGCAAAAATGAATGTATCAAACACATGAAAAACCATACAAAAAAATAGTGTTCAGCAACGGGCTTGTAGAAAATGGCTTCTTTGACGTTTTAAGGAAAATAATTTCCCATACTCTTGTACAAGGTGTAAACAAAATGGGCTTTACCTGGCGGTGTTTGGCGCCAGCAGAATGCTATTACCTGGTACCTGGGGACTTGCAATGCTTGCAAGCTGCCTAAGCACAATTACAAGCCTCCTATCCGGCCAGGCCCCGGTGCGTTTGGCTAATAGTGGGACGCTGGGTTATGCTAACAATTATTATTGGAAGCAAGAGGAGTTTGCATTTGTGTTACACATCCATTATATTGTCCATTGAAAAAGAGGTTATGCTCCTCTCTCGAATTTCAAGGCGCTTGGTGCGACATATGTTCCAAGGGCAACCTTGGATAATGCCCTTGCAATTGGCTGAACGATTGTCACAGTTGCACTCGAAGCTTTTCAGCCAAATGTTCATTTATCGGACGATCTTTTAGCCTCGGGCATTATCCTCCAATGTACCAGCCGCCCGAAGGCGTTAATTTACTTTTTACCAGTCGTCCGTTTTCATATATACCACGTGATGTGTTTTGTCCAATGAGCCCGCGCGAAAATTAATAGAAAATTCCGTATAACCCCATACCCCTACGATTTTATACAATCTTTTATACACGAACGGCAGTCATGATTAGCTAGATTTGTTTTTCTGCCACTTTGGTTTTTAAGGTTGCCATTGGAACATATGTCCCACCAAGCGACTTGAATTTCTAGAGAGGGGCATCGCCTTTTTTTGCAATAAACAATATAATGGATGTGCAACACCAATGCAAACTCCTCTTGCTTCCAATAATAATTGACCTCGTTCTAGATTATTTTGTCTTACGTGGATTGCGAGTTCCTTGTGGAAGTCATATTATCCCGTGCTGGATTACTATGTCTTACTTGGGTGGTGAGTTCCTTATGGAACTCATGGTATCTTAGGGCATCATATTGACCTCGTGTTAGATTATTATGTCTTACGTGATGGGTTAGTTCCTTATGGAACTCATGTAATCTGAGAGCAGCATATAATCTTCGTGCTACGTACATTATTATGTCTAACTTCGGTGAGGTCCTAATGGAACTAATATTATCTGAGGACAGCATATTAACATTGTGCTAGATTACTGTGTCTTTCCTGGGTGCTGAGTTCCTTATGGAGCTTTATGGAACTGATATTATATGAGGGCATATAGACTACTATGTCTTACTTGGGTGGTGACCTCGAGCTAGATTGTTATGTCTTACGTGAGGTGTGAGTTCCTTATGGAACTCATGTTATCCGAGGGCATCATACTGACCTCGTGATAGATTGTTATGTCTCACGTGAGGGGTGAGTTCCTCATAGAAGTCGTGTTATCTGAGGGCAGTAAAAGTAAAAGTATGTCTAACATGGCAAATAGCGAATTACTCTTCCCTGGTACGGAAACGCCCGTTCTAAGTCAACTGCAAATTTAAAGGTCTCTTTGAGACTACGACTATTTTGCATGAGGTGTATAAGATGCTTATAACGAAAGGTTTAGAGATACATAAGCAAGTAAAAAGTAACGATAAACTTGAACGACGTTTCGGAGTCATCACAGCATCATTTTCAAGTTCAAAGATGAATAAAATAAACTGTCAGAAATAGTTAGCAAAGATTAACACGATACAGCTGCGTTTCCAGGGGTTTTCCCTTGGGAATTCTGAAGGGGCGTCCAAATTACCAAGGGAAATGCTTAATAATGAAATGTCACGCAAATGGTTTGGCTAGGATTGAGTTCAATTGGACATTAAGAGAATCGAAGGTGTCAATTCTCTGATTAGTAGCATTCAGTGTAATCAACAATCGAACTTATTCTTGCACTTCTTGAGGAAGGAAAACTGTTTGTCAATTAGGTCTTTCTGGACAATACAGTATTTACAGTGCTTTCCAATAGAAAATGATTTGTTCTTATGCTCGTGCACGCGCTGGTGTAAATGCCTCAGTGTATACCTTACATAACTTGCATCACACAAGTCACATTGAAATTTGCAAACTAAACACTGCTGGTTTACAAAAGGCGTTTTTTTTCTTTTGTACTTTAGGCTTTTGTTGGATCTTGTTACTAACAAAAACCAGTTGAATGACTGTGCGCGTTTTCAGGCTTAGGTCTTTGAGTGTTTGCGTAAACGACCTGCACAATCATGCCGGTCTTCAAAGGCAGGACTATTCAAATTTTTGGACCCTCCACAGGGGCCTAGGGGAAGGTATTGGTTGCCGGTCTTCGGCCTTTGAAGTAACAAAACTTCTGGCGGTGGTATTGATAAGATGTTGCGGATATTTAAGCAGGGAGAACAGTGCTTTCTGAATTGGTCATATACTTCAGAAAAGTTAGACCAACACGACGATATTCGATGGTTTAACATAAAATACGAGCGGACAATTTTTTTTATTACTCGTATTTTACCTAGCCTTGAAAAATATCCGCGCGTATTATATGTTAAACCATCGAATAAGGTGTATATATTCCACGGGTCGCATTCCATGAAAGTTTCCAGGCGTTCATCACGGCCTCTAAGTTTTCCCGCCGGAAGCCTAGCCGGCAGCGCGCACTATTTCTTCATTCGACTCAGTTTAGATTTTGCGAGAAAATTTTTAAACGTGAATAAAGAACCATATTATTTCTACGAATTTGACATTCTATAGAATAAATAATCGAAAAAAAAAACGGGTTCTTAGAGATGGAAAACTTATGCGGACGTCGAGGAATTAACCCAACCAGCGACCGAACATGACCAAGGATTGGCTTTGGTTTGCAAGACCTTTGTCATGTTCACACAGAAAAAAAACAAATACCTGAAACCAGAATTCTCAATGACTTACCACCGCCAGGACAACTTGATTATGCATTATTCTGTTGGCTATCCAAAAAGCAGACAGAGGAATCTAAACCGGACAAGGTAACATTAAAAACTTTACAAGTTTCACATTAAGATTATATTCACTCGAAGTTATACCTTTTTGTACGTTGTCCGGAACATGTTCCGGATTCGTCTAGTAAGCTTAATTATAATAAAACAAACCCTAATAAAATGGTTATGCAATGTTTTCTCGTGGCATATCGTGAATATCCCACTAATGACTTGAATTTTCGTTGTATACAAACTCACCTAAAGGCTCGTGTAATACTGAAAATCAGGACACTCGTGGGATATTTTACAATTATTCTATGAGCGCGCTTTGAATATGAGATGGTATAAAGCCAACAAGGTGCGTAGCGCCGAGTTGTCTACCTACCATCTCTATCCAACAAGCACGAGCGGAATAATGGTTTTATTACAAAAAAAAAAAACAACAAAAAATTGCAATGTTTGAGCTCCCGCGGCTTTCCTCGCTGACAGGCACACATATACTATGACTAGTTATGCAACGCTTTTAAGTGGTACTGGACCGAAATCTATGGAATATCCGAGTCATGTATATTTTATCGTTTCGGTATACACACGAACCTTTAGGCGAGTGTGTATACCAAGAACGAATACCAAGTGACAAGGCGAGAAAAAACTTGAGCCTAGAAAGAACCAAATTCCTGAAATCGAACTAAGCAGAACATTTTAAAAGGTTGTAGTTGGAAAAATGCATACTGCGGTGTAAAATGGACTTTCGCGAGATCACATTGCATGTTATCGAAGTTCTGGATACGCCCTTCAGTTAATTAAAAATATCAATCTCTATTTACTTAATTTATAAAGTTCCACTTGTACTTTAAAAGTTGGCAATGCTATATAACTTTACAAGCTACAACTCTCTATACTGACAAGGAAGCAAATAAAATCTAGATTAAATCTTCCCTTTTACGGTCGTTGAACTTCAAGTTGTTTAATCAATAGATGTAATAGTATATAATAAAAGCATTATAAAGTATGGATTAACAAAACAATTCAAAGTCACAAAATGAAGGGACAGAAATATGATAAAAACGTTTCATCAAAAAACTTATACAGCTTTCTTAATTTATTTATTTTTTACATAGTTGGAAGAAAAATGTCAATCCTCCTATTTTGTCCAGCACTACTGTTAAAATCTCCGACTTTCTCATCTCCTCGACTCCATGAGCTAGCTCTCTTTATAAAACGATCCTTAGGTTGCAAAGCGACGGAGTCGCGTTCAAAGTTCACAGTTCTCCCACTCCGCTCAAAACTCGAGTCCGATCTAACTGGAGGCCGGCTTTGAGGACGCAAAGAGTTTGCCGATCCAGGATTTTTACGTTGTGTGGAGGGCGACACTGAAATTGGCATAGCTTCCACCCAGAGCCCTCGATTCTGTTCCGCTTCCAAGCTGTTCCTTGTTGTTCTTAATCTCCTGTCGGTGAAATCGCTCAACCTCGGACTGGACTCGGCAGACCAACTTGATGGACGTTTCTTAATTATCATCCGACTCTTAACTGTGGTAGAGAGCCATACCGGGAATATTGCACGCGGGGACGATTATCTAATGATTTGCATGCCGATGAATTACCTGCATCATGATCTGTCAAGACAATGCGTGGCATAGTTTTTTCCTTTCCGTGTTTTTTCGAAATCGTCTCCTTGTTTGCACTGTCACATTCGTTAACGAAATAGCCACTAGCCACGCTTGGTACCAGCATAGGTTTGTGGCGATGTTCCGACTTCACATCTCTCTCCGTGATAGCGTTCTCCGTTGATGTTCTGTCGCTTGAACAAGCGGGCAAATTCCGATTCACCTTGCACCCTTTGGAAAACTTTTGCAAAGTCAAGTCAAACAGCTTTTTTCTTGTACATCTCCTTTCCTTTGATGTTGTCGTGGGTTGAGTAGAATTCCGGCCAGAATTCCCTTCCGTCGACTTACCACCTACCGTTCCGTGTATACCGCTTACTTGAAAGCGTGACTTCGCTTTTTCGTAATGGACTTTTCGTTCTCGTTCAAAGCGCGCGTTCCCTGCATCGTCTAAATAGTTCAATTTTGAGCCCTTGCGAACAAGCGCAAACAACAAGCCTTTCGCCATAACACACGCGTGCTCTTACACAAACAAAACTGTCTCAACCAACTCAAACATCAGAGCACTTTAGTGGCAACTTTAACCGAAATAGCTATGCAAATTTACTCGCTACTTTATATGTTTACATGCTGCTTAGTGATCCAGCAATGAATATCATTGTTTTGTGTTCGCTCTTATATTGTTTTCTGAACAATGGCACAGTAATTGTAAAAAAAATGCCCGACTGAGATTAACGTCAACACTTTTATTCTATATAAAGCTTCTTTTCTTTAATCGCTCAAGGCATTTATGCCATACACTGTTATTAGGTAACACTTTGGAAGAGCTTTTTTGCGTTGATTGGCTCAAGGGATGCAGGGAACAGCGCACGTTTTCCAAAAAGGTACTCGGAAGGTGACGTCGTATTTACGTCATCAAATGCCCCCTTGCACAAGTTGATATTGTTTAATTTACTTCTCTGCGGAGTATCGATAAAGAAAAGGCTAATATCAAGCCCATTATGTATATTTGAATACTCTCAAATGGTATTATCCATTCGTACGCTACCATCCATTGCTTGCATATCTTTTTACAATACCTTTTTGCTGCTAAAGGTGTCAACCTTTGAAAATAAACGAAAAATAGCGCTGCTGAATCTGCGCTTTGAATTCAGGAATAGCTACAAGGACGCCAGTGTGGTATTTTTTTTTTAATCGACAACACAATCTAATAGATGTTAGTCATGTAATGTATATAGATGGACTATATATATAAAATTACTTTCCCTGCTGCAACGTAAAAAACTAAAACCACAAAATACTGACCGAAAAGGTATGATTCAAATAGGCATTTATAAGTTAAATGTTAGTGCTTGTATTACATAAGGGTTTGTGCCCAGCTGCTGAAAATGATCCCACTTATTTATTTTCGACCGATAAGTGAAAAAACAATTGGGATCAAAAAAATGACCCGGGTAAATTTGGGGGCCAAGGCGGGTCTTACTGTAGCCTGCAAGCAGGCTCACCTTTGGGTCACACGCGCGAGCGGCGAAGCCTCGAGAACCAGTCGGCGAGCGAAGCAAGCCGGCGGGAAGTCAACGAGAAAGTGACGTGAAAGTCACTTTTTCGCTGGCTCCCCGCCGCCTCGCTTCGCTCGCCGACTGGTTCTCGAGGCTTCGCCGCTCGCGCGTGTAATCGTGCGTGTGACCCAACGATGAGCCTTCTAGCAAGCTGGTCTAACTCTGTTACGTTTCGCTTTTGTGGGAAAGTAAGACACGTTATAAAGTAATTGTCAACTTTTAGCAGAAACTTAAGCCTATGTAAAGCCGCCTTCTCCCCCTCAATTTTGTTTAGGGGAGGGGCGGCTGAACGCAGACTAGCAGAACCCCTTATGAGTTTTCAAGTTCGTAAGTAAAATAAAACCCCGTGGAAAGAAAGGAAGAATTTGGCTGAGCCGGAGAATCAGCCGGAATAGCTAGCTGGCAAGCGGCCGACACATTTTCTCAATCAGATTCTCAAGCTTTGTTATCAGTCGCTGAGGAACTGAAGATGAGTCGCTTCCGAAACCCTGTACTGCAGTCTACTTCAGTTTTGTAACATCAAAAATCTCTCACTAAAAACGCCGAAAAAACATAACGCAGATTAATTAAACCTTAAATCATTGACTGTTTCATTCATTTCTGTGTGCACTCCTTTTTGTTGGTTGAGAAGCCATAGAAAACTACACAACGTTTTTAGAGTCTAAAAAAACTATTTCGCTGCGTAGGCCGCGGGCAAGTGAAACACATATTTTATTATCAACTTGAAGCTGATAAAGGTAAATCATGCTGACGTTTCGAACATTAGCCTTTTGTCAGAGCAAAAAAAAAAAATACTAAAAAAAGTTATAGCATCGACCGAAAGAATAGCACCTCATTGTTTAAACATGATTTATACATGAAAAATATTTTCTCTTTGAACATGTTGCTATTATAAACATAGCCTTTTTCTAAAAAAAAAATTAAGAAGGAATAGCGCGATTCGGTAGCATTATAAAGCTTTTCTTTTCGTTGATGAATCAAGCCGCCGTAAGATTAGCGAGTCAATTTTTATCAATCATTCCTGCGGATTAATGCTGTCGGTTCAGTATCTTCCATTTTTCGGGCAGGAAGCTGGCAATTCAAACTTCGTTTTGGCCGATAGTAATTTTTCTTTTTTATCCCGATTTTTTCAGGGTTTTTTTTCAGCCTTCCGGCCGTGGGAAATCGCGTGGCGAGATGTGCGAAAAACTGAAGGACCCACTGCTGGCCACTACTACTCTTTTTCGAAGTGAGCTATGGGATCTTTGCATTTGCATTACATTCGGAAGCCAATAAACACAGATTGGAATAACGAAAAAGGGAGCCATAAATGGAATACATTTTATTAGAGACAATGTGATACTAGCAACAAATTATATTGACACGAGTTTAACCCATTTCTCCGCAACTTGCAACACGGGTGTAATACGCGCAATATTACGCAACAAGTTGCAAGAAATTTTTGCCCTATTTCTTGGCATAATGAAAATTGAATAAGCGCACTGCATGTGAGCTGCCTTTGACTCACGTAAAAACTCCTATACTTCGTCATACATTCCAATGTACAAGTTAGTGAATAGTATCAAAAAAAAACCTATAACTGTATTTAGTTCTGTCGTTGACGACATCGTCACCTATTTTTTGCAAACTAAACGGCTAGCTCCACTGAGGCTTTCACTTTGCAATTATATTCAGTTGCTAAGTAAAAAAAAAAGAAATATAGAGTCTGTTTCTAGTCCATCAGGGATTACCCCGCAGCATTCTTATCAGGTTTCCCAGCTAACAGTTTGCCTGTACTAATTAATACACCTGTGTGGAGGGAGGTACTGTTATAGTAAAGTGTCTTCTTTACTCGAGGACCGCCCAAGGCTTAAACCTGAACCTACGTATACTGTCCCGTAGTCTAAAGCGGCACCGCTTTTTAAAAGATTTGCTTGTGTTTTTTATTATAAACTAAAGGTTTTTCCCAGTGCAACATAACTTGCTTCCTCCTGACTGAGTTAAATTTCGTTCTGATCAGTGTTCTTGACCTTCTTAACAGTTCGTCACATTTCATTTGTTAAAGACTTTTGGCGATGTAGAGCATTTCACAATGAGTCTAAGGTCGGACCTCAACTATAATATAACCTCTGGTAGTCCCTCAAAGTCTTCATCATATGATTCGTCGGATCGCCTCCTCCGTTTCTTTCTCTCTTTTGCTATCTTTTGTTCTTGCATCGATTCTAATATGTGCCTATAAATTCTAACTCCCAATAGTGCACTTACAAAAAAGTTCATAGCAGACTGCCATTTGCTTATCTCCGTGACTTTGTCTTCTCCGAGACGACAAGAGAGAGGTTGAATGTGCGAAATGATAAAATACCCAAAGAGGCAAGACATGCTGAAAATGACCTTAAGAAGGTTCTTTTTCTGCCAAAACGCCTCGGCAAGACCCTGCGCGAGCGAAAATGATGCAGCGCAAATCCAAAGACGGGTTTCTTCGCCTTCAGAGCAAGCCATTGGACCGTTTCCTTCTACACTGTCGACAAGTCTCAATACAGCCGTCCAGAGGGTAATCAAGAACACGGCGTAGATTCCAGTTGGTAGCCAAGGCTTGTCATCAGCTTGATCTTCCAATTCTTCCTGCTCTTCGGTCACATCAAGGTCTATCTCTGTCACATCAAGTTGTCGCAATTTTGGCTTGGGTTTGGCAATGTTACGCCTGTTAGCTTCAAGGAAATCGTAGGCACTCCTTGTTCCCGAATGTGCAGGAATACTGTCTAAAGTTCTTAAGAACCCCGCGCCATCACCTTCGCTCAGTGAGTCGCCATAACTAACCGTCTTTTGAGCGGCAGCGCGCCGTGCTCTGCTGTTTTGAGCGGGGTGTCGGGTAGTGGAAATATTACCATTTAATTTTTTGTATCTCCTCGGAGCTGCATGCACGTTGGCAGTTGTCAGATGGTCCCTAGGCGTTATTACGTGACCTGTGGCTCGTCCCGTGGGAACGGGCTTACGACGGGAAACGCGTCCCGCGGGTGAATTACCTCTACTTGCTGGAAAATGAGCGGGAGATGACCCGCGAGCTGCCAAGTGTCGAACTGGAGTAGAAACAAGGCTATTAAGGTGACGGGTAGGTGTAACCGAACGACTGGCCACGAATTGAGCCGGAGATGTACCACGGTGTGGCACGTGACGAGCAGGTGACGGAGCCTGATTGGGCACGTGGAAAGCGGATGCTGGCGCACGAGTTATTGTGTAACGCGTCGGTGATGGAGCTCGGCTTTGCGTGGGTAGAGTAGGTGAAGTTACACGGCTAGGCGCGTGCCGAATTAAGCGAGGAGTACTTCCCGTGCTGTTTCGACGTTGTTGACCTATAGTATTTGAGTTTGGTCGATTCCGTGAGATATCCTCTCCATTGATATCAAAGGAGGTCGTTTGACTAATGATGTCACTTGATAAACTATTTCCTGTTTCTGTCATTGGTTCCAGCATAGCTGAAATAAATAAAAAAACATCACAAAAGCCATCTTCTAAGAAAGTATTTATTTTTAATTAATGCGGTTTCGTCCCCTTTTTAGCCAGTACAAAATAAAGGACACTTTAATTCATTTCATTGACCATTTGCCGCGAAACGGTAGAGGGGACAGTCTGAGATACTCTCAGGCCTCGCTTATTAGGTATTGCACAATGAATCTTTAAGGACGAAATTTAGAGCAGTTTCTGATTGATATGCTTAAGCAAAAGAGGATGATTGAGCAAAGAAGTGGCCATTTCCATACACCAAAAGATTTTTCTTAGAGAGCTATAGTTCCTAATGTAGGGTTGTACTGTATGGCTTAATTCCAAATACGATTTTTCCGTCGAGTGTCCGAAAAGCAAGGATAGTTACGTACATTTAAAAAAACATACTACAGACTACGCCTCCATGAGGTTACCCTAAAGGCCGTTAGCTTACACTTGGGTCAGGATATAAAAGGGTAAACCGGCATGAAAGGGATGGGACTAGTATTGTATATTTTTTTTCCGCGGTCAATCATCAAAGGAGGGTCGTAAAAGGTTAAATCAAAGGCCCAGTGGATGAAATTTTCACTGAGAATTAATCGGTGAACTGCGATAAAAGTTTTTTTTTTTCTTTTTTGACGATTTGAAAACGAAGGTTGTCTTCTGTACAGGAGATATAATTAAGATTTGTTTGGAACCAGAACATTGAGAAATTAAGGTGGGTTAAACCGGCGCGGGCCTACCGTTAAAATGCCAGCGTCGAAAATATATATGACATAATAAACACAAAATCTTTATAATCTTTCCTTAGTTTATATTATGACCACAAGTTCTCGATGACTCATGCAATCATCTGTCATCGATGCCATTTTAACATTCACGCATTCCATTCGAAGAATACAATTCTTCTACTCTTTTACATAATTTGAACCTGCTTATGCAAGTTTTTTAAATTCATTTCTCGAAGAATTTCGTTAGCAGTTAGTTTAACCCGGCGCTATTTTGCGAACATTTTAAAAGGCCTATGAACACAGCGAATGTAGATCGAGTACCTTTTTCAAAAAGGCAGATAAATCCTTTTTTTGGCGGGGTTTCGATCGATTGTTTGCCCGGCTTTTGAAGCCACAAGATTAGAAAATTATTTTGTTCCAAGAAAACAGGGGATTTTAAAACAACGTAAGCAATTAGTGATAAGTTTCTTATCCGGCATAATGAATTGAGGGTCAAAATAGTGTGCTTTTGCACGAAATCGCCATTGTCACAATACTGCCAAACTCTTGAATGTGTTTTATTTGTAGTTAATTTGTGGACAGGTTGCGTTCATAAACTTGAAAACTAATGATATAGTAATGAATTTAAAGAGTAAGCCGGAAAGCTGATTTTCACTTCATGGAGTTCAGAAATAATGCGATTCAGCTATAAACAACGGTAAGATATGCCAAGGTTATCAGTTTTTCTATCCAGAAGCAAATGCTGGAAAAGAAACTTTTTCACACGAGATAACTCCGTAACACGTATCCTAAGCACAAGAAAAGCTCAATAAATAAAAAACAAAACAAGTAAGAAAACATTTCTCTTGAAAGAATGAAGATTTAAAATTTTTAGTTATTTAGCCAATAGACCTTACATAACAGCGTTCGCGTTTTAAATTTTAAGAATATTTTATTGTAGTTGCAAGCTTAATGGAGTCATAAATTAAATAATGAGACCGGGTTTTATTAGCTTGGAAGACGTTTAACTGTTAGCAGGCTTCAATTTTGCAGTTAAAAATGACATCGTTGGCCATGAACAGTCGTCAGTGTAGGAGAATTAGTTACCGGCATTATACCGAGTTTCCCGGTAGGACGAGAATTTGTTTTGACGAGGGAATATATGAACACAGAACATAGAGTATTAATTAGGATATCATAGTTGAGAACCCTTGAAAGGGAAATAACTATTGATAGTACCTTCTTTTCTTGCCTCAAAATCGTCTTGGAGACTCTCACTTATGTCCGTTACATGCGTACCAGAGTCCGAGTCTGCCATATTTTCCTACTGCCTGTAAAATACGACATTTAAGAAACCTTGTGCAGTTTCACGAAAGCTAAGATTCGATCAGCGATCTTGGCGATCATTTGACCAAGGAAACCTTGTTATATGTGATCACCACAGGGTTTTCTCTAAGTGATTCAATAAGCTTTTCTTATTGGCTCTTTTGATTGGGTGATAAGTAAGAAGAAAACAATGCGCGCGAGGCGCTCTGACAAAAAGAAATACCGCACTGCTAATTATTGGTTAATGGGTTTTGTCGATGGAGGTTATCCAAAATTTTTCCTTATTGTGTTTAAACTTCCACCCTGAATTCACTTAATTATTTATTAACCAATATTCGGGTGTTGGAGTAATTAGGTAATGAAGTATTTTATATATAGTCTTTGTTCCCTTTGTGTCAGAGCTGTTGTCGGCACATTATTCGCATAAAAATTACCAGGATAATTTTTTTCAAGTCTCTCTTGAACGTAAACGAAAATATCTTGGATCTTTAAAGCATTTTTTGTATTTCAACATCCCCATACATGTGTTTCATTTGAAATAAAAACAAAATATCTAAGTCCGGTTTTACGAATTCGGTCGGTCGAGTTCAGATGAAAAGAATGATGTTTTGCGCAGAGAATGAGTCATTACTGTTTTAGTAACAATAGTTAACAGCTTCCTAGAGGAGGTAGTTTAAAAAGTGGGAAACTGTCAATAACCATAAAATCATCGGTATATTTGGAGCATGGTTTACAATTAAATTTACCGTGAATATGATAACACAGCATTTCTATTTTTATTACAATTTATATTGAAATATTGATGACGTAAGAATTTGACAGGACCGTATGTATGGGCTGTAAATTTACTTTTATCAGTAATATCACGAAGGAAACATTAATTAAGCAGGGTTAGCCGCGAGCGAATAGGAGGGTTTCATGGGAGGTTTGACCAGTGAGTTATTATAAAGAACAAAAAGCTAGAATATCAGCTTTAAAACTCGAAGATTCAAACCGGCGGCATATATCTGACTGAAAGGAGGAATGAATAGTTGTGTATTGTCTTTTTCTAGCTTTAAGTCTAACTGGAGTCAGTGAAGTAGATGCTAAAGATCTTTACTAAATCAGTTTGATGGAGATCTTGATGCCGGCGGTTGGTTTTGTCGGATAATATTTTCAGCCTCAGTAGTAGTGGACCGTTAAATGTTTATCCACTGGGACGGCATTTAAGACCATTCTGCCATTATTTGATGCCTTGCCTTCATAAAATTGCCAGCCACTTGACGATTTCTGATTTGCATCGATTGAATGCTTGAACTCTGCTCAACGCTTTTTTGACGGTTGACAGTAAAATGAAATCTCTCGGTTGGCTAGAATTAAGACCATTTAACACTCAACGCTTCATCGAAATGTGACCAACTATTACAAATACACATTTCTGAACTACTCTGGCTCATCAGACACTAATGTATTGTGCATGGTATGGTGTACATTAAAGCGACCCCGTTAGTCCACCCTCTGCAATCGCACTTTTGTAAGGTAACTGTTACTTGTTTGTTTTTTTGTTTGTTTGTTTTTTTTTGGGGGGGGGGGGGGGTGGGAGCAAACGTCAAAATAATTTGTTTGATCTGTGTGGCGACTTGCTTTCCACTGCTCAGACTTGCATGCATGCAACCTGTTACTAGAAAAAAATATTTTATCTTGCACGTCGACTTGCGTCTTTAGTTGGAACAATCAGCTTTCTATTCCTTTTTGCCAACAGAAAGAGACACTCTAGAAAACAAACAACGTCAAACACTGTCTCGTGAGCCGAATTTAGTACTCTGTGTAAACAGTTGTTGGAACCTGCCGCAAGTTTTCTGCCGACGGCACTGACAAAAGGCTGTTGGCCCTCTTAAATGCAGTAGCATTTATTATTATATTACCTCTGCATGTACGTCTACTGTTGCCAGTAACTAGAAAGAGGAAAGACGAGGCATTTTCCTCGTCTTGATTTTAACCCAAAATAAAAAACGAAAAATGTTTAGTTGGGAAAAATAATCCCCAATTGAACAAGATTTATTTTTTTTCCTGAAATACCTTAAGAAAAATGTTTAAAAAAGAGTTTCAGAGCTTCTAGCTCTCCAAATGTTCTGGAGAGCATGCCCCCAGAACCTCCAAGCAAGATCTTGCCTCGTCTATGCCAAAAGTCTGAAAATTTTCGTTAGATAAAAACGTCGTTGATATCTGATGAGAAACAACAAAAAGTTCAGTTATGAAAATTTGACAATCTGATGATGCGAAATATATTGCGTGGACTGATATTCGTGTTCTTGCCTTTACTTTATTTTATATTCTTGCTGCGTGCTGAATTGACTTACAACAAAACCCCGTTTTGGTAACTGCAACCTCAGCGACTTGAAAATTCTCGACAGAAAATACATCATCAGTAGAAGCTTAAGATGAATCGTCCGCCATAAAGTACGAAAATGTCTGTGTTATAATGTAACAATACTTCGAGAACTATACAATATACATGAAGGATCAAATCCACAAGACAGAGACTATAGAACCACTGAGTTCTGTTGGTCATTCTTGCGTTCCAGAATTTAACTAGAGAAAGTTTACACCTGAAAATAAAAAGCAACTTCAAGAAGAAATCACTTGTTAATTTTAACTTTTAATTTAAATTTCTTTTTCAGTGGACTTTTCAGCCAGAGCAAATACAGCGCAGACCAAATTAAACATTCGTCTTAACAACGCAATTGTGCTAGTCAGCTCTGACGCTTTTAAACTGGACTTATCAGCCATATCGAGAAAACTAAATAACTTTTCAAGCCAAAGCAGGCAAAGAAATCAGTCATGTGACGGTTCTGATGTTCAATTCCCGAATAAGACTTCTTAATTAGCCAAAGAAAAAATATATACACCCAGTTAGCAGTAATTTTCAGATTTCAGCGACTGTAATAGGCGCCGTTGTTGCCGAATGCAACTCAACAAAAACAGCATCGAAGAACAAGATGCGCAACAATTGTAAAGAGTTGTGTTCCAACCGTCGTTTCGTCCGAGAAAAAGGGACTGAGTCAATGTTCGCTACACTGAGTCCATCAAAATCAATCTTTAGGTTCCAATCTATTTAACTTGTTTAAATTTCTATGTTTTGTCAACAGGACATGGAATCAGAAGCAGAAAGGTCCGTACGTTTTCTGTCTGTTCTCTTCTAAATGCAGCACTCTCAGGCAATTTCCAGTATGTCAGTTGTACAATGAAAAAAAAACTGAGTCGATATATTCTCGTTTTTCCATATTAAAAGTCCTATAAATATTCAGAAGCATGTTAAATGAAAAGCATCATACAAATGCCGGCCACCAGCTGCAGTTTTTTTTATTAATTTTTACAATATCTTTAAATCTGCTGGTATTTCCAAACTTCTCTGCCAAATAAAGGGCCAATAATTGTCTATGAAATGTATCTACAAGAGGTTTGCCAGAGCAAACATTCCAAACGAGCTTACATTGTTCCAGTTGCCCAAAAGTTATCATAAATATTTGAAATAAAGTTTTCCTGATGTGAATGTTTGCAAACATTGGGCCAGCCTCGTTTTCCAATTATGCTGGCAAGGCAGGTGGTAAGTGGAGGCAAAAGTATAAATAATGGATATTGATTCATGGCTTGGAACCAACAATGAGAATGAAGATATCGCATCTTCCTTGGTGAAAAAAAAAACTGAACAAGAGAAGTTAAATAAAAATATTTTGTTAACGACCAGCAATGCAACATGGCGGCGATTGCGTAACCAAACCAAGATTTCCTTACGCATTCCCTTACGGTGTGAACCATGTTGTGGCCCGCTGGATAGCTCGATAATAGTAAGCAGCATTCCGGTACTGAACAGTGAATGCTTTATATAACCAAATAAACTCAACTAGCTCCAAAATATTAAATGTTAGCCAATTATCCTTTGTAACCAGTCAGTACATACTCGAGATGCCAATTTACGGCCAGCCGATTTCAGTCTTCATTAGTACGTCTGCGTGCCTGCAGACGTCTCATTTTTAACTCGGAAAAGAGTTGTAGTGGGCGAAGTGAATTCACTCCATCACTCCTTCACTCGTTTCCTGTTATACATATGCACGCAATGCGTGCAAGTGTTTTAAGGCCTCTAGAGAATTAGACCTTTTCTCTGATACCTACATGTCTTGTTAAATTACATAAAACTAACATGCTTAGTCACCAACCGAAATATTGTATTAATGTCAGTTTTCTTAAAATAACATTATGATATCTATTCAGCTATAAGCCGAGACCGTAAACCTTTGGTTTTTTAGAACCAGTTAGAAAAAACTAACCCTAAACACTCAGCTAAAGATGAATTGATTTCAGTACGATTTGGTGAAAAAAAAAATCGCTCGACTTATAGCCAGCGATATTATTATTATTATTATTATTTTTCGTAACCTTCAAATAACAAAAAGGAAAAATAAAAAGAAAGAAATCAATTTGCAACAAATGGGAACTCTATCCCTTGGCCTTTCGGTCTGCTCTCGATCAGTATTTGATGACAATCAAAGTAAAGTAAACAGAAGTTTAGAAAGTTTAACATCATTTGTATTAGCAAACCTTTATTTGTCAGTTTGTTGTTTTCGATTCTTGTTTCATAATAACTTTTCCGAGTTTAGTGGCTCATAGCCACTTTTAGTTATTCTAATAGGCAAAGACACATGTCAGCTCTGAGCGTTTGATGAAAACAATGTTCTCTTGTTTATTATCAGTTTCTTTGTCCTCGTCACCTGTCTCCTTGACATTTGATTAATACTTGAAGGAGAAATTGAATTTTGACCACTCCTGGGAATTTGAGAGTTCAAAGGATTTGTCCCAACAGTTTTTAACCGTACTTACTCGTTTTATTATCAAAAGCGTTTTTGCTATTGAATGATACACTAAGAACTAAAGAGGATTGAAATAAAAAGCTCAAGACTTTAAGTATGATTAATAAGTGTTTTTTAACGCATTCTAGTTCCTTTGAAACTGCATATTAGTGCTTCATTTCCATGACAAAAGGAAACGCGGACGAAAAAGATCAACAAAACACATAATATGCCAAGACCTCTGAAGCGTTGCCAGATAGTCAAACGGAGCGCATTGAGCTGGAAGCGGCGTATCAACGGACTGATCAGTCAATACGAGCAGAATGATGCTGATGTCGGAGCTGAAAAGTCTTCATTTCTGGGCAAGTGCCCTGGTGGAGTTTCTCGCAACTTTCTTTTTCATTTTCCTGACAACTGGCACCACCATTACATGGAATCCGCTCCATCCACCGTCCACGGAACTGATTTCTTTGTCATTCGGGTTCAGCATTGCCACCTTGGCCATGTGCAGTTTGCATCTTAGTGGCGGGCACATCAACCCCGCCGTCAGCATTGCCATGATGGCGATAAGGAAAGTGTCTGTTCCTCGTGGGATAACTTATGTTATCTTTCAACTGGCCGGAGGTGAGTGTACCATTAAAAACGTGCATATTTGTTACATAATTATAAAGTAATGTAAACAACTTAAGTTCTACCTTTCTTACTCAGTGATTTGGTGGACAGAAGAGGTCCAAAACGGACTAAAGGAATCCTTAGATAAAAAAATGTCTACAGATGTAAAAAGGAGCCTTCGTTTCGGACACTGCGTCTCCGGGTTTAAACCGAGCAGGTCTCTTGTAATGCCAACGATCTTAATAGCATACGTAGAGCTGAATTACCATAGAAAAGGTTGTCAGCCATTTCGAAGTGAAAACAAAGCATAAAACGGCGCGTACAAATTCCGTTTTCCAACCAATTTGGTAAACCCAAACTGCACACCCAAAATCGGCTTCCTCGCGAGCTCTGTCTCGCCAATACCCTTAAATAGAAATGACTTCTAACCTTCTAATGATTACAGAAAGAGAATTTTTTACGGCCGACCTTTTGCAATTAACAGCGTGGAACCGTAAAAATTCGCATTAATAACATTTTTAAATATTTCCAATAGTTGTAGCTGGAATACAGCAGAACGACCAACCAAAAGTTGGTCATGGTTCTGTTCGGGACTTCATATGTAACAAACTTTCCAAATACGTCGTGTAGTAACTAATGGTTCGTAGTTAAATCGTCTGTAAAACCACCGCATTTTTGTTTAATTCTATCAGTTGAGTAAAAATCTGCTGCATTAGGGTGGAGATTGAACTTTTCTTGTGGCCCCTTTAACGGAGTTGTGTTAAATAGGAAATCAGCACACTAGCCTTAAAGAAAATAGCATGGCAGGTATTTGGCTGGACCACTACTGGTAAAAATTCTAATAATATTTCGAATGTTTTCAGCTAAGAAAGCTTTCTTTCTACACATGACTTAACATTCCTCTTATAAGGACATAAGTGGATCGAACTCAAGCTCATGAATTAAGTTGTTTTTATCACTTATCTAACTGAGGCCCTCTAGCGGCTTAGAATTATCAGATGCGCAACACAATGCGTCGTTGAAAGGAACGTTTATCTAATTTTGGATTTGAACTTTTTGTGACTATGCTTTGAAGACAAAGATGGGGGTTCACTGCCGCCAATTTGATTGTTGTTCATTGTTTATCAGCAAAAGCACCTCTATCAACTGACGTCTTCAGCAACAAACTTGTCAAGGGTCTGAAGAGCTGTCGAATACAAATGCAAATGGCCCTTCTTGTAAAGCTTCGTTGTTTTCCGTTTGCGCAAAGTTTAATCAAGAGAAACGAATAGCGTGTCCTTTTAATCCCGAAAACAGATCATCTTTGAGTTATGAAATGATATTTATACACAAACAATTATCACCCACAGGCGTCTTTTGTTTTTAAGCTATTATTTTTAGAAAATACATGTTCGGTTTTGGCAATTATTTAACGCCAGTGATGCCAAGCGGGATCGGGTTATAACGAAGGTATTAATCGGTTCATATATAGATCTTATCAATTGTTGGCGGCGTTATTGGTAGTTTGTTACGATAATTAAAATTAAGTTCAAGTGGAAATCTTTAATCAGTTTCAAGCTCAAGCCAGCAGGCTCATTTATCCTTTTAAGTCGATAATGTTTTGCAATGCATCGATACCTTAATGCTTGGATGAGGAATTAAAATCTCCTTACGGACTGGAAGTTAAGGAATTTATAGAAAGAACTTTCTAGCAATCAATTAAAGTAGATCGTCGTGTTTTTACTGAATATTGGATAGCCAGAAGGCAAGAAATAGCTCATAATATTGCCAAGCTATTGTGCGCAATGTTACAGATAGTGGATACATGTTTAAATTGTTGCGCGCAAGAAGAAAGCGTTTCAACCTCTGCAAAATGACGCACAACAATTTCTGGGGTAGCCACACGGTACAATTCGAATATATGCGCGCAATGGCGAGTTCGGGTATTGCGGAGTCTTGTATGTTTCTGAATATTTATTTATACGTTTTTTTCTTTCAACAATTTACAGAAAGAACTTTCTAGCAATCAATTAGGAATAAAAGATTGTCATGTTCTTGTCGAATATAAGATAGCCAGCCAGAAGGCAAGAAATAGCTTAAAATATTGCCAAGCTATTCGTATTGTGCGCAATGTTACAGATAGTGGATACATGTTGAAATTGTTGCGCGCAATGTTGCAAAAGAAGAAAACGGTACTACTTCTTATGCACAACAATTCTGAGGTGGTCTCACAGTGTAATTCAGATATTGCGCGCAATACTGTGTTCGAACCTTGAGTCTTGTAAGTTTCTGAATATTAATTTCTTTTTTTCTTTCTATCAACTCGACAATCGTTGTGTTTCTGTGTGAGCTTACACGAAGTAGAAGTCCCACACACTGTCATCGTCGAGCTTTTCTCGTGTAAACATTCTTTGTAAAATGCCTATATAACGACACCTTACATTCTACGCAGGCTAAAGATATAATGGATTTCCGGTTCCAGTAATTGGTGACCTTGGTCTTACATATTGGTTGATACTTGAATGCAACTGGGATAATTATGAACAGCGAGATTGTTTTTCTTTTAAATCAAGGTTATGCCACAGGAGAAACGTACCACTCTAATCTGTGATTATTTTATTTTTGTATTACTTGCATGTTAAACAACCGCTAAATAAAACTAATTTGTAGAGTAACATTGCAATGTAAACGAGTGCACGTAAACGAGTGCAATCAATCAAGTGCAATCATGCTTTTTGGATAGATAAAAGAACAGCTTTCTAGCGAACATAACATGATCTGAAATTAAACGTACAAACCAAACAGTAAAACTTTGCACGCTTTGCGGACCGTGTATTAACGTCGTAATTAAACTTGCATATAAAGATATACTTCAAATTGACCGCTGCTCAGCATTAACCATTTTTCATTCGTTTTTTTTTTCAAGGAATTGCAGGCTCGGCAGTATTGAAATACATCACACCGGAAGAGAAACGCGGAACACTGGGTGCCACTGTCCCAGGCCCTGGCGTGACTGCGGGACAAGCGGTTGGCATCGAGATTTTGCTGACATTCCTTCTGGTCTTCACTGTATGCGCTAGCACGGACTCCAAGAGGATGCATTATGGGTACGAGGTCCCATTGTCGATTGGCATTTGTGTGGCTGTATGTCATTTTATTGGGGTGAGTGAACGTTTTGAAAGCCATAATTTTCAGTGATGCTATAGTCAAGTTGTTAGATGGGAGACTAGTGAACTAGCAATAAAAAGCCTTGGTTGCCTACGTCAACAACGCGGCAAGACCATGTTAGTAAAACTTGTAGGATGTAATATTTTATTTTCTCTCTGTACGCATTACGGGCCTATGATGTTATTTTACTCTCTCTGCACGAATTGCAAGCCTATGATGCTAAGTAATTATCTTGCTCTCTGCATGCATTGTGTGCCTATCATCGAAAAGAATTATCTAGCTACGGTAGTTTGTTAGTGGCGTGGTGTGACAACATTCTAATGTCTGTACTCTCTTTAAGAAAACGGCGCTTGACCAACGAGCGCGGGAGAAATACACATTTATTGTTTAAAATTTAAATATCATTTTGTGTTGTCATTTTAGATTGGTTTCACAGGAACTGGCATTAATCCCGCACGCTCGTTTGGTCCAGCGGTCATTATGAATACAGATGAGATCTGGGAAGACCACTGGGTAGGTGAAATAGTCTGACCTTTCGTTAATTCTATTTTTTATTGTCGTTCCAGCAAAGTTGAGGTTGTTTGTGTGTCGCGAACGCATTAATTTTGACAAGGTACTGGTATATCTTCCACAGCTACCAACAGCTTTTCGTCTAAAATGCAATGAGTAGGTATTTAGGGAACACTCGCAAGCTACTGCAAAAAGTAGATCTCTTTTGCCACATGAAAAGTTAAATCATGTAGTAATCGATTTCTGGATTTCTGCTATGTTTCTCCATAGTAAACTATGGTTTTACACACTGTATATGTTCATAAAAGAATTTCTCAATGACTTTCATACTTAATAAAAAAATTCTTGAATGATAGAACCATCTTGTACAGCAACATAAACAATATCAATAACTTGAGAGGGCAAATCAAAAATTTATTAACAGATACTGACTTTTTAAATATCGCCATGAAAACAAGTTCTTCGCAACGATCAACCAGAAGAAGGGCCGTTCCACCAACCTTTCTTGTATTTCAAATTTAAAGTTATATCTGATACCTCGCAGAATCACTCAGGCTGATGATCTCTAAGTGCGTGAAACTTAAGTTACAATTACTTTCTGTTTTATATTTGAATTTCAAAATTCTAATCTTTGTTTAATTGGTGGAAAATCAGTGTGTTCTATTGGAAATCCGTGAATCTGATTGGCTCTCCCATTGTTTTCCATTCGCTAACAATACACGATCGCGTGCGTGTTGCACTAGAAAAGGACAATTATTAATGAGTTTGGACTCAAAAAAAAATACGTGCAAGGGCCAGTGTAGGCTTTGGACTGAGTTTTTATTTTTTTCTCTTTGTTTTGGGGGTGCGGGTTTTCGGGGTTGTCTTAACTGTTTTGAAATTAGTAGTAGGCAGCTATACCCATAAAAACATTTTCTGTGAACATCTAAAAGAAGATGTCAATCTAAATATAGAAATATCGATTTATTTTTTAAGACGCGCCGAAACAACTTGAAAAGTTTAGCCTTAATTTTTCAAGTTGCAACCATTTCCATTCGAGCCATTTACAGCCAAAGACGTTCGTTAACAGTTTCATTGCTCTAACATAACAATTTTTATAAAAAATGGACTATTAGTTTTAGGTTTCCTGCGACAAAAGTATACATTTTGGTTGTTCAAAATCAGGTAAAATCCGTAACAAAGTCCCAGGCGTTTAATTCTAAATGCCTTTCTGTCTCTCTCAGGTCTACTGGGCAGGACCCATTGGTGGAGGATTGGTTGCAGCTCTCTTGTACCAGTTGCTGTTCCGGGCCCGTAAAGAGATGGGCCCCACAGCTGGGTCCGTTAACGAGTTGGATCTCTACCCAGATTCCAAGCTGTGAGCTGTTGGGGCATTGTAGCAGATATACATTGCCCTAGATTGTTTAGTGATTTTTAGTTGCGGTATTCAATTAACCTAGGTCTTGTCTTTGCATAGCTAGAGATAGCTTGACTAAGAATAGCTGCCAAGGTTTGAGCTAAAAAGTAGATAGTGCTTAAAATTGCGCTTTGTTTTTCTATGGCTAAATGGGTCTTTAAAGTTAAATTTTTACTGTCTCTGTGTCGTTAAGAGGGGCTGTATATATTCAAGATTGCGCTTCACATATAAACTTTTAAAATTATTTGCAGGGAGTTTCGTGGATATCAAAATCAAATCAAATCAAACTTCATTTACACTAGGGTGACACCTAGTAATTATTTAGCTAACTATAAACCTTGCTGAAGGGCAAATCAAATGGAAATTATCAGCTCTTGTTTGACAGGTCGCTTTTTCAATAATTTTTTGTGTTCCCTCTAAATCTTGAAAAATCTTAGTCAACGGGTTTGATTAATTTAGACTATGTAATATCACCTTAGATAACGGCAATATTTGCAAAGAGTTTAGGATCCTGTAAGGATCCACACATTTTGATAAACTTGTTTAAAGTACTAGTTTTGGAGTTTGTTTTTTTTATGCAAGGACAATTTCCTCTCCGTGGTCAATTTCTCTATTCTCCTGACCTGCATTTCTGACTTTGCATCGATACTTTTAGGAGAAATTAGATCTTGATTTTGATGCAGTTCCAAGGGTTACTGAAGCTGTCGAGTTCAAGGCTTTTTTCAACTTTGTTCGAGTTTGCTCATTTTAGAAAGTTCCTCCGTCGCTGTTTGTGCGTAATTATAAATGCTTGATTTTATACAAAATATCCAAAAGCAATTTAGGATTGCATAACATATTCCATGCATTTGGACAGTATGTACTACGTAATAGGAAAATAGTAAAACTTGTGTAAAATATATTCGGTGAGTCAGTAAAATAAATGTCAGTTCTTTACCATCCTTGCTCATTTTTTGTCTACCATAAGCTCTTGGGTGCTTTTCTATCTTAGTAAAAGCAATAAATTCTACGCAACGCAAAGATAGATGGATTTTCTTGAAACATTCGGCTTCCTATGAAATTTTCAAAATAAGGTTGAGAGGGCAACTCCACGCTGAACGAAAGAAAGCTGAGTACAGTTCTTCGTCCCCGACGAAGTGATAGATGAACTGAATTAAGTCATTTTTAACGCTAACTGAGTCCTTTACTTCTGGACCGGTGTAAGAAATGTCACTGACTAAATGGTGTCTTATGGTAAGCTAGGTTTGCCTGTAGAAGAACATGACATTCGCTGTTTATGTTCTTTTTGTAAGAAAGAAAATTTAGCCCGGGTGTCGACCCCGGTGGTCAATCATGCATACCTAGGACCTCATAAGCAGGAAGCCAGTCCGACCGCCACGTGGTCAACTAAGCCACTTTTAAGGCTCTACTAACATTTGCATACCTTAAGGTTACTATTTTTAGCGGCTTCTAATTTTAGTGTTTTTTTTCTTCAAAGCAGGATTAAGCGACTATTTAATTTAGCGATTTTCCGAAATATTTAAAAAGGTAGTGATATTGTGCAAACCAGTTTTTAATGAACATATAGCTAAGATGGAAATAAATGTTCTGTAAAAGAAGAAACTCACTTGAAATTGAACGAACATTTGCATTGCCAAAAAGAACAAAGTTACCGGTATCTATTTTTAATAGAATTTTTCAGGTCGACCATGCTTAATTTTGTTTGACCGAGACAAATTTTAGCGAGCACTAAATTTAGCGATTTTTGTCCAACTCGCTAAAATCGCTAAAATTAGTAGCCGCTAACAATAGTAACCTTAAGGTATGACTAGAAGGCTTGGATACCTAGTCAAAGCATGGTTTCCAAGCTCCCTCACGAATCCCCGCCAAGATTTATAAACGTTTGGGCGAAAGAACAGAAAAAAGTAAACATTTCCCATTTTTATCGACAGCAGTAAGTGACGGTCTCGTTTCAGCTCATTTTAAACTTCAATGACGCAAATATGATTTTTCAAGATGGTAAAATGGAGTTTCGTTCACGTTCATTTTGGAAGGAAGTCGCCGCCGAATTTTTAGCAACACTTCTGTTCTTATTTATGGTGTGCGGAACAGTGCTACCGTGGACCAACTCTCCACCCTCTGTTATGCACATCGCTTTTAGCCATGGACTAAGCATTGCGACTTTGGCGATGGCAGTTTTACACATTTCTGGAGGACAACTTAACCCAGCTGTGACTATCTCTATGATGGCAGTTGGAAGGGTTTCAGTGTTGAAAGCTCTCTTCTTTATCGTGGCCCAATGTGTTGGAGGTAAGGATTCGTTAAAAAAATCAAACTTCACAGAGTGGACGTAAATACGCGTCCGCTAGCTTTTATAAAGCAAATTTTTCCTAAGATCCAAAAGATTTTGCGGTTAGAATGAATATTTTGATTTATTCAACAAAAGCAACAGCATGGTCAGCTTTAGGAGGGGTCTCAGGAAAGTCACGAGATTTCACACTTGCTACACATTTCTCTATCCGCCTTGACGGATAAACCAGTGAACTTGCTTTCAGCTGCTTTAGTCGAATTTTTTAATCTATGTACGTTCTCTTGTGAGGCAGAATTGAAAGTAAACACATAGTGACATAACGTGACAGTCCCATATAAGCTCACTTTATTTACATACCCTAACCTTGTAACCAAACCTCGTTTGTGTTCTTTTAATTTGAATGAAAAAAAAAACAAGGCAGAACGAATAATAACTCAGCTTTTAACTTTAGTAATAACTCAGTTGTTTTTCTTTAAGACATTACTAGTCGTTTTCATGCTTCATTTAAAGAATTATCTAATTCAAAGCAACAAATATCACGAAAACAATTTGAGCGTTAAGCGTGCATTGAAAAAGCAATATAAAAACTTCGGCGTGAGAGAATTTGCTTTGTCATAAATCAAGTGAGAAACTTAAAGCCAGGAAATTGAGGTCACTTGAAACGATTGTATAAAGCCAAACGAAGATTATTTTTAATTATGTAGACAATATCTCAATATCAAATGGTGTCACAGAAAATTGCCAAAAGAATGAAAGCTCTTGAAAAGCGATAATACAATTAACGTGAGCAATTCGAATTCAGATCAAATGAGATTTGACAAAGGAAAATATATCGAGCAAAACGTAAGAGTTCAAAGCGATGTAATGAAATATGCGGTCATGAAAATACTCAACAGGATTCTTCCGTTTCTTTAAGAGATACTGTATAAAAGTTATTGCGATCAAAGTTCATAATGAGGTGGATATAGCTGTGACGACTAGATTTAAGATGTTACAGTAAACTGTGGAAAATGAAGAAAATTTACTCTTCTTTTACTTATATGCTGTCTTACAGATTTTCTTCTACCCTTTTCTATGGGCAGATACCACTGACTAAAATAAATGTATAAGAAAATTGACAGCCGTTTCTGAACGGAGTGAGAAAGTCGTCTGTAGTAATCTCATTCTATCGACCGTCTCAGAGCAACCTCATACCATCAATGTTCCGACCGCTACCGTGCACTGTCCATGCAAACAATGCTCATCCGAAGGAACACGGCCGCAGAACTGTCCCCGGACCACTACCACAGAACACTGGCTAAGCACAGACCCGGAGTGAGCCGCCAGACGCCCACACGAGATCGCCGGGAGGGGGGACTGACCATGAGTCGAGAGAAGATGACGCTGTGGGCGCGACGACGACGAGCCGCGCCCCCCCTGAGGCCCACCCCAAGGGGCCACGGTGGACGACAGCCCGGCCCCCCACAAACCCACACCGGACGACCGGGACGGACCACGCCGCAGCCCACCGGACAGGAGCGCCAGCCGGCGCGGCCCCAGGACGACGCGCCGAGCGACAGGGAGAGCAGGCGGAGAGACGGCCAAAGCGGGGGACACAGGGACGAAGAGGGCAGACGCGGGTGAAAGAGGCAAGAGTCGCACCCCCGCCACGCGTCATGCCCCCAAGAAGCCACCGCGAAAAAGTGTGAATGACAAAAGAACACGACCCCACAAGGACCAAGTGTACAGCACACGAACCCCCCAGGAAGGGCAGAACCGCCCAGAAATGATAGAACCAGCAGTGATTGAGGGACGGAAGTGTTGCGTCGATGAGATATGTATGCGGCGTGGAGTGGGTAGTAAGAAGATAATGTTTTAGTGTGGCCCCCAGGGAGTGTAGCCTCAGGAGAGAGAGGGGGGGGCGTGAGGGAAGAGGGAAGAGCAGAGGGGGTGTAATTCGGTTAGAATAAGGTCCCAAAGGAGCAGGGGAAGAAGGCGAGAAGAGGAGGAAATCAAAGGCTATCCTCCAGCAGAATTTTTGTTTTCAAAAACCGCACTTTAGACTAAAAAAAACTCTTTTGAGTCTCTCTTTGCATTTTTTCAGGCTGATGCTAATTGGTAAAAAAAAAACATCTACATCTGACGACAACGGAAAATCTAAACCTCTTCTTGGAAATTTTTTTTTGAAAGAAACATGGAGCGAGCAACACTTTGACAAGCAAAAAATACGAGAAATTAAACACAAAAAAGAGCTCAATTTAATGTAGTTTTCAAAATAATAACTCACGCTACGAAGGAGTTGTATTTTGAGGCAAAAGGCAAAAAAGTTCAACAAAATTTGGTCACTATAACCACTCGGCTAGAAAAAGTTAATTCAGTCGAGGTTGTATAGGAAAAAAGTGAATTTTTTCAGAAAAACTACAAAGAGCACCAATAGGGCCCATTCCATAAATGCACGTTATATGGAAAGAAATCACAAAACGTTATCCAACAAACACAAACAACAGCCATTTTCCTGCATTACATGTATCCTTACACACCATAATATAATTATCATTCCCTCATACCGTACGCGCTATGATTCAAATTTACGGGCCGCATTCTATAGTTCTGCCCGCTTTCCGCGCGCAGGTTTGACTTGGAATGTTTCGATCCTTTGTCCAGAGCAAGAGTTATCATGTATTAACAGCTTTATTTACCTCGTTTTACTTGGTCCGCAATGTAAGGGCGCTTTTCATGTGTCAGAACTGGCCGGCCAGACCGGTATACTCGAGAACAGAAAACCTTTGTTAGCCAGATTTTTCCTGTCAACTGGTCAGTCGATACGAAAATATTATACATTGTTGTGGTGGATTTATGGAAAAATCTCGTGGAAAAGGCCCATTTCACATTCAAAACCACTGAACCGGCTAGCCAGTTCTGAAAAATGGAAAACGCCCTAAGAAAATGATCCTTGGTCCGGATCTTACTGGATGGATCTCGAAGTACTCGAACTCGGTTAATAAGAAGTATCGACATTTCTTTCAGTTTTTGTCATGCCAACCTAAATTTGTTTGTCTTCCTTCTTTCCAGCTATTTGTGGGGCAGCCATAGTTTACGCCATCACTCCAAGCCAATCTATTGGCTCCCTAGGAGTCACGGCACCTGCAAATGATGTTTCAACTTCGCAGGCATTTGTTATAGAACTCGTCCTCACTTTCATATTGGTTTTTGTGATTTTTGCTGTCACTGACCCTAGCAGGGGCATGGCAGGGTATGGAGTACCGCTGGCCATAGGAATTTGTGTGTTCATCTGTCTTATGCACGGGGTAAGCACTAATTTATAACATATATAACATTTTTAAAACAAAAAAACTTAATAACAGTTTATGTAAAAAATTCGAATTAATAAATTGACACTAGCTAAAATTATTGTTTTTGGACGTTTCGGCCACTACTGTTGCCTTCTTCAGCAAGATAAAAATGCAAATGTTCAACGGCGTCCTGTTAAAATATTTTAACAGGTTTTAACAGGACGCCGTTGAACATTTGCATTTTTATCTTGCTAAAGAAGGCAACAGTTGTGGCCGTAACGTCCAAAAACAATATTTTTAGCCAGCGTCAACTTATTAATTCGAATTTTTTAACATGCCTGGCTACAACCCGAACATTTTTAACAACATTTTATGTCTCTATGTCATATATAGTATATTAAGTCATTTTTCGCGATGAGCAAAAATGTTGTTACCGAAGTAAACCTCAAAATAACATATAACCAAAGCAGAACATCTTAAAAGTGAGTTTTTTTTATACAAAAGGGGATATGGACAGCTAATAACTGAAGGAGGAAGATTAGAACGGATTGCAACTGATAAACTTGAAAAACGCTAATTAATGAAAAAAAAAAAAACATATATACAAACCATTCGCCACATCGTGGGGAACCTTTTTTTCCTTTTCGCCATACAGACTAATTAATCTCTTCCTTTGGAATCTAATTTCATTCCATTGCAGATCCCGTTCTCTGGGGCTAGTATGAATCCTGCTCGTTCTCTTGGCCCTGCTGTCATTATGAACTCGTGGAAAGACCACTGGGTAAGGTATAACTTGTTATAGATGTCGATGTTGTGACAAACTTCGCGCATACTGCTAGGATTAGTTTTGTCGATAAGTTAGAATGTGTGGAAAAGTGAAGGTATGTGTTAAACTTGATAGAATATGATAAAAGTATTAGTCAGTTAGTGCACATGACGACCCAAGCTACTTGAAAAAATTCTTTAGTATGGAGTATAATAGGCCTGCTATTATTATACCAGAACTGAACACGCACACTTCTAAACACAATCTTTGTCTTTTTATCTGCCATTAACAGATATACTGGGTTGCACCTATCATTGGCAGCCTCCTAGCGACGTGCACATACCAGCTGTTATTTGCACAGAAAAGAACCAATCAGAATACGTTACAAAGTGACAATTACACTGTGGAAATGATGGACCAGAATGATTCCTCAAAATTCATCATTTCTTCCTTGTAGTTTTTGTACATGTTCCGTATTTGTAATAGAAACTTTAAGTAGAGGTATGTAGTGGATAAAAGAGACGATCGATAAAACCTTGTTGATTGAATAATTCTTCTAAAACTAACGAATTTTTGTGATAGCGGTTGTTCTAAGAACTGTCTTCTTTGCCTAGTTCCTCAGTGTTCCTGTACAGCTTTCTTCCCAGGCCTTCACGGTATCGTTGACGTCACTACTCGCTTTGGTGACGTATCCGTATCACGTGACCCGAAGCGGGTTGACGTCGAAGAAAATAAAGGCCTAGGAACTAGGCAAATGGTCGGCAAATGTCGTCCAAAGAAATGAACAAAGTTGTTAGTTTCTAGAGAAATCGTTGTGCTGCATCGATGCACTATTGTGCACTTTGCTCCGACGAAGGCCTAACGCTCGAAACATCAGCTTTTCAAAATTCGTTACGGCTATTGATATTCGTTATTTATCTTAATCATCATCTAAAGAAATCTGACCATAATATTGCGAGTTTCGAAGTCGAAACAGTCTTTATACTTATAATCTGTATGATGTTCTTTCTAGTATGAAGTAAAACATACTTGAACTAGTACTGTTAATAAACAATGCACAACGTCTGAAACTTCAGAGCATTTAACGGGATTACAACCCATGACCACAGTTTTCAGTATTCACACTCGCCGAAAGGCTCGTGTGTATTCTGAAAGAAGCTGAAATATCAAGTTACAGCCCTCCCCGAAAAAACGCCCACAAGAAAGGGACGTTGAACAAATATAAGCCCCCGCAGGGCCTATTAATTTTTCGGAATTTTACGGTATCCCATTTAATATGAATTCATCTGCTCCCACTTAACGCGGAGTTAGAGTTAAGTGCTTCCTGCCTTTCACTAGCTACCTTGCACCTGCAAGCTGCAAAGTAGTCGGTGTAAAGTTTTTCTCCTGTTATTTAAAAGTTATCCAATGGTCCCGAGCGAACAGAACGAAGTGGGACGAGGGCGAGCGAACTAACTGTTTAAAAAGGCCTTTGTCGACACGGATTTCAACAGGTTTTTGAACAGCAGCCAAAATTTACATTTGTGCCGGCGTAGAAAACCTTAAATTAACGGTCCATTTTTGTTAACAATTGCTATATTAGAGAACTGGAACTGTAAACAAGCGCCTTAGGCTGCAGATGGCTAGGATGGAAATAGATTGCAACTTGGAACTACTGATAAAGTTGTTTCCGCGCGTCTTCAAACCTCAATCATGATTTATAGCCGAAGTTTGAATTTTATCCGCAAGTTAAGGTTATATCTTCCTTTAGAGGTTTAAAGGAAATGTTTTAAGGGTTAGGTTGCCTACCACTAATTTAAGAACAGTTTAGTCTAAAACTCTGCGAAATCCCCGTCTCCTTTAAGGTCCTTTAAGGCTGGCTTTTACTGGGCGTTAACACAAGCATAAGCCCAAGCACAAGAACAGGCATGCGTATTATGAGCATAAGCGTGAAATAAGATCTAGAACAAACATATTCATTCTTCTTATGCAGTTGGAAGCTGTAACACAAGAAAACAAAATTGTCCATTTCCCTTGTGCTTGTGCTTACGCTTACGCTTATTATTTCCTAGTGGTGACAACATGCGGTTATGACTATGCTTATGCGATCTACAAGCCAAAAAGAAAGTTTCAAGCCAACAATCAAGTCAGAATAAATGGTAAACAATGTGCGAACGTGGCCTGTCAGTGAACAGGAACCCATGAAAGAACCAATCAGACTCGCGAATTTGCAATACAACACAGCGAATATCTATCAAAAAGTAAATCCCCATAAAGCAGCACGTACTTAAAGGAAGGCCTACAGAAACACGCTGCAACTGAGTTGATTCTAATAATGTGATAAATTAAAAACAAAGGTGCCTTCTGACGCTGGCTAAGTTACTTGTATAGTATTTGTGAGATTAAAGAAGTCTTTTCACATGATATTTACTGTTGCTATAGCACGTGCGAATTAAGTAGAAACAAAAAAAAAAAACTGAAGAAATAAATATCCGGGTTATGTTTAGGAAAATATTACCGTATGTAAATTCTTGCTCGTCGCGAAGTTGGATTAATTCTGCAGTTGATGAAACAAAAATGATTACAAAATAATCAAACACTCGTATCTGACAGAGATTTATTAAAAGGGAACCGTTTATGTGACCGTAAAGAAATTAAATCGAGTCAATTGCTATCTCAAAAATGACGTTAAGGGTAGAAATGATCTCCATAACAAAAATAGAAACCTAAGTAGCTGTCAAGCAAATCGTTAAAGCGACAGTTTTGTATAACAACAGAAAAATCGTGTTAAAATTCAAAACACGGGGTAAGCGCCATCTAAGACGTTTCGAAGCTGAGAGATCGAGTTAAAATGCCAGAGACGCTTGCGCTCCGAAAGCGCAAATTTTGGGTTTGTGTTGGCGCTGAGTTCTTCGCGACGACAATGTTTGTTTTTTTGGTTTGTGGCTCGACGTTAAATTGGTCCATGCCCAGCAGTGCTAGTTTCGTACTGCATATCTCCCTCACGGCTGGTCTTAGTATAGCAACATTAGCTATGGCGATTGGGCATCTCAGCGGCGGCCTCATAAATCCTGCGGTAAGCATTGCAATGATTGCCACACGGAAAATTTCGATTCTGGAAGGAGTATTCTATACGGTGGCGCAGCTTTTTGGAGGTAGGTAAATTAAGAATATTTAGAAAAAAGCTATTCTGCGTGATGGCAAATAATTTTTGACACTTTGGACAGCCAGGAATGAAAATATTTAATAAATATTCAAATAAACCGGTCCGTGGCATGGTTGAAAATTTGTTTGTGCTTTCTAAGTGATTTTCGCGCGTTTAATGGCCATGTTTATAGATGTCTTTTATTGTGACTTCTGAAAAATGAAACTGTAAAAGATTTTTATCCGCTCTTTACAGTAAAAGGCATTAAAAACACGAAACTAAATTTAATTTTCCGATCAAACTCGTACTTAAGGATAAGGGTTTATTTTGGCCTGGGCTGTTCATTTATAATGAGATCGGCTATAAACAACAATTAAACGCTGAACTTTATTTTAAAGCGCAAAGACTACTTGTCGTTAAAGAAGTAGGCCATTAAGCTCCATTCCAAACAGAAGCGTTTGACTGAGTAAATTTTTGAATTGAAGCTGTCAGCACATAAAAAAATTAAAATAAACATGTATGCGTTGTTAATTAAAAGCCACAGAAAAAAAATCACGTTTATGCCATTATTCAATGAAACGAAAGCAAAAGTTATTTATAACCTGGCTTTAATTCTCGAATGAAAAGATCACAGGAACATTGCATTTCTCTTTACAATCTGTTATTTTAAAAAATGCTAACTGCGAGGGAAAATTTAATGGAATTTCAAAAAAGGGAGAATTAATATTTCAAAGCTTGAAGATCGATAGGTATTGCCATAAGCTGCGCTGAAAATAAAATTAATGATACATCTAGTGGAAGCGAATACTGTTTTTTTTATCTCCGGTACCGAAAAGAATGAAAGTGATTAAACTGAAAGGAAATCTGAATATCATTTTAGTTTCCGCGATGTAATTACTGTGCATTAAAATTTAAAATAATTTTGTCTAACTTAATTTGAAATTAGACAAAAAAGTGAAAACCATATATACGCAAGGAAAAACAGAATGTATGAAGGTTTTAATGGAACATGGTGGTTTTCTCATTCGACTTCAAATTTTACTCGCTCTGTCTGAGAAAAAGAGTGTTAGGAATAGTCACATCCGTTTTGTTCTACAATCACTGGCGATTTTTTTGATAACGCTGTTACTTCTTTTGATAAACTCTTCGTAATAAATCTTATCTCCTCAGTTACTAAACATATGCGCACATGTACGTGCCATTTGTCATAATGTACTTGCATTGTAGTTTTTCAATTTAAGTTCGCAGTCGGCGCTTGCCAAAAAGAACATTTCTCATACAATAAAAGAGAAAATTATCATGATCTCCTATAGCGGCCCCTGCAAAGTTTATTACTAGAAATTCTTGCTTCTGAACAATTGTTTTGTCGGTAGTTTTAAAGTGAACACCAGGATGAATGAGGGATGAATGTATATAGATAATAAAAATCGTGAAATGAAATTTCCGGTAATGTATTCATAACTCGCGGTACACCGAACTCAAGCAAATAGCCCGGACAAACGAAACTTGAGCACATTGCAAGAAAGCAAATGTAAATTAATTTTAGTCCTTAGGAGAAAGAAATTGAAAGTTCTGTTACCATAAGAACAAGTGTTCTACACCAGTTTGGTTCGATTTAAAACTGTCGTGGAAACAGTGTCAATCGAATCCAATTTACACTGTCCCGTGTCGCGACATTGTAAACGTTAACGTTTGTACAAATTAAATGTGCACATAAAGATGACATTTGTAATCAACGTTACCTGAAGGTCTTGTATTCCCCGGCAATTCACTTTTAGCTGTTACGAAAACGCTTGATGAAACGACAGACGACATAATTTCAAAATCTATGCAAAACTCTAACACTATCTCTAACTTTATCCATGCAACACTGATAGCTATTTTGAAACCATACAGGAACTCTTCATTTATGAAATATTCCTTTCATTGAATCAGAGAATCGTCGTTTACTAGGAGACTGACAAATCCTTTGAATCTGGTATTATTACTTCAAGTGCGCCATTATCTTGAAAAAGGTTTTGACAATAGCTTTTAAAGTTTGCAATATCCTGCGCCAAAAGAAAATTTTAATCAAGTTTGTACTATAGCGAGGTAAAAAAGAACAATCAGTTTGCCAGAATGAGTTCTGTTTGATGCCCCTGTCTGTACGCTGTACCCATTCAGTCATAAGAGATTGTGATTTCATCCTTTTAATAATTTGCTTCGGTGGATCAGAAAGAGGTGTTACTCGCGGTTTATAAAGATCTCACTTGAACGTAAATTAACACGAACGAACCGTTAGTTCGTGAACGACAGCCATGGCCACTAAGCTCAAACCAAAAAGAAAAACTTTTCGCCCTGCAAATTTGTGTTTTACGTACCACCTTTTTCTTTCCAACAAGCTCGCTAGAAAGAAACGTTCTCAAAGATACCTGTTTTGTGCGGTAACGGATTAACGCTGTCGTTAATGTCTAAAACGAACGACAAGCGACGAACGAACCAACCAACCAATGCAACCAACCGACCAACCAGCCACAAGGAATGAACGAACGAACGAATGAACGAGCGAACGAACGAACGAACGAACGAACGAACAAACGAACGACGGACGACAAGCGACGAACGAACGAACGAACGAACCAACCAAACAACCAAGGAACGAACGACGACGAACGAGGAGTGACGAACGAACGAGCCAACCAACCAACCAACCAAGGAACGAACGACGACGAACGAGGAGTGATGAACGAACGAACCAACGAACCAACCAAGGAACGAACAAACAAACAACGAACGAACGAACTAACGAAATGGAAGAACGTTCTCCGTCATATTACTTTTCATATATTGTCGTCTGCCATCCTGGCCTTGCAGACCGTTTAACAATTTTTTCTAAACCAAACTTTGAAATAAATATATTTTGTTATACCAGGTATTTTAGGAGCAGCACTTCTGTATGGTCTGACACCTTCTGAGGTGCGCGGGAGCCTGGGAGTGACAATGCCTGCGCCTAACCTAAATGGTGCCCAGGCCATTGGAGTTGAGCTCGTTCTCACGTTTGTGTTGGTGTTTACCATATTTGCCGTCACTGATTCGGGGAGAGAACACCGAGGATACGAAATACCGCTGTCTATTGGATTGTGCGTGTTCATATGTCACATGGTCGGGGTAAGTTTATTAGGACCGATTAGGCTTCTGTTGTATAGAATTCGTTGAACGATTGAGCAAAGACCATAGAAAGATTTCAGCGCCAGTATATTGTAAGCTTCTTTCTCTTCCCTTAAAAGGATACTTGCCCTGCAGCCCAGATCATTGCGTTCTTGCTCTTGCCTTCTACATCTGCATTTAATCTAGGCGGTAAAGTCGTGAGATATCACACCAACCTTCCTTGCCTTATCTTCAAATACCTTATTAACTGTCAAAATTTGTTTGGGGCGTTAAAGGCATTAATTGAATTTAAATCTAAAGAATCTTGTGATACTTACTCAAAGCTTAGTTTCATACTGTGTTACAGGACGTATTGGGTTCCAGGATGAATAAATGAAATCTAATCTATAATTCATGGGGCCCTGTTGAGGCAAAAACAATAATTCATGTTGAAGCCAGTTGACGTAAAATTCTAAAGGGCATTACTTAACCATAAATCTTCTCTTTAGTTTACGTACTCCAAGCGTGCTTTTGCGCCAACCTTACATGGATAGGGTTCTTGTTCTAATTTCCCTCCATCATCCCTCACAATACTGCTTATCATATCCATTTAAGAGGGTTGAGAGCTATTTTCTTCGAATGCAAGGCATGGATTAAGTTAGCACGTCTTCACGCAACCCGAGTGCCCGACATACAGGTTATGAGGATCAGAAGAGAAGCTTATCTCCTCTGAAGAATATTGTTTCAATTGATGCAATACAGTTATGAAATCAAAATTAGCTTATTCTCCACGATAAATCGCTAATACCGTGTTATTACAGTAGCTGAATTTAAAAAACGAACCTGTGGCGGCACGCAAATTAAGCTGATTTTCCAAATTCCTAATGTTGTAAGAGGTGAAAATTTGCTGAATCGAAGTAACGATAACCAATGTTTTACGTTGATCTTTTTTCTATTTCAAGATTCCTTTCACTGGGTGCAGTATGAATCCCGCCCGGTCATTTGGCCCCGCTCTGATTACGAACTTCTGGGAACATCATTGGGTAAGTATGGGCAGCCATCTTATGTCCACATACCCTTATTCGTACTTAAGCCGAACAGTTCCAGATTTTTTTCACGAAGTACCGTAAGTCCAACCAAGAACGGTAAAGCGCCAGTAAAAACAAGACCGGGGGTGTACTGAGAAATATTTTATACTGGAGGCTCCGCCCCGAGGTTCGATCCCTTACCCTATCATAAACCATTTTTTCACAGAAACAGCAATCCATTCGTATACCTCCTTTAGAAAATAGCATCCCTTTCACAAACCTACAAAAGGGCTACTGCATCTGTTTTAATTTTTCACTTGACCGTTTGGTGGATCTGTTCAAAATTTTGAAAGGCCCTTTAAATTTCTAAATAACAGTTTTTCCTAGTGCTCTTTTGTATACTTCAACTCGTGAAATCCCTTCCCTTTTATATACCTACAGCCTGAAAAAGGTCTCTCTTTTGGGCGGAGCCTCTCAGTATAGTCCACCCCCCCCCCCCCCCACGTTATTGTTGAACGATAAGTCCATTGAGTGCGTTCTTTAATATAATTCTGACTACACTAACACGAGAAATTCAATGTGAAAGTTTATTGCGCTGATCCATAAATCACTAAAAAACCAAGGCTGTTTTAACAGTAAAAGAATATAACGTCAAGGCAATATTTCAAAAGGCAGGTGCTGCCTTTCTTCTTAAGTGTCGTACAATCCATACACGTTACTCTTATTGAAAACTCCCTAATTCTGCTTTAGGGTGGCCGTTGTGTCTTTTTGCGCCATTTTAAATTTTTTTTTGTTCGTTTCTGCTTGATAGACTCCCTTTTTCAGTTATTCTACTGAATACGTTTTGAGACTACAAGTAAGGGCTCGGATGGGCAGGGAGTGGACTACTAACGCGAAGGGTATACAGTCAACTCTCTCTTAACGGACACCTCTATATGACGGACACCTCTTTAAATCGGACACCTGGTGTCGGTCCCGTCCCTGCCGTTTTTCAGCCATGGTTCTGTTACTAAACTCCCTTTGAGACGGACACCTCTCTAACCCGGACAGTTGGAGCTGGTCCCAACAGTGTCCGTTTTAGAGAGAGTTCACTGTACTCCAATAACAGATGCATTTTTCCAGAAACTCTGATTTTACTGTATGATAAACCGCGTTTTCTTTCTTTCAAGGTTTACTGGGTTGGTCCCATACCAGCTGGAATATTGGCAGCAATTCTGTACGAGAACGTCTTCTCTTTAAGCAAGACAGGGGTAGCTCCATCTTAAACAACGCAAGCGAGACTTTCAGAGAATTTATATCAGGAGAGAAAATGCAATCCGGACTAACAACTGAACATAGTTCCTTTCACTACACGGTCCTAACTCCAGTCACAGAAACATCTAACATTCTTCGTAAACAAGCCAAAATAAAATGCAAGAGCCTTCACAGTCTAGTTTTCAATATTAGGTTCACATTAGGTTCAGGTTTCGCCAGTGTACAAAAATAATCGTTCCCAACATTTTCTAAGCGAGACAAAACGTTTAAGGTAAACCAGCCTGTCAGTGACCACTGCTTTTAGCCTGGTTTATCGGTGGTTGCCTTATGTGGGTAGAAGTGGACAGTATATTAAACCTGGCCACAGTTCTTCTCGTATTCTCCGAATTTCCGACGGAGTATAAACGCAATTTCTTCTGACTGTGTCTAAAATGAACGGCTAGGCACAAAGCAAGAAATTTCATTTAACATAACATAACATGAACTTTATTTAAACTCGAATTGTAGAGTAGCCTGAAAAAGGCTAATATCTTCGAGAAACATAAATTGTAAAAAGGAAAATTTACATTTAAAATCTATTTACATGTACATCTATTTACATGAAAAAAAAAAATGTTAAGATATACCATTATGCCTGAAAGGAGATTCCTTTTAGGAGTCTTTTAAAACCAGTTAAAGTAGGTTCAGATCTTATATTATTAGGTAAGGAGTTCCAGGCCTTAGATGCAAAATAACGAAAAGAGTTGAGGCCATAAGTTTCCGTTAACTCAATGCCAAAGCTTTTGAAATCCATTTTATGCCAAGACATGTTATTTAGTCTGTATTTACGTAAAAATCTGTCCACATCATTACGGGCAACGCACACTTCAGTGAAAACGTATCGTTACACGTTCGTATAGATTGACATTAGTTTGTATTTGCTTCCGACATTTTTGACATCCATCAGTTGCTTTACTGTACATTCTCAGGCAATCAAAAAGTAAAAAACAAAAACACTATTGCACGTGTAGTTTACTGGCAAGTGTACGCCTAGTACAACTTGCCCAATGTCGATTGAATGTCGAAAGTTATCTGTAATTAACTGCGCTGCGCAGTTCTTGCTCTGCAAGCGGTTTTTTTAACTGCGCTGCGCAGTTCTTGCTCTGCACGTCCTTTTTTTTTTTTTTAACTGCGCTGCGCAGTTCTTGCTCTGCACGTCCTTTTTTTTTTTTTTTTTTTTTTTTCTCAGTGACCAGACTGATGCCCCCGCTCGGCCAGGCTGGGGTCACGCAAGGTTTAAAAGCTAGAAAACACTTACTAATGGGAAATTTTCAAATGCTTTGGTCTTAATAAGCATGTTTAGCGTGAGATGCCCGATTTTGAAGCGTTTTATTCAAAGGAAATTCTAAATTTTCATGCGTCGAAAGAAAAATATATTTCAGCGGGCCAGAATCTGTGAATAAATACCATTACGTTGCTGTAAAAGAATGTGCTGACATGACAAGTTTCACTTTCGATCGGCTAGACCTCGAGTCACGTAATTTTTCAAAGCTACATGTATTATCAGCTACCTTTCAAATCTTTGCGAAGCCATTTTAAAATCTTTACTTACAAAATTCAGTGTGAAGTATTTTGAAGCGTTTGAATCGAAGAGAATACTAAAATTTCACGCTTTAAATAAATACGCTTCAGCGGGCAAGAATGTACATTTATTTACATTACGTTTGTGTCCTGGAATGTGCTGGCGTTAGCAAATTTTTACTTTCACAAGGCACTGATCGGCAAAAATCACGCAATGCTCTGAAAGGTTTAAACCTGCTACAAAAGGAAATTAAACAAATCCTCTGGTCTAAACTTAGCATGTTAAGTGTGAAATATTCGACTTTTTAGCGTTATTTATTTTTGGAGCTGTGTCATCTATAGGATACCTGAAATCTGATGGAAAACCACTGAGACAGACATGCCCTGACTTGCAAGGGTTACGTCTTTGGTAAATTAATTCCCCGGGGAATTCCCATTCAGCAAAACACAGGTCTAGTGTTCTTCTCAAATTTGATTTAATTATTTGTAGCTCCAATATTCTGATTTAAAAGATTTTTTTATGTTTCACGGATCAGGATCGTGGGAATTAAATTTGGCCACCATTAGCATATAAGAAAAATGTTTAATTTCGGATGGAACTAGTCAACCATGAAATGTCACGCAAGGTGTTTTCTTACCATCTTGTTTGTCAGTCGCAACATTGTTCGACGCAGGTAAAGAAGATAAGGGGGGAGGGGGGGGGGGGCGGCGCATTTTTTGTTCCCCTGACATGGCTCCCCTAAAGTGCTCACGAGACCAGCGCAGTTGTAAGCTCTAAGAGCTCTTGTTTTTTCTCAGTGACCAGACTGATGCCCCCGCTCGGCCAGGCTGGGGTCACGCAAGGTTTAAAAGCTAGAAAACACTTACTAATGGCAAATTTTCAAATGCTTTGGTCTTAATAAGCATGTTTAGCGTGAGATGCCCGATTTTGAAGCGTTTTATTCAAAAGAAATTCTAAATTTTCATGCGTCGAAAGAAAAATATATTCAGCGGGCCAGAATCTGTGAATAAATACCATTACGTTGCTGTAAAAGAATGTGCTGACACGACAAGTTTCACTTTCGATCGGCTAGACCTAGAGTCACGTAATTTTTCAAAGCTATTATCAGCTACCTTTCAAATTTTTGCGAAGCCATTAATCTTTACTTATAAAATTCAGTGTGAAGTATTTTGAAGCGTTTGAATCGAAGAGAATACTAAAATTTCACGCTTTAAAAAAATACGCTTCAGCGGGCAAGAATTTACATTTATTTACATTACGTTTGTGTCCTGGAATGTGCTGGCGTTAGCAAATTTTTACTTTCACAAGGCACTGATCGGCAAAAATCACGCAATGTTCTGAAAGGTTTAAACCTGCTACAAACGGAAACTAAACAAATCCTCTGGTCTAAACTTAGCATGTTAAGTGTGAAATGTTCGACTTTTTTAGCGTTATTTATTTTTGGAGCTGTGTCATCTATAGGATTTCTGAAATCTGATGGACAAACATGCCCTGACTTGCAAGGGTTACGTCATTGATATTCCCCGGGGAATTCCCATTCAGCAAAACACAGGTCTAGTGTTCTTCTCAAATTTGATTTAATTATTTGCTCCAATATTCCATTTTCGGAGCTGGTTATTCAATCTTGAAACGGTAATTCAAGACAACACTGGATGCTGATTTAAAAGATTTTTTTGGATGGCACTGATCAGGATCGTGGGAATTAAATTTGGCCACCATTAGCATATAAGAAAAATGTTTAATTTCGGATGGAACTAGTCAACCATGAAATGTCACGCAAGGTGTTTTCTTACCATCTTGTTTGTCAGTCGCAACATTGTTCGACGCAGGTAAAGGGGATAAGGGGAGGGGGGGGGGGTGCATTTTTTGTTTCCCCCACATGGCTCCCCTAAAGTGCTCACGAGACCAGCGCAGTTGTAAGCTCTAAGAGCTCTTGTTTTTTCTCAGTGACCAGACTGATGCCCCCGCTCGGCCAGGCTGGGGTCACGCAAGGTTTAAAAGTTAGAAAACACTTACTAATGGGAAATTTTCAAATGCTTTGGTCTTAATAAGCATGTTTAGCGTGAGATGTCCGATTTTGAAGCGTTTTATTCGGACAAAATTCTAAATTTTCATGCCTCGAAAGAAAAATATATTTCAGCGGGCCAGAATCTGTGAAAAATACCATTACGTTGGTGTTAAAGAATGTGCTGACATGACAAGTTTCACTTTCGATCGGCTAGACATCGAGTCACGTAATGTAAAGCGAATCCTTTGGTCTTTACTTAACAAATATATTGTGAAGTATTTCTCTCTTAAGCGTAATCTATTTTTTGGCTGTGCCATTGAAAGGATTTTAGAGATAAAAAGAAAAATTCCCTTCACAAACATGCCCTGACTTGTAACGCTTATGTCATTCGGTAGGCTAGGGAAATTCCCAATACCATTACGTTGTTTTCAAAGAATGTGCTAGCTGACATGACAACTCTCACTTTGACAACTTTGCGTATCCTCTGATCTTTTTCTCTTTTTTTGTCTTTAGACCTCGAGTCACGTAATTTTTTAAAGCTATTATCAGCTACCTTTCAAATCTTTGCGAATCGTTTGGTCTTTACTTCAGAAATTCAGCATGAAGTATTTTGAAGCGTTAGAATCAAAGAAAATACTAAAATTTCATGCTTTAAAAGAAAAATAAGCTTTAGCGGGCAAGAACTTACATTTATTTACATTACGTTTGTGTCCTGGAATGTGCTGGCGTTGGCAAGTTTCACTTTCACAAGGCTTTGATGACGATAGGCAAGAATCACGCAATGTTTTGAAAGCTTTAAATCTGCTACAAATGGGAACTAAACAAATCCTTTGGTCTTAAACTTGCATGTTTAGTGTGAAATATTCGACTTTTTAGCGTTCTGTATTTTTAAAGCTGTGTCATCTAGAAGATTTCTGAAATCTGAAGGAAAAACCACTGAGATAAACATGTAAGGCTTACTTCACTGATAAAATTAGTTCCCCGGGGAATTCCCATTCAGCTAAAAACATCTCTAGTGTTCTTCTCAAATTTGATTTGATAATTTGCTTCAATATTCCATTTTCGGAGTGAGTTATTCAATCTTCAAACGGAAATTCGATACAACACTGGATACTGATTTAAAAGATTTTTTGGTTTCACGGATCAGGATCGTGCGAATTAAATTTGGCCAGCATTAGCATATAAGAAAAATAATTAATTGCGGTTGGAACTAGTAGTCAACCATGAAATGTCACACAAGGTGTTTTCTTACCATTTTGTTTGTCAGTCGCGACAGTTTTTGACGTGACGTGGGTAAAGGGAATGGGGTGGGGGGGGGGGGTTCATATTTTATTCCCCCCACATGGCTCCCCTAGGGTGGTCACGTGACCAGCGCAGTTCTAAGCTCTAAGAGCTTCTTGTTTTTTCTCAGTGACCAGACTGATGCCCCCGCTCGGCCAGGCTGGGGTCACGCAAGGTTTAAAAGCTAGAAAACACTTACTAATGGGAAATTTTCAAATGCTTTGGTCTTAATAAGCATGTTTAGCGTGAGATGCCCGATTTTGAAGCGTTTTATTCAAAGGAAATTCTAAATTTTCATGCGTCGAAAGAAAAATATATTTCAGCGGGCCAGAATCTGTGAATAAATACCATTACGTTGCTGTTAAAGAATGTGCTGACATGACAAGTTTCACTTTCGATCGGCTAGACCTCGAGTAACGTAATTTTTCAAAGCTATTATCAGCTACCTTTCAAATCTTTGCGAAGCCATTAATCTTTACTTACAAAATTCAGTGTGAAGTATTTTGAAGCGTTTGAATCGAAGACAATACTAAAATTTCACGCTTTAAAAAAATACGCTTCAGCGGGCAAGAATTTACATTTATTTACATTACTTTTGTGTCCTGGAATGTGCTGGCGTTAGCAAATTTTTACTTTCACAAGCTAAGGCACTGATCGGCAAAAATCACGCAATGCTCTGAAAGGTTTAAACCTGCTACAAACGGAAACTAAACAAATCCTCTGGTCTAAACTTAGCATGTTAAGCGTGAAATGTTCGACCTTTTAGCGTTATTTATTTTTGGAGCTGTGTCATCTATAGGATTTCTGAAATCTGATGGACAAACATGCCCTGACTTGCAAGGGTTATGTCATTGATAGATTAATTCCCCGGGGAATTCCCATTCAGCAAAACACAGGTCTAGTGTTCTTCTCAAATTTGATTTAATTATTTGCTCCAATATTCCATTTTCGGAGCTGGTTATTCAATCTTGAAACGGTAATTCAAGACAACACTGGATGCTGATTTAAACGATTTTTTTTGTTTCACGGATCAGGATCGTGGGAATTAAATTTGGCCAGCATTAGCATATAAGAAAAATATTTAATTTCGGATGGAACTAGTCAACCATGAAATGTCACGCAAGGTGTTTTCCTACCATCTTGTTTGTCAGTCGCAACATTGTTCGACGCAGGTAAAGGGGATAAGGGGGGGCGGCGCATTTTTTGTTCCCCTGACATGGCTCCCCTAAAGTGCTCACGAGACCAGCGCAGTTGTAAGCTCTAAGAGCTCTTGTTGCTTTAGTTTTGCTTCACTCACGCCCTGTGATTGGTTTAAAGTCTCGCGCCACCTACTCAACCAATCAGAGATTAGAAGCAATTTTGACTCGCTCGCCCACGTTTTCCCGCGCTTCGCGGCGGCTACATGTACTTCCTTAGAGTTTTGATTGGTTCACTGGATTGTCAGCGTCTTCTGTGATTGGCTAGGGTGATAACTTTGGTTTTTGTCGCGACACTCAATTTAATCAATGAAATGAAATCGAAGCTTTAAATGCAGTGGAAACGGTAAGAGTGGTTTCACTGGTGAAAAACATTTTTCAGGTTGGAGACGCTAGTTATGCTAGCCTTATTTATACAGGATGTTACGAGTGTAACTATACGCTAACAGTCAATGTCAAATGTACAAAATAAATATCAAATTTATTTACACTAAATACAGTACGTTTGCACGATTGCAGTGAGTCTACATGAGTTTGCCATCATTTCCTCTTTTCGCGAGTTCCAGTAAACCTATTCATGTTTTTCACGTTATGTCTTTTGTTGAGTCTTTCTTTCCTTAAAGTTACCACTTTTAGCAGTCAGTATCATCCATGATGACAGGCAACGGCATTCCCTCCGACCGCTACCGATCCCCGTTTTCGCTCAACGACTTCCGAGCAAACGTGAGCGCAACAATACCGGCTCTGATTGGATAATAAGGATCGAAAACTGTTCGGGCCGATACTCGAGCTCCACTAAGATCTGCCGACTCAATTAGCAAGGTGCTTGCGAGTCCATCGATTTTCCTTTTCCTTGAACACGCAATCAGTACATTTCAATTTCAATCCTCTCCTTCTTTAAGTCGCTGTAATGAATCTTCTAATACACCTAAACACCCTTGAAGCGTTTGTAGTTCTGTCTGGTTAAGACCTGGAATTACAAAAAATAGATATGAAAAAATGCACTAACCTTAGCTAAGTTCCTAGGTTTCTTTGTCCCTTTCCATGCAGTCGTTCAAGTAAACTGACACCTTTGGAACCAAAGCTAATAGAAGAAATCCAAGAATGCAAAGGCTTGCAATTAAAAAGCAGATTTTTGTTTAAAATCCAAAGTAATCGGGAATTGCTTTGGTTTTGCTTTTAGTCCACTAAAGCAGTTTTCACTTGAGTGACGAAAGTAATTCACATTTGCTTTGGTTTATTATACTCTAAGTGATTGATTAAAAAAAAAACGCTACTTTCTCGACCAATCAGAAGTAAAGCCAAAACCAATCGTGATTGGGTGGCAGGCGTTTTTCCCGCGGCTACATACGTTTGCTTCGAGTTTTGATTGGTTCACTGGATTGTGGCCGAGATTTTTTAACTAGTCACTAAGCATAGTAAAACAAAACCAAAGCAAGTACCTATTTCTTTAAACACTCAATTGAAAACCGCTCCAATTGCCATTGTAAATTATAAAGGACTAACATTAAAATCAAGACAATCAAAAGGAGAATAACTATTATGAAGCTGTGACTTAAAGTTAGATCACGAATGACGACGACATAACAGCATCTCACCTGTATCACTTGCTTGTCTTTTGGAGACTTTTGCTTTACTTTCTTGGCACATTTGACTGTAAGAACACTTGATTGTTCCTAAGCTTTGCAGCAGCTGAAAGTTATCATGAAAATTTAAACAGTCAGATAAAGTTCACTTGCACATGAAAACCTAGGTACATCCCCCCCCCCCCCCCCCCCTCTCATCACTCCTGACCAGAGCTGACGCTGTTTTCACAGGCTAGGTATTGTAGAGGTTATAAATTCTCTGGTACTTTTGTTTTTTGGTTTCAAGTTCTAAGATGTAGTTTGGGGGGTTTCTTATTGTGTTCTTAATGATAAACGTGTTTGGTAGTTCTGGTCATCCTGGTCTGATGTGGAATTGGCATCCTGGATTTGAAAAATGCAGATTACATAACATACATGTATGTGAATGAGTTGCTGATGGCGGCAGGCTGTTCACTTTCATGGAATTTATTACATCTGCAGTGCAGTAAATCCCCCACATTGAAGACAGGATGCTATTTCCACGTCATCATCTGAGCAAAAGCAACAACTAATTCCTCTTCTTATCTGATGAAAACAGGCTTCAAATTTCCTCTCACCTATCTCGAAGCTACAGTAAGTGCATAACCACAACAAACAGCATTTACGTTACATTTTACATAAATTTATACCTCAGTATATCTCAGTAAAAGTGTGTGAACTCTGCTGAATGCTGGTCCAACCTCTGTTATCAAAAGAAAATTAATCTCAAGTTAACAAAACTCAAATCAAATCTTTCAGGATTGTGGCAACCTACTTATCAGAAGCCAATAGACAGCATTTTAAGGCTTTTTAATGTTGAGGGCTTTAGTTGTACCCCATGTTACAAACACTTATGCTTTTTTATGTAAACACAGACAGCAGTTATAGCCTCCTCTGTTACTATATCACCACATCATGTTCCATTTTCAAGAGAGTATTGTGTGCTAAGACAAAAGACCATTAATGCAGGATGCAACTCGTTGTACATGTTGTACAGCCGTAGTTGCAAGCACGCATATGGAAAACGCGAAAGGCGCCAGGGGGGGGGGGGGGCACATGAGGATTTTTCTTTGCGTGGCCTTTATGTGATTGCACTCTCTTTTAAACACACTAAAAAACCTAAACAGGCACCTGCTACGCAGGCTAGGTCTCATGCTTTGCACTTGCCTTTGCTCACAGCAAAGGTTTCAAGATTTCATACTGTACCTGACAGTAAAGGTGCTGGTCTTTTACACCACGGCTTCATCTCTGTCTCAAAGCAGTGAAGAAATCCAGACACAACTTGAGCCATAGTTGTGAGTGACATAGACAGTGTTTTACTCACTTTCTCAACTGTGACAGCATCAGCATCACATAAAGGAGCCTAGTAAAAAAACACATGCAAAATCAACCAACAGAAAAAATCCATACCTACTCCACAGAAGGTCATTGGAAACTCTGAGTGGGTGGAGAGTCTCAAAAGCCAAATTGTTTAAAGGAAATTTCAGCTATAGTAACTGGAATTTCCAGAGGGGTTGGGGGATTCAAACCAGAAAACCTACCATGGGGTAGGTACATGTTCATGTATGGATCTTTTCTGGAACAAATCTTTTTGTTTGGTTTTTTTGTTTCAAAGCAAATTATGGAGAGTATATCATACATTTTCTCTCAGCTCATCCAGTTGTTTGCTCTGTTCTTCCAGTTCATTAGCCAGTTTTTCTGTGACAGACATCAACTGTTTCTCATCAGGTATTCTGTTAATTTGCAGACAAAACTGTACATTATATTGGAATCTGTATTGACAAAACATTAATTTCCAAAGTTCAACACTTGAAGAAAATTTGGGTCAAACAGTCCACATACAGTGTATAGCCATAATTTTAACCCCTATTGGCCAGGCTGAAGAATATATCTTCCCGTGAAATAGTGCAGAATATCGCCTGATCCTTAACAAAATGAGGACATAGGACAAGTGGGCTTACATGTAAATCAGATGATATTCTGCAAGATTGATCAAGATAATTGTTTTTAATTACCATTACACAGTTGTCAACTTCCTTTAAGTGGGCACATAGATGAGGTCTCAAGGGTATCCACTGTTGGGAGCTACAGTATTCAAAATGTGGCTGCAAATTTGGATCAAAAGCCACCCTATTTTAAAAAGTAAACTCCTTTAATGTCATAAAAAATGCTGTGGTTATTCATCGTGGTAGAGTACAATAATAAAGTATTATTTCGTTTGTCTCACGACGTAGTCACGTGTGATGGAGATCGCAACGTTTCGACTGCATACTGCTAGTCTTCATCAGGCGATAAGGTCGACTGGTTGTGCGTTAGCTTATAAAGCACACGGCTGCGCTGTGATTGGTTGGTTTTCAACAGCTCTGATTGGTGCATTTCGATCCTCGGTGTTCTGCATGCTGGTGTACCGTTGCTCCCTCGGCGGTCCGCAGTCGTACAGTTCTCCTGTCGTTGTGTTTTTTGATCGTGGGCATCCATGCTTCAGGAATTTCAATTCCACTGTCCCTGTTGATATTATTAGGGTGAAGTCTTATGTGAATCGCCTCTTTGACCCGGCGTGTGTACCAGTGCGAGTCACGATCAATAAACTTTACCTCATTCCAAAGCGGGCAGTGTCCGGTGTTGTTGGTATGCTCTGCAACGGCGGAAGTCTGGGTGCGTGCGAGTCGGATGTCCCGGTCGTGTTCACGGTGACTAATTCAGCCCACTTCGTGTCCACCATCAGCAGTGAGACGATCCTGAACAACGAGGTCATGGTCTCTTTCGACGTAGAGTCGCTGTTTACCAACGTTCCTATCGACGGCGCTGTACAAGCCGCGCTACGGAAACTAGAGGATGACCCCAGCCTTGCTGACTGCACAACGCTAACACCTGCTCAGATCGCTGATCTTCTGAAGTTTGTATTGAGATCCACATACTTCCTGTATAACGGATCAATCTACGAACAACAAGAAGGCGCAGCCATGGGAAGCCCAGTTTCCGCTGTTATTGCTAATCTCTACATGGAGAGCTTTGAGGAGCAGGCAATAGCTTCATCATCCTACAAACCTAAGATATGGAAACGCTACGTAGACAATACCTTTACCATCCTGGATCGCAAGAACGTCGATAGCTTCTTACAACATCTTAACAACCAGCAGCCTTCCATTCGCATCACCATGGAAACAGAGAGTGACAGCAAACTTGCCTTTCTTGACACCGCAGTTTCGAGAGAACCAGACGGCCGCCTCACCACCAGCGTATACAGGAAGCTTACACACACTGATCAATACTTAGCGTATGATTCACATCACCCTCAATTAGTAAAACGCGGTATTGTAAAGTGTCTTTATGAACGCGCTAAACGCCTCGTAACAAAACCATCTGTAATCTCCAAGGAGAAAAAACATCTGTCATCTGTTCTTGTATCTAATGGTTATCCTTTTTCTTTCTTGCAGAAGATCACCAAGACTAGAAAACTGAACACCAGTGCTGAACCCGTGGCTGAGTTTAAATCTACTGCCGTTCTACCTTATGTCAAAGGTCTTTCCGAGCAACTTCGCCGCTGCCTACAACAACAAGGCGTACGCGCTGTTTTCAAGTCGCAAACTACACTACGATCACAACTAGTATGGCCGAAAGACGCTGTTGATTCGACTAAGCAAGATGGCGTTGTTTACAGGATTCCCTGTGAATGCGGCAAAGTTTACATCGGCGAGACTGGAAGACCTACATGTATGCTGTAGGATCAAAGAACACGACCGGGACATCCGACTCGCATGCACCCAGACTTCCGCCGTTGCAGAGCATACCAACAACACCGGACACTGCCCGCTTTGGAATGAGGTAAAGTTTATTGATCGTGACTCGCACTGGTACACACGCCGGGTCAAAGAGGCGATTCACATAAGACTTCACCCTAATAATATCAACAGGGACAGTGGAATTGAAATTCCTGAAGCATGGATGCCCACGATCAAAAAACACAACGACAGGAGAACTGTACGACTGCGGACTGCCGAGGGAGCAACAGTACACCAGCATGCAGAACACCGAGGATCGAAATGCACCAATCAGAGCTGTTGAAAACCAACCAATCACAGCGCAGCCGTGTGCTTTATAAGCTAACGCACAACCAGTCGACCTTATCGCCTGATGAAGACTAGCAGTATGCAGTCGAAACGTTGCGATCTCCATCACATGTGACTACGTCGTGAGACAAACAAAATAATACTTTATTATTAAACTCCTTTAACAACCCAAAATGTCAATAAAATGGCAGCAGGATTACCAGCACATTGAAGAATCGAAGAAAAAGAATTATGTACAGGCAAAGAATTACACAAAGAGGCCCATCATTGCACACTAACCACAACCTCAACTTGCATGATCTGTACTTACTTTTTATGTTCAAATCCAGATGTAGTTTTTATCAAGTCTGGAGGATATAGCTGCACTTTTGACCTAAAAATATCCTGAAGGTCTTCTTGGCGACACAAAGCATCAAAAAAGTAACAGTCATTCTTGAATTGCTCTTCCAAAGAGAAGTGAGCTGTAGACTGTAAACTTTCGTAACAAGAAAAAAATGACACGAAGTAAGATTTTTGGCTGGAAAAAATCTATCTTTGCCTGTTGTTTTACGTTTGCTAATTTATAGTTACCGGTACATTAGGAATCAAGGGAAACATGAACAATTCGCAAATGGTATGCAATTAATTATTTTGATATACTTGAGTCTCAATGAAAAGAGCCAAAAACATCATTATGCGCTCACAAGTTAGGTTCCATTTTCTTTTATTCTTTATTCTCTTTTTTTTGCTACAAATGTTATGTGATAATTTTTTATTAGGACTTCAACTTCACACCAACGATTTGACCATTAGAATGAAATACAGTACACTCAAGTGAACAAAGAAAGCCATGCGAACTGCACTATTGTTCATTGCTTTTGTTCTGTGTTTTGTGTCCTCAAAAGCTATTTTGAGATTCTCAAAAATTGAGACTCCAAACTTGAGCCTCGAAACTCAATTTTCAATTCTCCAAAACATCCAGTATCAAGGTAGTCTGAAGTGTCAGCCTACGTCTAACGTCCTAACCCCCCAGAGGAGAGATGCGGGCAAGAAGGAGGCCCCTCCTTCAGACTAGTATTGAGGATCAAGTTTCAAGCCAAGACTGTCAACTCACAAGTATATTTGATTGGTACTTTTAATAATTTTGAGAATTTGTTGGTTACTTCAAGACTGATATATCCCCTATTATTAAAAACTAGCAATGGTATATTGCAATTCCTGCATTTGGATTGGTCAACAGGCAATGGTATATGAGTTCATATACCATTGACCAAAAATATGGTAGCCGATACATGTCAACGAAAGCAGCTTGGGAGCTAAAATATTGCAATTCTTTGGGCGTTTTTAATAAAACAATTATTATTCCACTCGCGCTTGTTGGATATGAGATCGTTATAGCCAACCTACATGTAGCGCTACGCGCCTCGTTGGCTATCTACCATCATCCAACGCGCGCTTGTAGAATAATTATTAAATATATTTCTTTCCTTTTCATTGGATTAAAACCATAAAGAGAATTATAAATTTGTTATCACTTTTTGTAACATGTACTTGTAACACAAACCTAGCTGTTCTCACTGGGGTTGTAAAGCGTTGAATCTGGCCTGATGACTCCATGGCACTGACAAGATCTAACAGGTTTTCCCAGAATACTGCCTGTTTGTTTTTAGACTTGTTGCCCTACAATACACAGTTCATACATGTAGTACATGTACATTAATTTAATATTAATCAAATAATCTCAGTTATAATTGTACTTGTAACCTTTGTTCCCAGTTCTTAAAACAGCTGCTAAATTATGCAATACATACACAAAGCCAAATCAGTGAACATATTTTACAAACATCTGAATAAATTCTCTCTCATAACACTGTATACTGTATATAATGACACCCCTCACAACATTTAATGCCTTGATGCTTACCAAAGAAAAAAATGACCTCAAAATTATAATAATTACAGACTGTATTAGGCTGTCAAATTACCTGTACAAGGTCAATATCATCACTTTTACAGAGTCCCAACAGATGGCATGCAAACAGCAGCTCTAAAATTAAAAAAAAATAATTTTGTCGTAACCTGTAACTAGATTATTTTCATTAAGTTGCATCTAATGACCCACCATTACATCAAATCAAGTGGCAAACTGAACTTTTCACATCTACGTTTCATTCAAACCTGATCTAACTATACCCCATTACAAGTATTGCAAAGAAGGATAAGGTGCAGGGAAGGAAGCTGATAAAAAAATAATAATAAATAGGTTACTACAGTATATCTAGAGAGAAAACCACATCAGCTCTAGCTGGGGGGAACATGGAGAAAATTTCTCAGAGCATTAGGATGAGGACCAACAACAAACTCAACATTATGGTGCCTAGCCGGAATAGAACCCAGGCCACATTGGTGGGAGGCAAGCACTCTCACCACTGCATCATCCCTGCCAGCTCCCCTAGTGCAGCCTGATGCATACTGTTATAATTTATTGTAGTAAATTTATTTTGTCGGTGTTTGCATGGCACTAAAATAAGCCCACACACACATGTATGCCTAGTAGTGTTCAGTACTCACTCTGAAGTCTGGAATCATTTCTCCCCAAAGCCTTACTCTGTTGGTTCTCTAGCATATTGTACAGTACTGGATCAAACCTGCAAAACTCATACACTCAGATCATGTTCTTCATCTATATGTATGAACCCTGCAAAGAGCTTCAAATTATGATGAGCTACAGTCTGCACATGCAGTACATGCATGTGTTACATGTATGTAAAGTGATTTTTACTTTGCTAGAAGCCACTGCAGAAGCCTAAGCCTTGGTTCTCCTGGGTTGTACAACAGCTCTTCCATCCATGAATCTTCAACACCACCTAGATATGGGCAATCAAGCTCCTGAAAGGACAGGAAAGATGGATCAAAGAGTTGGAAAACATTTAGTACACTGTACTTAACGCACTCTGCCACAATATCTAAACTTCTACTTAAGGTAGAATTTTCGAGATTCTGTCAAAAGGAGTCGCAAAAACTAGAAGCTGTCAACACGAAGTATAGCCTTGTACCTCTAATCTCGATCTGAAGTGGAAAAGTCGATCCTTCCCTGCGGCCGCCATTTTTCAAAATTGCTCCTCCAGACGCATCATGGGACTTGTTACCTCGAGCCTCGGTCACATGATAGCAGCAATTCAAGATGGTGGACTTCCTTGCAGATAACAACGCTTGCGGACAAACCATTTTAAAGCTTGTTAGCCGTGGAAATGCCATCGTTGCTGAGCTGTTGCGTCTATCCGACTTCATACCTCCGGTGTTTAAGCAAGAAACGAAAGAAGACCGCGATAAATATGGCGAGATCTTAGCAGACTTCTCGTATTTCAAGGGGCCCGACTACTACGAGAACCGGATCGATTCCAAACCGGTAAGAAAAAAGATCTGATAATTTTCGTTTTCGTACTCGCTACTCTTTACTATGAATTAAATCACAGAAGCATAGGTAACGTAGAACGTATATGGGTGCATCTGATATGAGATGTTCCGTACCCGTCTCTGACACCAACTTCGGCTTTTGTTTATATGATTGCGGAAATCGAGGAGCTGAAATCAACAAATTCATTTTTTTGTAAAGAATATATTTTGTTTAGAATATCACAGGGGTATAGAGATGATGGAATGTCTAACGTGTTATTTTCATAGCCCCACGAGAAACTGAAAACACCTGTTAGTGTGCATTCAATATCCACACCCCTCCTCCATCCCCCCCCCCCCCCTTCATCTTACTGTGTCAACTCCCCACTCGTTAACAAAGAATTTTGTGAGAGGGAAAATTTTTGACAGCTAGTCTGTCCCTGTAGTGGGGCAGTCACCAGTTGGTTTTAAAAAATCCTAATTCCAAGGGGGGGGGGAGCAGGGGGGAGGGGCACGGGCACTGCTGGAATTGACGGGTGCATTATTTGAACAGAAAATCTCAGCTTATTTCAATTTTCCTGCCTATGCCCAGCTTTCCTCTCCCCTACAGCTTAACATTGATAGGTGCATAAATGATTAGTTCACGACTTTGTCAGTGATAGGTACATCATATTAGATAAAACAGCCTGTGGTATATATTCCCCTGAATGTTCTTTATATACCTGTTACATGTGTAGTGTCTCCTACATGTTATATACAAGAAGAGAGGTTTTTTGATCATGTGCTGTAACTAAACATTTTTCTCTGTGTATGTAGGAGCTTCAAGATCTTGATGAAGAATTTAGAGAAAATCACATTGAGATTCTGACCAGGTTTTACAAAGCATTTGAGAGTGTCCATAAGTACATCACTGATCTAAACAGGTAAGCTTGCCCTACATGTACAGTATTTACAATTAGAATTTTAATTACTGTAAGGACTTACTTTGTTATTATTCTATGGATGAGATGCTCAGTGTGCGTACAGGCCACAGTTGTTCAAAGGGTGGATAACTATATTTATTTTTTTCTCAAGCATCTCAGCGGTCCGGAATCCTGAATCCTTTAATCTGATTGGCTAATTGCGCGCGCTCCAGCGGTCCGGTTTTTCTCATCCGGACCCCGCGTACGGACCGCTCACGGCGCGAAATCATTTTGCACCTTTGAGTCTAACGAACACATGAAAGTTTTGCTCTCCAAAGACAAAAATAGCCTCACCATCCATTGTTAATGCTAAAGGACAAAAAAGCAGTGGAATTAAAGGCCTCAAAGTTCTTCAAAAGGCGAGGTATTTATTTATTTCTCAACAAAATCGAGTTGTAGTTTACCGTTCGCAGTTTGCCGTTGTTTGTTCATCTCGCAATGATTTTCACGCCATTGCGGTAAAATTCATTCGGGTTTTTAGACTCTATCTATGTGCTAAACTGCATTGTTTATCTGTCACTTTTTGCTTAAACAGAACACTATTTACCATCATTCAAGCAAATGAGATTCTTTGATTAAAAACGGACAAATTAATTCTCACAATATTGTGCCGTACGTAGACGCCACGCATTTCATTCAGTTTGGCACTGTTTATCAGAATAAGAATCAACGCAGAGATTATTAATTTGTTAAATACAAGTGTATTAATAGCTTGCTTTTCGGTCAAAGAGTATTTTTGAATCAGAAAAATAGGCTTAGCAGAGTTGCAAAGCTTCTTATCAAGACATCCTCGGAGACCCAGGGGCAGTTAGTGGGGGCAACGTGCAGCTTATCGGGACAACGGGATTTTCGGGCGAAAGTTTACAACATAGAGCGTAACCAGCAGCCCCTGGGCACTTTGTCTTACCGAACCAGTTCCAGAAGCGTTTGAACTCCTTCCTCCTGATTGGCCACAAAAATATTTTTGTGGCCAATCAGCGACGGGGACCGGCCAGGAGACTCTGATGTCTTCTTACACGAAGTTGTTTTCCTCATAGACTTGTCGTGGATGCTCTGCCCATCAATCGGATGCTATTACATGGAGAGTCTAAGAAAAAAATAAGCCTTAGACGACTGCCAGTTCTACACTGTTAGTTGCGCGCTGTTTAATAGTTATTCGAGTAAACAACAATTCTTATTATTTTTCTCGGTCGTTGCCCGACTTCTGGAACTTGCCACGGTCTGGGTACTTCACTGCACGCGTTAGCGAAGATATCGCTGTCGTCACCTATTGTTATTTTGTTGCCAGCTTGACAGTTAAAACAAAGGCTTTTTGTTTAATTTGTTGGATATTTAAATAACAAAAAGAAAACTTATAAACAAGAGGTGCTCGCGTATAGCTTTAAAAACTTTTGGTTTTCTTGCGCTATGCTACATTTAACAAGTGACCATTTAACATATTCCCAGGCCTCGCTGTTTTGTTTTTGTTTTGCTTTTTTATCTGAGACTCACGTAGTATCATCCGATGGACGGGCTTAACAACAACGACGAGTCTATGAGGAAAACAACTTCGTGTAAGAAGACGTCAGAGTCGCTCTTCTGGTCAACCTCGCTGATTGGCCACAAAAATATTTTTGTGGCCAATCAAGAGGTAGCCTGCGAGAGCAGACGCATTTCCGGCCGTCGCTTCTCTCCGCCGAAAAATAGCGTCTGCGAAACCGAGCCAGGAAACGTTTTCTGTGACGTCGTATCTTTTGTTTTCTCTTTGGCCAATTAGATTACGCGATAGAATAAAACACGAGTGCACACCACGCGGCTCCCTCGCGACAAAGCTGTTACGAGCTGTCTGCGAGATGCTATGGCAATTTTTCTGAAACATCGAAGGTTTCTTACCCCGGTGAAAGTAGTTCTTTGCAGAATAACATTTTCAGTTGCAAAGGAGGTTAATGTATGTCCTTTTTGTCAGTAGATAGGTAATAAATTCTAGCAACACACCGGACGCGACAATCGACCAGGTGAGTTTCATCTTCACCTTTCGAGAAATTTCACAAAACATTTCCGACAAGCGTCATTGCAAGGCCTGCGAGTTCTAAACCCTGAAGCGTTCTTAGCGTCCTTCTTTGCACCACGAAGACTCAAAAGTTTGTCCCAAAGAATAAAAACCAAGAAAACTTTCGCAGATTTCAGCGATAGCTAAAGTTATGTTTACATCTTGACTCGCTGCGTAAAGGCGAATCTCAGAGAGTCGCTCGAAAGATTCGTCTCTTTCGGAAGAGACAGTACACTGAAATTACAACTCTGACCAATAATAGTATTGCTTTTATTTGGTATCGTCATCTTAGTTTCAGTTCAGGGCAGTTTTGTCTAGGAGTAAAGTTACTTGTTACAGCAAGTAATGATTTTACCGCAATTGACCCCAACACACCGGAACTTGGCTCGATTTCTGTCGCTCTCTTGGAAACTGCCGGCTACACGGTTCCGGTTGATCATACATTTTCCTAAAATTTCTAATCGATTTTATGACTTGTTTTGAAATCCCTGGTGACAGTATATACAATAAAATAAACTTACCAACAAAACAAGTAACATGTACATGTGGTTCGTCAACAACGACTGCTGCTACCTAATATTTATCTAACCTATCTGAGACTCTGGTGATCCATACACGATCAAATAGCGGCTGTTTTCAATATTTCTTTTCTCGGCTTCCAATGTACTGTGTGTTATTCAGCACTATTGCATTTAGGTCAAGCTACGATAATAGGCTGACCTGGTCATTCATTGTCTTCATTCAACTTACAAGCGGCGGAAAGACGATCACAATAGTGTACAAAATATTCCTCTCAGGCAATGCTTAGAAAATTGCTGATGTCCCAAATCCATTCTAAAGATTCGTGAGTACGTCTCCCACTTCCAATTAAAGCATTAAACTGAAACACTTTGCAAGACGTTCCTCATCGCGTAGTGTCCACTTCGTTTGCCATTGTTTTTTCCACGCGATTGTGTGACGGCTCACAGGCTACACGCGTGGCACCTCTTCGGATATGCAAGGTAAATTTTCATTGGTTACCTTGAACTGACGTCACAGAAATCGTTTCCTGGCTCGGTTTCGCAGACGCTGTTTTTCGGCGGAGAGAAGCGACGGCCGGAAATGCGTCTGCTCTCGCAGGCTAATCAAGAGGAAGGAGTTCAAACGCTTCTGGAACTGGTTCGGTAAGACAAAGTGCCCAGGGGCTGTTACGCTCTATGTTGTAAACTTTCGCCCGAAAATCCCGTTGTCCCGATAAGCTGCCCGTCGCCCCCACTAACTGCCCCTGGGTCTCCGAGGATGCTATCAAGACTCTTCAAAACATTTAAGCTTATAGGAAATTGTTCGGGAAGCCGAAATTGATTTAAAAGTGTTAGGTTTTGTGGCATATTTGTGCTATGTTTTAGTATGACTTTATTTACCTTTGTTGATTTTCTGCAGTGTAAATTAAGGCGAACATTTCTTGAGTACGGTTCATTTTAAGCGAAGCTATTTTATTCGGAATTATTGTTTGTCTTGCTTAATGCTTGACTCTTGCTTGTCGATCAAGTCGGACTCGACATTGAAATCAAATCCACGCGTATACAAACAAAGATTTTGTGACAGATTTTTTCACGGTTTCTTAAATCCAAACAAACTTAAGTAGGAAAAAAATAAAAACGTTATTTACCGGCCTAGGTCGGTCCGTATTGGGAAAAACTGTACCCTCGGTCTTGAGCACGGCCCTCGGCCTGCGGCCTCGGGCCGTAATCAAGACCTTGGGTACAGTTTTTCCCAATAAGGACCTCCCGGCCGGCAAATAACATATATCTACTGGGTTTACAAATTACTATCCAGTGGATAGTGTATTTTGTTTTGTCAACACTTATCCAATGATAAGATATTTATCTGGTGGATAGCATAATTTATCCATCATTTGAACAACTGGGCCGAGGTTATACCGATGTGAGACTATCCTCCAGCATTTAACCAGGTTGCTCTAATAATTATTATTCCCAGGTATCCATTGTAAATAGTTTGAGAGTTTTAGGTGTGAGAATCACATAAAATGCATGAGTGCACTCACTGATAATTATGTGTATATGAGTGGGTGCTGTTCATGTACAGTAGGTGGCATAGACCCTATGCAAAAATGGTTGCCATTCATTTCTGTTGTTTGGTCAAGTTTCTTAAAACGCTGATGGTGGCACTTAAATATATAATCTGAAATATTATACTATTTTTAGAAGTTTTTCGTGTTTTGGGTTAAATGGCTGCAAAGTTGTGACTCATTTAAATTTAAAAAAATGTGTTTGGAAAAAGTCACCCTGGCCAGCCTAGCCTCATTTTCATGTTTTTGGCAATATAAATACCCCTGTAACTTCCCATTAGATGGAAGTACTGTATAGCCTTTAAACTTCGTACACTGATTTACTTTCTTGACTTTATCTTTAGTTAAAGTAATTTAATTTCGTTGACAAATGGTTTTGCTGGGAGCCGAAAATTAACAGCCGCCATATTAGCATTGGGTCTATAGTAAGCCACTGCAGTTGGCTTTTGATTAAGTTGACCAGGTGGGAGCACAGACAGGGCTCATTGTATTGTGTTGTTAGGCAAATACTTATGGTGCCTTCTTAAATTATGACAACCAGCAAATTGGTAGGGAAACTGTCTGACCTAACAAATTAAATTAATGCTTGGGGTAAGCTGTGATGGACAAGTACAGGTATCCACCTAGTGAAGTGCATGCATGTAGCAATGCTCCTGGTTGCTTCATGCTTTGCAAACAGGCGTAAGCTCTGGAAAAGTATAACCTGAGTATCAGGCCTTCCTAAGGGGAGGAGGGAAGGGTAGGGAAGGAAAGAGGAGAGGAAGGCCTGACACAAACGCTTTGATTGGATCATGTCGAACATCCAGATTCTGGATGTGGCGCTGATTGGGTAATTCACAATGGGCCCTGACGTCACACCACCGGCCGGAAATAAAAATTTCATAACGGCGTCTTCTATGCACTGATGTCCACGCGAACGAACAGTGAACGAAAACTTCGCTCGACGTTATTCAGCGTTATTTCAGTGTATTTATGGAAGGCGACGACTTCAAAACGGCTCGTGAAGGCGCTCTACAGTTTTTCCTGGAATTAGACGTAATAGAGGACAGAAATTATGCCTCGAAAGCTGCTTGTGAAACGGAAAGTTGACGTCCTCGGAGTTTTAGCAAAATAAAGGTGACGGGCCTACGTTTGTGACATTTGTACCCTTGCCGTTCTGTGTTAAATTCGGTTTTTCAATGTAATTTGCTTCTCACTTCTTTCTGAGGGGCACTGTTTTATTTATAGGCATTATGTATTAAATAGAGCCGTAAGATTGTGGCCAAGGAAATGTCTAGAGGTCATTGCATAATAGTCTGCGCTGCGTGGTTTCCTGTTTGTTTCACACTTCTTTGCCACATGTTTTGCTAGTTTGTTTTTGCTCAATTCTATTTGTAAGATATGCTTTAAACTCTCGAAATTTTCGCCGTGTAAGGACAAGATATATGTTCCGTGAAAACGTTGATTACTTGCATTTTATTGATGCCGGGATCGGCATTATAAATATTGTTGCAAGATGTATTGTGTCTTATCAGTTATATCTTGGTCCGGCTTCGCAAGTGACAACCGGAAATGAATTTGATTGGTTGACGCTTATCACGCCGTGAGGGGTGGAAAACTGGAATTTAAGCGTCTGTGTCAGGCTTTTCTTTCCGTCCGCGCTCCTTCCTTTTCCCCCTACCCCTTAGAAAAGCCTGATACTCAGGCTAGAAAAGTAGGCCTACTTGGCTAAACTGCAGTTATATTTATGTGCAGACGTTATTATAAATTAAAATGATTTTTAAAATTGTAATAAATTATTATTTTGATAGATACTTAGAAGATCTTGATGAAGGAGTTTTCATTCAACAAACACTAGAGAGTGTACTTCTTAATGAAGATGGGAAGCAGCTCATGGTAAAGTTCATTAATTCTTTTGCTCAATGTGCAGACTGTGTGGTTTTTCATGCACTGTACTCCAAAATGGAGTAGTCATTCACAATCTGTCTGCAGCAGTCTTTCCCATTCTTTTAAAACCATCAGGCTTGTTTCTTTTCAGTTTTATTTTTTTAATAGCGCACCGGTGTTTCTACCTTCATGTATAATTTTTCTTTGTTTGATTAGGAGACCATTCAATCAATCTAGATATTATTTGGATGCCTCAACAACAACAAAATGATCATTTTGACTGTGTGTATGTTGTACATGTACCTATACATTGTCCTGTACAGGGTTGTTACAAAAAATTGTGTTACTTCCGAAACTGAGCGTGACATTATTCGTGACATTGTCCATGTGACGTATTTTCCCACGAGGATGTTTATTTTTAGACTTTCGCTTAGGCCACGTGATAGAGACTTTCCGAGAAGAACTTGAGACGAGAAGTGTTTTTGAGTTGATTGTCGAAGGGTGCGACATGTTAAGCTGGAATTGAGTAAAATTGTTGTGTTACCGAGAATCCTGCGTTCAGTCTGGTAAACGTTTACTTCACCAAACCGAATCCATTCGTAACATTGGGGGCCTGTCCGGGAGTGAAGCACAAGAGAAGCGTTTACTTTACAACCGTAACCAGGAAAGGTGCAAATTTATTCAAGTTGTGTGGTTTATGGCGATTTTGTGAAGTTTATCGTCGAGGAGAATCGAAGGACAAGCAAGTGGCATCTGTGAGAATTGTCTGTTTTGATTATTTGCTGTGTGTAGAGCACAAGAAGTGTTTATTTACTAACCTAACCGCTAGAAAGGAACAGTTTCTTTCAAGGTGTGTGGTTTGTGTCGATTTGTCGAGTTTATCGTCGAGCCGGAGAATCGAAAGTAATTGTGTGGATTGTTTGTTTGACTATTTGCCGTGTGTGAGTGGAGCACAAGAACGAAGAGTTTATTTACTACCGTAATCGCAGGAAAGAAACAAATTAATTCGAAGTGTGTGGTTTGTGGAACTTATCGTCGAGGATAATCGAATTACAAGTGAGTCGCGTTTGTGAAGATTGTTTGCTTCGATTATTTTGTGGTAAACTTTTAAGCGTCTTTAGCAATGGAGAAGTTTATTCAGATGGGAGAAAAGTTTGGACTCGAAGGAGAAAAGCTGCTGAAATTCGTAAAAGAACAAGAGGAGAAAGAGGAAAGACTTCAGAGAGAAAAAGAAGAGAAAGAGGAGAGACTTCGAACACAACAAGAGGAGAAAGAAGAGAGACGTCGACAACAAGCCGAAGAGAGAGACGAGAAACGTCGGCAAGAAGAAGATGAAAGAGAAGCAAGGCGCCAGGAACGCGATCTCCGAAAAATGGAAAGGGAAGCGGAACTTTTGAGACAGAGAGAAGCGATCGAAGCCGCGAAAAGACAGCATGAGTTAGATCTAGCACGTTTGGCGGGAGATGGACATTTCCCCGCACAACCGAACAATAACAAAGAGGAACGAGCCAAGACACCTAAACTACCGTCATTTGTGGACGGTAAGGATGACCTCAATGCCTATCTCCAGCGTTTTGAACGGTTTGCGACGAACGCTAAGTGGGAGAAGAATGGTTGGGCTACAAAGCTTAGTGCTCTGTTGACAGGACGCGCCCTGGATGTTTATTCACGGTTGTCAGAGGAGGCCACTACGGATTACGATAAAATGAAACTGGCACTGATGAAGAGGTATGATTTAACTGAGGACGGCTACCGTCGTAAATTTAGAGTATCTAAGCCTGAGATTGATGAAAGTCCTGATCAGTTTGTTGTGCGCTTGAGTACATATCTAATGCGGTGGGTCGAACTCTCTAAGACCACTAAGAGCTTTGATGGCCTAAGAGATTTGATAGTCAAGGAGCAATTCATCAATTCATGTCCGAAGGAACTAGCCATTCACTTACGTGAAAGGGCTCCAGAGACACTGGAACAGATATCCCAGATTGCTGATCAGTACTTACAAGCTCATGGAAAGCACGTGTTTAGTAGTGGACGAAGTAGACCACCAGCCCCACCCCAAAAGGATGATGACGCAAAGAAACCGCCCATTCAGCCTAGCCAGGTACAGTGCTACAAGTGCAATGGTCGAGGGCATAAAGCTGCCAACTGTCAAGCCGTATCAAGGTTGTGTTTCTTGTGTGGAAGGCAAGGACATGAAGCGAGAAATTGCCAAGTGTCTCTCAAAGTGAATTTGCCGAAGGCTGGAGGATCGAGTAAGCCTCGTGTACCCGCAGCACCACGTGACCAAGTGAGTGCTGGCTGTCTAGTTCAGCTACCCCAGCTAAACGCTACGCCAGAGGAAGTCAAGTCTTGTATTGAAGAGGATCAGCTCCTTTTAGCCTGTGGAAAAAGGATTCCGTTGCTTAGCAATGCGTGCGTGGAGCCGTTGACTGGAGCTAGAAGCAAGATGCCTGTTGTAAAGGGTAGAGTGGGTGAAAAGACAGTGGATGTTCTGAGAGACACTGGTTGCAGTGGTATTGTAGTAAAGAAGGAGTTAGTTTCAGAGGAGCAGTACACTGGTGACTTCAATTGTATGCTGCTTATAGACAATACTGTGAGAAAAGTACCTATTGCAAAGATCACTGTGGACACCCCTTACCTGTCAGGAGAAGTTGAAGCACAGTGCCTTCCCAATGCGATCTATGACCTTATCGTTGGTAATGTGCCTGGTGCAAGAGCCGCAGATGACCCAGACCCCAGCTGGCAGGAAGCGTGTGCCGTGACCACTAGAGGTCAAGCTAAGAAAGCCGGAGAACATACTCCATTGAAGGTACCAAGTTCATCAGAGAGTCCCATAGTAGATAGAGAGAAGCTTATGCAGTTGCAGCGTGAGGATGCGAGTCTGAAGAAGTACTGGGACCGCGATGACACTCGAGTGAAGGGCCAAGCTGAGATCTCATTTGAGCGAAAGAGCGGAGTCCTGTATCGAGTTTACAAGCACCCGTACGTAAATAGTGGAAAGCCCGTGAGACAAGTTCTGGTTCCAACCCCGTTGAGACGCCAAATCATGGATGTAGCTCACGGGTCAATAATGGGTGGACACATGGGCATAAAGAAGACAGCTGACAAAATTCAGGCTGCGTTCTACTGGCCTGGTATCCAAGGAGATGTCACGCGACATTGTAAATCCTGTGATGTATGTCAGAAGACCGTACCAAAGGGATCAGTCCCCAAAGTTCCGTTGGAGAAGATGCCGATAATTGACAAGCCGTTCAAGAGAGTAGCAATCGACCTGATTGGTCCAATAAGCCCGCCAAGCGAGGAAGGTCACAGATACATACTGACGCTCGTGGATTATGCAACTCGATACCCAGAAGCTGTGCCGTTGAAGAACATTGATACAGAAACCGCCTTGGAGTACCGGAAGAGATCCTTAGCGATCTGGGAACACAGTTTGTCTCTGAATGTATGAAGGAGGTAATGCGTCTCTTGAGCATCAAGCAGCTGACGACAACCCCGTACCACCCCATGTGTAATGGTATGACCGAAAAGTTTAATGGATCACTGAAGTTAATGCTGAAAAGATTGTGCAGTGAGCAGCCAAAGCAGTGGCATCGCTACATCAACCCGCTGCTGTTCGCCTACCGTGAAGTTCCCCAGGAGTCTACAGGATTTGCACCGTTTGAGCTATTGTATGGGAGAGCTGTCAGAGGACCCATGTACATTCTGAAGGAACTGTGGACGAAAGAAGTAGAAGAACCAGAAGTAAAGAACAGTTACCAGTATGTCTTCGAGCTGCGCGAGAAGCTAGAAGATACTCTCAACCTTGCCCACAGTGAGTTGCAGAAATCCCAGCAGAAAGGGAAGCACTACTATGACCGCAAAACGAAGGTCCGCAAGCTCCAGCCAGGGGACAAGGTACTTGTATTACTGCCAACTGACCACAACAAGTTGCTAATGCAGTGGAAAGGCCCTTTTGAAGTCAGCGCTGTTGTAGGCCTTAACGATTACAAGGTCAAAGTCAAGGGCAAAGAGAGAGTTTACCATGTCAACCTTCTCAAGAAGTATTTTGAGCGAGAGGAGCCAGCAGAAGTGTCCGCGGTGGCAATTGAGGCTGAGACTGAGGAGACAGAAGTTGAAGCCGACTTCCTGGAGATTGGAGGATATGTACCGAAGGAGTCTATCCGTGACATGACTACAGGACCCAATCTTAGAGATGACCAAAGAGATGAGTTTATGGACTTGGCACACCAGTTCTCAAGTCTATTCACCGAAGCGCCTGGTACCACGAACTTGGTCCAGCACCACGTCAAGCTTACGTCAGAGGAGCCAGTCAGATCTAAGCCGTATCCTGTTCCGTACAGCCTCAGAGAATCTCTTAAGGAGGATATTAACGATATGATTAAGATGGGCGTGGTCAGAGAATCTAATTCGCCGTATTCGTCACCCGTTGTTGTTGTGAAGAAAAAGGATGGGACGAACAGGGTATGCGTTGATTACAGAAAGTTAAACAAGCTAACTGTATTTGATCCTGAACCAATGCCAACTGCAGAGGAGCTTTTCCAGAAATTAAACGGTGACAAGTACTTTTCGAAGATTGACCTTAGCAAAGGATACTGGCAGATAACCATACCGGAGGAAGACATCCCGAAGACAGCCTTTGTAACGCCCGATGGGTTGTATGAGTTCTTGAAAATGCCATTTGGGATGGTTAATTCCGCAGCAACCCTTAAACGCGCCATGAAAAGATTACTGAAGGATCTGCCAAACGTCGAATTCTACTGGGACGATATCCTAGTCCACACAGGTACGTGGGAGGAGCATCTCGAAGCCCTTCGCGAGCTATTCAAGCGACTACTACAGTTCGGGATGACAGTCAGACCAAGCAAGTGCATTTTTGGCGTAGACAGTGTTGAGTTTCTTGGTCATCAGTTGCAGTGTGGTCTAGTAGGACTTCATGAGGATAACGTGGCTAAGATTAGAGACGCCCCAAGACCTAGCACCAAGAAGCAGATCCGTTCGTTTATGGGATTGGCCGGATACTATCGAGATTTCATCCCAAATTTCGCTGCAGTGGTAGCTCCCCTCTCGGACCTAACACGCAAGGGCCAGCCAAACAGAGTGGAGTGGGGTGAAGCCCAGGAGAGAGCCTATCAGTCAGTCAAGGCACACTTTACAAGCACGCCAATTCTGCATCTTCCTGATCCTAGCAAGACGTACTACTTGAGAACTGACGCATCAGATAATGGCATTGGCGCTGTTCTAATGCAAGAGCACGAAGGAAAGCTGTTTCCAGTTTGTTACGCTAGCAAGAAACTGTCCAACGCGGAGCGGAATTATTCTACTATCGAGAAGGAGTGTTTAGCCATTGTGTGGGGGATCAAGAGATTTCACCTATACTTGTATGGAGTACGTTTTGTACTGCAGACAGATCACGAGCCTCTCAAGTACATGAACAGTGCTAAGTTCGTGAACAGTCGCCTTATGCGCTGGGCGATCTTTCTTCAGAGCTATAATCTGAAGGTTGAAGCTATCAAGGGATCAGACAATGTTGGAGCAGACTACCTGAGCCGAGTGGTTGAGTAAGAAGGACAAATCTAAGACACTGGACTACCCCCAATTCTGTAAAGTCAATTTTTCGTTATTATTGAGAAATGTTTGCAAATTTCTTTTCAAGAGGGGGTTATGTTACAAAAAATTGTGTTACTTCCGAAACTGAGCGTGACATTGTTCGTGACATTGTCCATGTGACGTATTTTCCCACGAGGATGTTTATTTTTAGACTTTCGCTTAGGCCACGTGATAGAGACTTTCCGAGAAGAACTTGAGACGAGAAGTGTTTTTGAGTTGATTGTCGAAGGGTGCGACATGTTAAGCTGGAATTGAGTAAAATTGTTGTGTTACCGAGAATCCTGCGTTCAGTCTGGTAAACGTTTACTTCACCAAACCGAATCCATTCGTAACAAGGGTATTGATTCAGAAACAATGTTTACAGTCTTGTTCACTGCAAGGTAGCTAAACATTGGAACCAGTACTGCAATCGGTAGAAGAAATTTAAAGAAAGTTTTTTAAGCCGATCTGTTTTTTCTTGTCTAAATTTTCAGTGACATCTGTTCACCTTCATCAGAGAACATACTAAATGAATGAACTTTCACTTACTCTGATGAAGTCCATTCAACATTATCGAACCAACAAACTTTCACTTACTTTGATGAAGGTGAACAGATGTCACCAAAAATTTAGACTAGAAAAATAAAAGATTGGCTTAAAAAAACCTTCTTAAATAGCTAAACATTGTTTAACCTTTCTTCTTACTACACAGTGTGAAAGTCTGTACCTGTACGGCATCATGCTTCTTGTTATTGACATGAAATTTGAAGGAGATGTGCGTGAGAGAATGTTGGTATCCTATCACAGATACTGGTAAGGCAATTCTTTTGAAGCTGTTAAACTACCATCTAGCCTGCAATAAAGTATAATTATTTCACGCACAGAGGCAGTGGTGCACCTTGTTCACCCATTCTCCATAGGTTCAGTGGTTCAACTAGCAACCAGCTTGGTAGGGCACTGATAAATGCTGTTCTTACCACCAAAGTATGCTTTAAACGTTACTGATCCTAGCGGTATGCAGAATGCATGCCATATACATGATTGTATAAACCTAGTAAATGGCTTAACTCACCTCAAGTCGCACTGTATGGAACTTACAGCATTTGACCGGTGTAGGGAAAGGTCATGGGTTCAACTCCTGTTAGGGTTTTTTTTTTTTCAAGATTATCCAGTCCTCATGAAAATTGAAGTTACAGTACATCTTTCTTATACATGTAGACTACATGTACTTTTTTTTTTTTTTTGGTCAGGTTCTTTTACTGTCTTGTTGTTGATGTGGATTATTATAATTAAATTAATTCTTAAATGTTCCATGGCTTACTTTCACTATTTTAGTGCAGCCAGAGCTGATGTTGACTCCAATATCGATGATGTGTGCAAACTTCTTAGAAGTACTGGATTTTCCATGGCCCCAGGAGCCAAGAGACCCCTCAAGTACCCAGAGGATTATTTTCAGTTAGTATTTTTACAGTGCTTGTCAGTGTTACTAAAATTAATTTTATTTGTCTCTTGTCCTCCACTCATTGCAACATTGGAATAACACAATAGTTTCCTTAGGTGGTGCACTATGCCACCAAGAATTAATTAGAACAATGCTTGTTACTCTGAGCCCAGTTGTTCAAAGGGTGGATAATGCTATCCACCAGATAAATTACTATCCAGTTGAAAATCATCATACAACACCTACTTCACCATTCACTGGATAGTGATTTACCCGGTGGATAGCCTTATCCACCCTTTGAACAACTGGATAGTAAAATCTTACAAACCAGTTTGATTTTACTTTCTTTTGTCTCAATTTATAATCATAAACTGAAGTGCAGAGGAATGTAATAATCATTATGGTCTGAATAGTGGTCTGTTTGATTGTTTCTAACCCTTGTGCACTTTTCCTATTGCAAGACGTATCTCAGTACCTGATTCATTTGTGGATATGCTGATTGGTCGTCTTCGGTCTGATGATGTCTACAATCAGGTGTGATGCCAACCTTGTTGTTGTTTACATTAAAAAGTGCATTTAACTATTATCAATTAAATCAGAGAGGCACAGTGACCTACATGCATAATGGTTAGTGTGCTGGACTCTGGATTGATTGTTCTGGGTTTGAGCCCTGGCCAAGGTCTTTTGCATTGTGTTCTTGGGCAAAACACTTTACTCTCGTCGTGCCTCTCTCCACCCAGGTGTATAGGGTACCAGCAAATTAATGTTGGGGATAATCCTGCACATGATGGACTAGCATCCCATCCAAGGGGGGAGGAACAAGACTCCTAGTCACTTCATGCTATGGAAACCGGGATAAGCTCCAGCCTGATGAGGCACTAGGCTCGAAACGCAGACTTTACTTATCAATCATTATTTTTTGTCATTCTTTGTTCATCAGATCTCAGCCTATCCTTTACCAGAACACCGCAGCACAGCTCTTGCCACCCAGGCATCCATGTTGTATGTCATCTTGTTCTTTGCCCCTGACATTCTTCAGAACCAACAGGCTAAAATGAGAGAGATCGTTGACAAACACTTTCCTGATAACTGGGTATGATAGCTTATGAATATCATGGTACTTGTAAATAAGAAAGGAGAAACTCAGGTTACCTGAAAATAGCATTGGTTGAGTGTAAAATGTACTGTTATGTTAAAGGAAGATCCTTCTACCAAAAACTACTATTTGTACCATCTAGATGTAGAAAATAAAATATCTCTGTGTGTCTAGCCATTGCATTTTATGAAGCATGCATTCATTTGTTTTATCCCTTCGCAGGTGATCAGTAGTTACATGGGGATTGTGGTAAATTTAAATGAAGCTTGGGATCCTTACAAAGCTGCCAAGACAGCACTCAACAACACTCTTGACCCCACTAATGTCAAAACTTTGGTAAGATCACAAATTAAGTGATGACTGTATGTGTGCATTATGTGAATTTACATGACTTGTAAAATCAACAAATGAGTGTTTTATAGTGACCATGCATCCTACATGTATCAAGTGTAAAAATGATATTATTTTATGACAATTGAACCTATATCTAATAAAATCAAAGTTTGTTGAAAATTATTTTCCCTTCCCTTTATAGGCAACCAGATTTAATGCAAAAGTTAGAAGTCTAAATGCAGAGGTAAGTATTGATTTTTGTTAGCTCTTTAATACTGTAAGTAAAACATCGAGAAGTTCTTCTGAGCCTCAACTTTATCAGTTATTTTTCCTTGTAAATCCTGAAACTAATAATATATAATTTGTGTCATTTAATTACTGAATTCTTTTTTAATTTTCAAAGATTACAAGTATTTTGAACTTGTTTATTTCTGCAAAGTTCTTCAGAGGTGTTTTTAAAGTCTTGTTAAATGATTCTAGGTGATGAATTATCTTAAAGAAGGATTTCTTGTTGAGGAGTATGCATTGGATCACATTCCAAAACTCATGAACTGCATCAGAGACTGCAATGTAACACTCCGCTGGCTCATGCTACATAACTGTGAAAGTAAGTGTGGTTTTCTGCTGACTGAGGAACAAATTACTGATAAGAAAAAATATTTAAATTATAATTTTCAGTTTAGTGCCAGGGCACTTATTGAATTTTTGCAGCTTAAGGAAGGGCAGCCAGGGTGCTTATTATGCGTGACAGGGCCCTGAAGTGCTCAAACTACAAACCGTGAACTTGCCAGTAAATTTGCTCTATGGATATGAAATAACTCTAAACTTACAAATTGATTAATGAACAGATTTACTAATCTCTTGAGAAACTGTTAGCTGCATTGGCAAGCAAGTGAAACATTTTAGTTGATTATCAACTGGAACTTGATAAAGGTGAAAAAATACCATTAGCAAATTTGAAAAAGGTGACATTTCAAGTATATTTAGCCCTTTGTCAAAGCAAAAGAAAGGCTAGTGCTTGAAACATCAACTTTCCCAAATTCCCAATGGTGGTTTTTCGTTTATTAATTTTACCTTTATTAACTTCCAGCAGTCGATAATCAACTAAGTACAGGTAAACTAACAAAACAAATCACTAAACTCTGCGCACTGGGCACAAATAGTATCAGGAGATGGGTACATTATAAAATGTAATACTAATTGTAAAATGCCCTTATTAGATTGAAACGGGCATTTATTGCAAAAATACTTTTTACTGTGGGGTGTCATTTTAACCCTTTGACTCCTGCACCGGCCTAAACCGGCCGCAAAGGATCGGGGCATTTGTCCCGCTTGTGACGTCATCACCTTTCACCCAGAAAGGCGACATCTATGCTCGAATTGTGAAGCAGAAGAAGACCTTTCCAACGATACCTAAACCAGCGCGATTAGATTAATGGAACTTGAAATATGCACCAAAACGCTTCAAAATTTTAGCGAAAAACTCAGAGGAAAATTGCCTCTTTCCACCCTTTGCTTATCCATGGTAAGTAGTTCTTGCCTCCTTTACGCTTTCGCGGAAATTCTTCTACTAAAAAGAAGCCTGCTAGAAGGCCAAACACTGCAGCAAAAAGAAAGGAAGAAAAAGAAAAGGAAAAGCGAAAAAAAAAAATAACAAAAAACGAAAAGCCTAAAGTGGTAGGATGGTTTATCGTCCAAAAACTATGTCCAAACTTTGATTTGTGCGCATGCACGAGCTAAAAAGTTGTCAAACTTGATTCTGGTGAGAAATAAGCATGCATTTTGTGTTTTGAGGACCGATTTCAGTGATTTGGAGCTTTTTTAGCTTATAATAGACCTTAAAAAGTCAAAAACACCTAAAAAATGCGTTTTTTTGGAAAATCTCCAGGAGTCAAAGGGTTAAAATGGGCACTTATTGGATGGAGGGCATTAAATCGAATTATTGCAGAAAGCCAAAAAAAATTTTTCTCATTCACATACATGTACAGCTGGGAGTTTTGGCGGTCTAGGCGAAATTCACTCTTCCTCTAATTTCAAACCTGAAGATTCATTTGTGCCTCTCTGGAGGATGACGCCCGTACAAGAACATTTTTTCATGTTGCATTATTTGTGAGTTACTTTAAAAAAAATACATTTTACAGCATTTGATATGCATAAGAGATGCCGAACACTCAGAGAGACGGTAACCACGTCAGGATATGACCCAAGAACTGTCTTTGAGCTGTTGTTAAATACTGCACAGTTTGAACTGAAACTAAAGGAGGTTTGTTCATTCTTATCAACTATTTTAATTTATAGTATGTACACTGTTAGTGCAATTTGTAACTATAAGGTCTCTTTCATAATTATTTACAACTGTCCAGTCATGAAAATTTTAACTTGTGTTGTGCAGTTATTGAGTGGAAAGTTGTTGGATATTTTTTAAGACAGTTGTTTATTATACAATACATAATTATACAAAATTAATGTGGTATTACATTAATTTTACAAATGTTTTAGCCCAAAATCTAGCATGTGAATCCTATTATTCTCTGCATACTGCTGAGGCGACTAGCCGCTAATGGAAAAATGTAATGTTTGCATTCCTCTTTTCATATAGTATTTGCACTCTTAATTGCTATGTGTAATCAACAGTAATTTTGTTTGCACTGTACATGTAACATGTTAAATCATTCCTTTTGACATTATATTTTTTTTCAATCAGATGTTCAAGCAGATGTTGGCACAGAAGCAATCCCAATGGGAAAAACACAAAACAGAAGGAGTTGAGAGGATGGATGAGCTATCAGAAGTGTTTTCTGGGACCAAGCCACTCACAAGAATTAAAAAGAATGGTATAATAGTTACTTCACCTGTGATTGGTCACAAACTCACAGCATACAATGTACCTGTTAATATGCTAAAAAATTATGCTTAGTCTACATGCAGTAAACATTGTTTAAGATAGTTCTTAAGTCAGTAACACTTTTTCTTTTATCTTCTAGAAAACCTTCAAGCTTGGTTCAAGGAAATGTCCAATCAGATTTCCTCGTTAAGCTATGATGATTCCACTTCGGCAGGACGGAAAATGGTGCAGCTTATCCAAGCACTGGAAGAGGTTTGCTTTCAACTTTGAATGATATTACATTACAGACCCTGTACATGTGTGTGACATTGGTTTCCGAGGGCTACAGTTATTTCAGCTTTGAGTTCCTTCAAGCTTCTGTAAGCCAGTTGCAGTTGCATGTACATTCAGGTTGTCAAAAACAAAATGGAATGCAAGTTGTGTTGTATTCAAAATTGATCTGCTACAATTGTTTTTTAGATCCATTGAAGTTGCACTCAATGTTCACAAAAGATTAAACATATCCGTGATCTCTTATGTTAGGTTCAAGAGTTTCATCAACTGGAAAGCAACCTCCAAGTGCGTCAGTTTCTCCTGGAGACAAGGCAGTTTCTGCATCAGATGATCAGGACAATAAACATCAAAGAAGAGGTACACATGTGTCCGTTTGTGTCCATCTGTGCTTAAAGGAAAAGCAGATGCAGTTATGAGGTTCTTTGTCAAAAAGTACAATTCAACCTGTTAACTTACATTGCTTTAAAGGTTTTGATTACCATTCAGTTGGTAGCTGATTTGTCATATGCCTGGAACATCATTGATAGGTAAGATACACAAACCTCTATAATTTACATATGTACTATGCATTCCCGACAGTAAATTATTTTATAGTTGATGTCTTCTTGTCATTCTTTGTGTCTGCACCCCCATCTTGAGAACTTTGACCAACAGCATCATTCAGTTCATTGTCACAGTGTGATCCATAATCTTGTTGCCTGCTGGTTCAAGGCATCACAATCTTGATGATAATCAAAACCTTGATCACCCAATCACGTGGTGGCTGATGCCGCAGACACACTTTTTCTTGGTACCTTGGCACTGGACTTCATTTCATGCTTGTGAACGTTATCATAATTTTCTTGTTTAACTAAGCTCTTTTTTATTTGTTTCTTTGTGCTAATTAATTTTTGCAGCTATTCTGGCTTCATGCAGCAAGGAATAAAGAGTAACCCTACATTGGTTCAGAAATTAAGAGCGACATTTCTCAAGGTAAATATCATTAATCCTGGGAGTAGAGTCTCCTATCTACAGCCCTCTGCACGAATTGCATGCCTATGATGCCTGATTTGGTCAATCTGAATATAATAAGCCATTTCCAAGTTACCCTTTGCCTCTGTTTCAAAACGAGTCTATGTGCGAAACCATTCATATTAAAATTAATTTCACTTACAGGTCCATTTGAATGGTTTCACACGTAGACTCGTTTTGATACAGAGGCAAAGGGTAACTCGGAAATGGCCTTTATGGTCTTTCAGTCAGATATACAGTAAAAACCCGCATATAAGAACCTAACATTTAAGAACCTGTTAGGCTAAAATTTCATTTTTAAGCACCCTTCACATAAGAACCATTTTAGGCTAAAATTCTTATTTTCAAAAAAGAAAAATCTAATCTTCCCAAAAAGAATTAAAAAATATTCTCAAAAATATATTTATAACACAGTCTGTACACATTATAGTTACAGCATAGTTACATAAAACTTGTCCTCCTTGAATATAATTATTATATTATTATTTCTTGAACAAAAGTTAAGAACCTAAAATATTTTAAGAACCTAGTTAGTCTAATTTTACACTAAATACCATTTATATAAGAACCTGTTTAGGCTAACTTGAAAAAACCTAGGTTCTTATACGCGGGTTTTTACTGTAAGATCTTCTGAACTCTGATTACCTGATTTTGATATAATTTCTTTTAGATGGCGTCAGCTATGGATTTGCCTCTTGTTCGCATTGGCCAGGCAAACAGCCCTGATTTAGTGAGTGTGTCCCAGTACTACTCTGGTGAATTGGTGGCTTATGTCAGAAAGGTATAATGATGCAAAACTGTTAACCTCTAAAATAATGAGCTACATACTTGCAGTTCGTACAATCTACACTGCAAGTTTTCAAGTTTGTCGCTTTATTTAAGGGTGTCAATGCTTTGATCAAGTTTCTATTTGACTTCAGTAACATTATTATTTTTCCTATTTCTGAAACTTTCACCTCTCATCTTAAGAAATTAAAATTATTCACTGTTTTCCAGGATCTTTTCCGAGGTTAAGAATATTTAAAATTCGACGTTTCGATCAGTTTCACTGATCTTCTTCAGGCTGTTGTTAAAAATGACAATATGGCGGATTGTTTCTCATGTTCAATTGTCATTTTTAACAACAGCCTGAAGAAGATCAGTGAAACTGATCGAAACGTCGAATTTTAAATATTCTTAACCTCGGAAAAGATCCCGGAAAACAGTGAATAATTTTAATTATTATTTTTATCAATGAGTTTGGTGTGTAAATTCTAGTTTGCATGCATAAAACCTAACAAGGAACAGTTTTGTTGTAGTTCTATAAAGGAAACATTATTTTTTGGCAGGTTTTACAGATTATACCAGAGACAATGTTTGGTCTTCTTGCGAGAATCATTCAGCTTCAGATCAGCAGTGTGAAGGAGGTTGGTTTTGTAGAATTGTGCTGGAGAGGTTGATTCTTTGTGCAGAATAACGTCAGTCTACATGTATTTATAACCGGAGAGTACTAAAATTCTGTATCTACACTTACTACAAAGTGTACTGAAAATAATTGTTATCTTCAGTATATGTTTTGTAGGAAGTGTACATGTAGATAAAGCATTTGGCCAATTTAATGCACCATCAAAAGTGTGCAGTTGAACATCAGCCAACATACACCTTCATTGACCAAACACACCCTAAACAACCAACCACTTTAGTCGCCATGGCGACTAATGGCGACTGAAATTTTGGAGCTGGTGACTAAATTGAAACGGAAGTTGCCAGCCTAGCGACTAAAATTAAAGAGAAGGATTGAAAATTGTGAGCTTAATTTAGCGACTAAAATTTTTCACTGGCGGCCAAACTTGAGCAGGCCACTAAGGAAAAAAAAAACTTGGAGGGTTGCAGTAAAATGGACATCCTCCCCTAAGCAATATTGCAGACACCTCCTTTTTGCATAATTATGCCCTTCTTTAGCTGACACTTCACCTCCCTTAAGGACGTTCGCGCTAATTGTTTATGCGCATCCTTATTGCGCACGTAATTCATGCCGCAACGTCATGTCACCTCATGCATGAGCGCGCGCGCTGAAAAAACTTTCCAAGCACATATAAGGTGGGTAGCCGTTGCGTTAACTTCGCTTGCAGTTTCCTCTCTTAAACGGTCGGTAACTCCCACTTTTTTCGGGATATACCACCTTTACTGATAAATCTTTACTGATTGACAAAAAATGAGCGAAATTCCAATGTTGGAAGTTTGTTATTTTTTCATTTTCTCCCCTCGCGCGCGACCAAATCAGGCACATTTTCCAGCCTCGAGTTTTCGCAAATCCAATTCTTTAAGGCAAGATTTTCCTTAAGGGACTTCAAAAGCGAAATATATTTGTACAATAGACCCACTGAAATAAATTCAGGCAAAGAAAGTTAGCCTACATCAATTCATTTAAAATATTTTGTCGCCCCAAGCCGCTGAGGTCATATCGAGTGACGAAGTGAAATTTATCCAAAAACGCGCCCTCTTTCGCTTTACGTATCTCGGGAATGAAGTCGGTGACCCCCACTTTTTTTTACATTTCTGATAAAAGTAACTGATAAACTAGCTCTGGTGAAATTTTAAGAAAAATTGCAATGTTGGAAGATTTTCGCGCGAACGTCCTTAAGTTAAGTTGGCTGGGCACATACTTAGTAAATTAACATCTCCTTAAAAAAAGACACCCTCTTTAAGTGTACATGTACATATCCCTGTACATGATCACCCATATGGCAGAACTTTAACATTAAATGATTTTGCTTAAGCTGTATACAAATCTGATAGGTGTTTGGTATTGCTGAAACACCCATACACGTTTTGTGTCCCATTAGGTACCTACCAGGCTTGAAAAAGATAAATTGAGAGAATACGCACAGTTAGATGAAAGATACCAGGTAGGTGTTGCAAAGACCAAAAAATATTTAGTATCCCTTAAACAGAAACCAAAAACACCAAACAAATATGGGAGGCTGTTTAATTTGTTAAGGGGACTGTGTCACGGCTGAGATAAGTTTATTTTATTCTGTTTTGCCAAAGACTCGCTATGAAACTTAATGTTTGTAAAGAAATGACTTCTACTGTATGGATCTAAAATTAATGACAAAAACCATAGCTTCATTACAACCAGACATGCTTCCCGGGAGTTATAATTTAAAGTTATGAGCAAACAAGGTTAACTTTGAAAACAGGTCAGCCTAACAGTATTCAAAAACCTATTTCGTTCTTCTTCACTTTTGGTAATACATATCTTCGTTGTATTTGCTGTGTTATTGAAATGTCCCTTCACTGTTTTAAGCGGTTATTTTTGTATTTCACCGAATTGGGTGGCCATTTCCTATGCCTAAATTTGGCTAAAATCCGTGACACAATTCCAGTAAGTGTACCTTTATGTTGCATTCATTTAAGATGATTTGATTTTCTATCTTATAGTTAAGCATGTAGTATCTTTTTGTTTTCAATGGCTTAATAAAATGTCCTTTATCTCTCCCAGATAGCAAAGCTGACTCATGCCATTTCAGTGTTCACAGAAGGAATTTTGATGATGAAAACAACATTAGTGGGAATTATAAAGGTGAGAATCTCAATGATTAGCTTCAACTGATAAGCATGTTATCTGCTAAGTAGCAGTTGTTTGCATAAGTAACTGGTTAAAAACGAGAAGTCTACTTTGATGCAAAGCTGGTAGTAAATTAATGTGTGCAATTACTGTTTTGAACTGTTGTTGTTGTTAACATTTTACTAACACAAGCACACGTTTGTTGTTTTTGTCCGTGCTTTGTATATTATGTTTATGAAGCTCTATCTTGTTGAAGTAACACTCCACACTTGCATTGTTCTCAGATTGATCCGAAACAGCTTTTAGAAGATGGGATAAGGAAAGAGTTGGTCAGACAGGTAGCGTCTGCTCTGCATAGTGGCCTCACGTTCAATCCGAAAGCTAAGGTAGGGTGCAATATGCTCTATTTGGTGGATTTCCACTGTCTTATACCAATAATTTTACGTGCATACATTTGCAAGGTTTCGCAGGGACGTTATTTTTTTTTAATCCTCTAGTGGCAATTGAAGTTGAAGTTCTTGTTTTTGGCACACTTTGACCAGTGGATTGAAACTCTGTTGTTGCAACATTATTAACGTGACGTTTTTGATGAATAATAAGTGAAAAAATGCACCAAAGAAGATAACGTTTCACTCAGGATGTCCCAATGACATGGCCAGAGGTCGTGATCCTTTTGGTCAACGCCAAAAAATACCAGTCTCTCACAAGTTCCAAATTGAAAGTCTGTGGCTCATGGAATTTCAGTCATTTTACACATACTCTAGTCATTTCGTTTAAATCAGACTTGTAAAACAATTAAAAATGGACACTCTGCAAATGCGCAAAACATCAGATTTGGTGAAAGTTAATTTTTTTTTGGTGCTTACGAAAACGATCATGCCATCCGTACTTGTGTTCTATCGTACACAGATCATTTGTGTACGATAGAACACAAGTAAGGAGGCTATTTAATATTCCGAGCTTAGTTCTGGGGATTAAGGTATATTCATGCACAATTAAATTCATTTTGCATTTTGTTAGCTTGTTCACAGACCCTTTCTTTTCTCCAAATTCATCAAGAGCACACAAGCAAAATATAAACCGCGTAGGGTTTGAACGAGCCCGAACGCAAAGGGGTGGTGGGTGGGTAAAATGCTCGCTATAACTAAGAAACATTACAAAAAAACGTTATTGGACGTACTAGATTTTGTTTGATCCGACAGCAATCTGAACTAAGTGTAAAGCTGAAAGAGCTTGGTGGAAGAATGGGCGGATTCCTGCGCTCCTTTGAGTACATTCAAGATTACATCAACATTTATGGGCTGAAAATCTGGCAAGAGGAAGTTTCCAGGATCATTAACTACAATGTAGAACAGGAATGCAATAGCTTTCTGAGAGAAAAGGTTTGTGTTGTGCTGTGTTGCCCCACAATCTCATAAAGACAACCACAGGTAGCCCACTCAAGGACCCAAACTTGGGAAAAAAAAAAAAAAAAAAATTTTTTTTGGGGGGGAAAAAAAAAAAAAAAAAAAAAAGACAACAACAGTAGGACTAAGATGGAGACCACATAGGAACATGGGATGGTTTTTCAATATGTTATGTTAAACATAAATGTAAATGTATGGAACGCATTGTGGTCGTACTGCTGTGCGAAACATTTGGAAAGTGAATGTAGTTTTCAAAATGAACTCCTCTAGCAGCTATTTTTGTTTCTACTGAACCAAATGGTTGTCATGCTTCGGGTGAATCCATATCGTACTTAGTTTAGCCACTGAAAAATATCGCACTAAAGGACTCCAACTGAAACTATGCATTATCAACTTGAGAAAAGTCAGAACGCTGTACAATAAAATTATGCCACTTTTAATTTTTGAAGGACTATTCGCAGTTATCTACGCAACTTACGCAATTGCGAAAAGAAAGTCTGAACGGGATCCGAACTCGTGACTTCAACCAAACCGGTGCAGTGTTCTAACAATTAAGCAATCAGGCAATATGCCCCTCGTTACTTAACAAGGCAATTCCCGCAGAACTTATATCAACATTCATTGTAGCAAACAAGAAGCAGTGTATTGTAACATGATTGCGATCTTCTGTCCCATTAGGTCCATGACTGGCAGTCTGTCTATCAATCAACCACCATTCCAATACCAAAGTTTCCTCCAGTGGATGAATCAGTCAATTTCATTGGACGACTAGCGAGGGAGATTTTAAGAATAACTGACACCAGGTTAGTTATTTGTGAGAGTAATCAAGCCATCGTTAACCAAGGAGCTTGGTTTTTATAGAAATAAGGTTGTCTCTTCCAATAGTTTAAAAACTCAGCTTGTGATTCCCTTATGGATTTTGACAGATTTTTAAACAGGCAAAATCTATATTTGTGTCGTAGGAAACCTAAAAATGATGGTCCATTTTAATAAACAATTGCTATTTTAGAGCACTGAGACTGTTAACAAGCGTCTTTGGATGCAGAAGGCCAGGATGGAAATGGGTTACAACTTGAAAAAATTGAGGCTAAACTTTTCAAGTTCTTTCTGCGCGTCTTCAAACAATCGGGATTTTTGGCTGTGGTTTGATTTCTTTCCGCAAATTAAGGTTATATCTTCCTTAAGATGTTCAAAGATCAGTTTTCAGAACAGTTTTGACCAAAAATCTGTGAAATCCCCTTGACCGATTGTCAACAATTTTTTGGTCTGATTTATCGCAGAACCACGTGTTACATTGATCAGATGGGAGCCTGGTATGACAGTAGGACCAAGCAAGAGGTTATGAATTTACTGATTCTAAAACAGCTCCAGCAAGCAGTGGGTTCATTTGGACTGACTGGACTGGACAAACTGCTCTCATTCATGATTGTCAAGGAATTGCAGGTTTGAGAGTTGTTTGCTTTTATACAATAACCGCTAGAATTTTCGCGCGCTCGTTGGTGAAGAGCTGTGGCCGATGAGGGTATAGAGCATGAAAATGATGGAAACTGTAAAGTGACGCATGGCAAACCTGGAAAACTTGAGAAATTGTCGCGACTTTTCCCAAAAACAAAATCCAACGAGTTGTGAAATGCCAACTGAAACATTTGGGTCGAAATTAAACACACTTTACTAGTTAGCTTCAAGTGCAAAAACTTCGATCATACGAGCTGTCACACTCACGCGTGAGTTCGCACTGATTTCCAGCATTCACCGGTACATTTTCAGGTTATTGTATAAAACAATACAATCTTAGTCTAAAAGACCATAGGAATGAAGCCCTTTAAAATCCAAAACTTTGCAGTGAAAACACTCGCCTAAAGGCTCGTGGTTTCACTTGAGCTCTGAACATGTAAAAAGGATTGCAGTTTGCATGTAAATGACGCGTCACTCTGAACAACAACGCCCGAAGGTGGTTGTTGTTGTTGATGTTTACTGACATGTGTTTTTCGTTTATTTTTTCTGTTCTTAGAAATTCCAAGGGCTTCTCAGGGGAGCGCTCAAAGACAAACTTGTAGCAGATACTTTAGTTGCACTTTCAAAACAGCTTACGCCTGTCAAAAGCCTTATTGGTTTGTATTTCTATTATTGTACACTCATATCCTTTCACGAGGCATGTAACCTGAATTTCAACCTTCTCCTCAACATTAATTTTATGTTGTTAAACGCATCGGCGCTGTGACCTGACTCCGGATCGAGTGGTCCTGGTTCGACTCGCCCTGGCTAGGGTCATTGTGTTCCGTTCTTAGGCAAGATTCTTTACTCTCACAGCGCCTCTTTCCATTCAGGAGTAGAATGTAAGGGCAACCCGAAGAAGTGCTTGGGATAGAATCTCTTGATGGAGAGAATAGCAGTACTCCTAGCTGCTTCACGCTAAGGAAACCATAGTAAAGCATTAGCACTTTAATAGGAACCATTAAAAGAGTACAGTCAGAAAATGGCACTTAAAGATATTTAACCACTTTTTCCATTTCAACTGCATCTTGCAGTGACTCTGATATCCCTGCCCCTCCTCCCCCCCCCCCCCCCCCCCCCCCCCCCCCCGCCGCCCAAAACATATATGCACTTACTGTGATCTGCACAGTAAACCAACATTGTTTAGCGGAGGAGAAAAATTGTCTGAAACACTCTTAAATAGCATTTGACTTTAAAATGTCTCAACACCTTTTGATGCGAATTATAGGTCATGGACAACACATCCTCCAAAAAATATGCCAATTTTTCAGTTCAAACTGAAACCCGGCCTAACTAGCGTCTTAACTGTGTGTACTTTTTCTTCACTTAGCTTCACCGTACCGAGTGTATCCTCCAGTTACTCAAAAGCTCGCTCGATTGTGGACCCAGTATTGTGAAGCCATCATGAAGGTAAGCTGCTGCCACTCTTTTACATTTAGAAAAAGATCCCGAGTTTTCTTTGAGCGAACAGTTGACTCTTCCTTGTGAACTATCGATCATGTAAGACGAGGGCGAATACTCAAATTATAAAATTAGTCGACACTTTAAAGGGTGGCAGTCAGAAACCAAAAACTATAAGTATTTTTAAGCAAATAATCAAGAATGCTCTCCCTTTCAAGGGCAACGCGCGCACGATTGTGTTCTATTTAACAACTACACGGCAAGCTCGAGGTTTCTATCGGCTGATAATTGTTTTAGCATAACCCAGAAATCCATCTATTAAAAAATAGTTCATTGAATGTGGTGTTTTTATAATTTTATTTTGTTCATTTTGATTTCGGCAACTTAACTTGTGCGCGCTCCCAGGGCGGTCTATCGAAAATTATAGTTCACCACTAAATTTTCTCCGATTCTGATTGGTTTAAATTGATCACATGAAGCGATGGTGTCCATCCGCCGGAGGACACTACAGTAAACACCCGCGTGTAAGAACCTAGTGGTTTAAGAACCTGCTGGCAGAAATTTGCCATTTTAATACCCCAAAATATAAGAACCTGTTTAGCCAAGCAAATTTCAGCAGGTTCTTATATGTGGGTTATAGAACATTTTTATGAACATTTTTAACAGAACATCCCAAACTGTATTTACAAATAAAGAAAAGACAGATTCACATAGACTGTAATTGTCTTCTTTGGACCTTGCATGAGGCTTGAAGCAATACAGTTATGAATAAATGCTGCATAATGAAGGACCAAACCCATTTTTTTTCTTCTCGTACAATCAAAAACTTTGGCTCCTCCTTAGAAATTAAGAACCTTATTAAGAACCTACTTAGCCTAAATTACCAATAACTACCCCCAAATACAAGAACCTATTTTGCCAAACTTAGGAAATTGTAGGTTCTTACACGCGGGTGTTTACTGTATATCATAGTGCCCGTCCGAGAAAAAAACCCGGATGGATAGTACTCTTCCCTAAAATTGTTTTGTAAACAAGCGGGCCTACAGACAAAAAACCCACCAAATTCACTGCATAAATTTCGGCTTTTAATTTAGTCTTTTATCCTAAACTACAGCAGTAAAAAATAATTCCCGATGCTCGTTTTTGAATGCGCGCGGGAGAAGATTTAGTTGTGAACAATAACAACGATAGAGTGTTTCTGTCTCGGCACTATCGGGCTTCGCTTCTCGAGCAAATATGCTACTTTTAAGAACATCAAATTTCCACGGGGCAACTATCAGCCGATAGTTCCTCGACAGAAACACGCTATTGTTTAAATAGAAAACGGCGAGGGAACCAATCAGACTTACGGATTTTCAACAGAATAAGCTGTAATAATAAGCAATTATTGGATGAGATTGAGCATGATATCGTGAATTATCAAACTGCCGAAGCCGAAGGCTGAGGCAATAACACAGACACGAGGTTTTTTAATTCACGATATCATGCGAACGGAATTAATAATTTTTTATTATACGTTTTTGGAACTTTTTGAGTACGGGCTGCCATCACTTTTTCCAGCGCCGGTGTAAAACTTCGTCAGAACATTGGCCAAGCGGTTTTATCTTTGGTTCCTCCAGGTTCTTCTCCCTCAAATAATCATTCAGAATTTTTACACTTTTTTTTTGTTCTCTTCGTGTTTATAGAATCTTTCCTTTTCGGAAACGGAGGCGAATCGCCAGCCATATTTTCAAACGTTTGACAGCACTACACGGACGAGGGACTTGGAAACTAGGCAGACTTTAAACTCGACATGATAACCCAATATCTGCTGCAGATATTGGTTATCATTCAAGTCACATGCTACTGTAGATTGACTGAATGCTCTTGACCAATCACATGTTTCAAAGTAATTCTAATGTATAATAATAGTTAGTGTGTACCTGCTTTAGTCTACTCTGTTTCTTTTCATCTTCCAGGTTGGCCAGATGCAACTTATTAGAAGACAGATTGCAAATGAACTGAACTGCTCTTGCAAGTTTGATTCGGAGGTTCTCCACAATGCCCTGGAGACTTTTAACAAGTAAGAATGAGTTTGACTCTTACAGCAGAGCTTTAACTACTCGTCTAACAATTATAATATCATTGTGCTACCTATTTGCGGTAAGCATTTAGACTGCGTTCGTTGTGAACTAGAACTGAAGTTTAATGAAGTTGCATGTGAAAATGTTTTTTTTTTCTTTTTTCAACGTCGATGGAAAGCTTATAAAAATTGTCGAAAACAGATTGATACACCACTTCCAAGATGACATATTTAGATTTAAAAAGTGATCCCTACTTAAGAGAAATTGGGAGAAGTGAACACCTTGTGGCATAAGAAATAGAACTGAAGCGCTGTTGCAGTTTTTCTTATTTTCAAATGTGCTTGTTGGAATTTCGGGGTTGTGACCCTTTACTCGTTTGAACTAAAGTTATCCTCATTGTCTGTTTCTTTTATCCATTCCACAGTGCAATTTTGCGCGATGTCGAGGCTCATTACCAGGATCCCACTCGGCCATATCCCAAGGAAGAAAATCCGCTGATGTTTGAGATGACGTCATATCTTGAATGGGCTGGAATTCACAACCCACTCACTAAGGTCAGACTTTTTTGTTGTTGTCAAACTATTTGTAGTTGTTATTCTTGCATGATTAAGCTGTTCTTCAGTTGTATAAGCAAGCATTTTGTGATTTTTTTTTTCTATTTTTATGACAGATTTATATCACGACTAAGAAGTATCCGTATTTTGCGCTGCTGAACTTTCTGTGTGTGACAGCTCAACTGTCCAAGCTGGTGTATGTCAAGAGCGTTGGTAAGAAAGTCACCCAATAGTCTGATTATTTCAAAGTTGTGGACATCCTGTTGTTCCCTGTTGTTCGAAGGAGAGATAAGGTTATCCACCAGGCCCCAGTTGTTTAAAGCATGGATAACGCTATCAGCCGGATAATCATTATCCGCTGGATAGCGAAGTAGATTTCGTATGACAGTTATTTACTGGATAGCGTTTTATTCGGTAAATAGCGTTATCCACCCCTTTGAACAACTGTGTCCTGATAACTATGCCCTGCCGGATAAAGTACTCTCCAGTGGACAAGTGTTAACAAACCCAACAACTCTATACACTGGATAGTGATTTACATCCTTTGAACAACCGACCTGAGTTGATACAAAAATAACTGTTATAAAGTATTTGCATTTTTGCATGTCAATGAAGAAGAGGTTTTCGTAGAAGATTATTTTGTCTTTGTGTGGATCTTGCTGATTTGGTGAAAACAGTGCAACGAAATCTTGCCTCTCATTATGTCCTAAGATAAGCTGTATCTTTATTTGGCTATCCTATGGAATTCAAGGGCGACTTGACCATTCAGGGCAAATTGCGGACAGTTTACTGAAGGGATACTAACCGTTGAGGTGTTGCGAAGATTGCCCTTCAAATAAGGGACATTAGGATTCAAGAAATTTGGCTTCTTACTTTCTTTGAACACTGTTTGAAAGAAAGATTGAAATAATGTAGCGTTCCCTTCTTTCCTGACCACGTCCGGGGACCTGTTATAGCATTTATTACTCTGTCGTTAAATCTTCGCTTCGCATTCGTAGAGTTTCCGAGACTCATTATCCAGTCAAAACACAGCGCGAGCAATCACGAGTACTGCGAAAATTGTCACGTCATCATGACGCAATAAGCATACGTCATGTTGCTTAGCAACCTGGGCGGCAAAAAATGCGGGCTCAGTCGATATTGGTAACTGTTCCCCAACTGCATCGTTAAACCAGTTTAACAGCTAAACCAGTTTATACCTGTTCTCTTGCACCAGGTACAATGGTTGCCAGACGTCCAACCGATCAAATCGACAGCGCGCCATTTGTAGTGGGAATGATAACAGTTTTAAAACAATTCCATTCTGAGTACACGGAACAGTTCTTGGCTTGCTGTGGACAGTATGTACGATCTCTTATAGAAGCTACTGCTACCAAGTAAGTACAGTAAATTCCGGTTTCTTTTCGTTCCTTCGTTCGTGCGTGCGTGCGTGCGTGCGTGAGTTCGTTTGTGCGTGCGTTCGTTCGTCGTTCGTTTGTTCATTCGTTCAGTAATTCATTTATTCATATATTTCAGTGTAAGAAGCCAAGAGATCCCTGCGGAAGTTGTAAACCTGTTGGTTTTCATGGAAGACTTTCTCATGTACAGTGAGCTTCCAAGAAAGGTGTGTTTTGCTTTGCCTTGTGTGTTTTATAAGCCTTTTGTTACAGAGACACAAACTCTTTAGAGGATAGAGTTTTCTTTGTGGAGGGCCATCAACTGCGTGTCGTATGAGCGAAGAAAAAAATTATTGAACGCAAAAACTATTTTATCCCCCGTGGAATGTGTCAATCGTTCGCAAGGAAATCCATCTTACTTGTAGTTGAAAGCCTTTGTGTTTAGCGTGGTGTTATGTTGACCGTGAAACCGAATATACCGTCAGCAGAAATGTTTACCTTGTGCAACTAATCAAAACTGCAAGAATATACCACAAGCCCCGAAAATAATTTGTTTTAAAAAAGTTAGTTTTTCATAAGGTGGCGAAATTGAAACATAGCTTACCGTTTTCTTCCAAAATAAATCTTAACATTCTATTTTGTTGAAAGAGCTGTAGTTATTCAAGTTGTTACCTAAGCTGATTTGTAACCAAATCAATACCTTTGAATCTTTTTCAGGTTGTTGAGGCACACATTCCAAGCTACATTTTTGACCAGTTTCGAGTTCATCTCACGTAGCATCTTGACTTGAAAGAAGTTTCTAAGAATTTCAACCTGTATAGAATATTAGAATTTTATGGCATAGCAATTTTCTATAAATAACCTGTCAAATGTGACCAACAGAGCTGTAGACCAATCAGAATGGAACAAAAACATGTATCGGGCGGCAAGGGCGGGAAAAGTAAGGCATGTAGCGGGCGGAAAGCGCGGGGAAATAAGACATGTCGCGGATGGCAAACGCGAGAAAATGAGACATGTCGCGGGTGACAAACGCGGGAAAATGAGACATAGCGGGCGGCAAGCACGAGAGTAAAGCGACACATGAAACAGTTGAAAAGGGCGGGAAAGTCGCTCAAACTACGATAAGATTGGTTTGGAACATGTTTTACCTTATCGTAGCTCGATTGATAAAGTTTATCGCATAAGTTTTATTATCTAGTCAAACGCAAACGCTAAAACAAATAAGCGTTATACTTTTAAAGCTGATTGGAGAAAGACCGACAAGATATCTTCTGTGGTCAAAACTATGTAACGTTTTGTTCTAAGATAAACTTTGTGTGAAATGTAAACAGGGTACTGTTAAATGTTGTTCGGTGTGGTTTATCGAGTTTTCGTAGGTTATTCGGTCTTTCTCCAAAGGCAAGTAAATAGTTTCTTCTCGTTCAAAATTCCATGAAGATGCATCAAAAACTAAGGAATTAAAGTAGTTTTATCAGATATTTGTTTTTACAGCAACAATCTATACGTAAAATATATATGTGGGAAAGCACCTTAATTGAACAATGCGCGAGGCAACGTGAAAAAAATATATAGCCCTGTTGTAAAACAGGAAGACTGAAAAGATGTCCAAATTCTGTTGAAATTATGATTCGTACAAATTATCAAAATACATGTACATGTGCCCAAAAGGGAAACAAAATGAACATTTCTGTATAAAATTGACATCAATAAATACATTTGTATCGAAACCCTAAACCTGTTGCAATGTTTTCATTATTCAGATTTTATATAGTTCTAAGAAAAAATTCCTGAACATTTGCCACCCAGAATAATCCCACCCAGAATAATCATTGCTTTAAGGTGAGCCTCGCGTGCTTTTCTGACAGACACGGTTTATGTTGTGAATAAGTTTCAAAGGGAATGAGTAGAGGATCGTCGACGGAGTGGCCAGGTTGGTTAAAACTTGCTGAAACAGAACTAAGGTTTGATGTAATAACTGGTGGTGATTTTGAATGGAACGGCAATGTTCCTCTAAGTACTGTTTCGTGCATTTCTCACCTTCAATGAGATAATTATATTTTAAACTTGTTTAAGGTCACGCATTTTTTTTTTTTATTGGCTCACTATGGGTCACCTGTCATTAGCCACTTGAAGTTACTTAAATCGGACAGGGAAGATGGAGAGATTTTAATAAGGTGCGAAATAACTGAAATAGGAATTTTGTGCTAGTGTTTAACAAGAAATCCTCGCTTAATTAGAGCACAAAGCAAAATAGAAAGACTAGTACAAAGTATCGACGAAAGGTACAAATTATAGGAAAAGGAAGGAATATAACATTACTGGGTCCGTCTAAAATCAGACATGGCGGTTTTGAGAAGAAAGCCAGATAGTCCATGGTCCTGGTTGGTTTGCTTCGCCTCTTGTGTCACGTTGGCTTTCAATAATGGAAGTTACGGGAGTTTTGGTTTACTGCTGCCTTCTTTGATGCAACATTTTCGGCAGAGTAATGCAACAACGGGTAGGCAATGTTTCTAGTATTAAAATTAAACGAGTACTGTGGAACCCGGTTAATACGGACACCAAAAAGCACTCACAAATGCGTCTGTATTATCCGGCTATCCTTAATTTATATTAAGCGGGGTTTAAGAATAAACGTCGCCGATACATGTTTTATTAATACAAAGACTATAGTCCGTTTACACGACAGAAAAATTGGGGTTCGTACCGGTCAAAACTGCTATGACGGTTAGGTCATAGGCGCCAATGGCCCCGGCGAAAACTTAACTGTTTCTCTACAAAAATAATCGCGGGTCCGGACCGACTTTTTTCCTGTCGTGTAAACGGCCTTCAACATTTTCATATTTTCTTATAAGCAAAATTTAATACGAATTTTAAAAACACGAAACATTTGTCGAGTTACGACCCCTAAGATAACAGTACTCTCAAGTACTGATGGGTTAATCCTGTTAAAAATATTCGTTTATTATTTATTATTATTATTATTATTATTATTTGACGGTCGTTAGATTTGCATGAACTACGGTATACTATTGCCGATCCTTTCTGTCCAAAAAGGGGCGTTGTGAGAAATTTTGATTTGCAGAAAACTACCGTTTTTTTTTTTTTTTGAGCCGTCAACCGAGCGCAGGCATACACCATCCATACGCCTTTCCATTGCTCCCTTGAAAGCGGATCTGAAAATTAGCAACATACTGTAACCAAATTTGAGAGTCATATAGGGTGCTTTCCATTCAACCAAAACTTCTGGTTTGAATTTCCGGAAATTTCCAGTGGCGAATGGAACAGCATTTTCCGGTTAATTTCGCGGAATGCAAAACAAAATTTGCATCTGGCAGTGCGCCTATATGGAAATGTCCGCAGTGCATTTAAATATTAAAATGCACTGTGGCAGGTTTGCTGCACAAATAACTCAATGTTTTTGCAAATAGAAAAGCATTCCGAGCACTGATAAACGGCCATGACCGACAAAGTCGCCGCAAAAACAGGGAACTTTCAAAAGGCACACAAGAAACAAAAACGTTGTTAAAGAACAAAAATTGAAACGTGTCATATTTCAAAATTTGCGACTTACAACGTACCACTCTCTTTGTCTTGATAGCACGCCCGGGGGGGGGGGGGGGGTACTCGAAAACGTTTTGTACGGGGAGGCTCCGCCCGGAGATCCAACCCCTTACCCTTTTATATACCATTTTGATAGAAAAGGTACCCCTTTCGTATACCTTTTATTGCAAAAAGGCACCCCTTTCATATACCTACACGACATCACATTTACCTAAAACGGGAAGTTTTCTTGTCATTTTTATGTAGCGCTTAATAAATTAAGACGATACAGCCAAAAGTTGCGTCTGCTCGAAATATTTATTGTAAAGGCCTTTTAAAATATCATTATGGCAGATTTCCCTACCCTTTCATATACCTAAATTTGTGAAATCTCTTCCCTTTTATATACCTGTAGCCTGAAAAAGGTACCCCTTTCGGGCGGGGCCTCCCCGTATAGGCCATTATAGGGAGTACCCCCCCCCCCCCGGGATAGCACGCTTGTGTAATCCATGAGATACCCATTTATTTTCCATTTTTTTCTGTTTCAGCATGGGCAGGTGCATTATACATTTCTCTGGCCTACATGTTTGGGCCGTTAGTAATTCGCTTTATTGAACGGTTTGGGTTTCGACTCACAGCCTGTTGTGGAGCTCTTCTATTGTCGAGTAGCTTCATCGCAAGTTCGTTCGTCGACAATTTTTGGCTTTTCTTCGTGTTGTTTTCAATACCTACAGGACTGGGAAGCGCTGCATCTTACCATTGTGCAATTTTAGTTGTGCTAAAGCACTTTGTCAAATGGCGCTCTCTGGTGGTTGGTATATTAGCCTCGACATCAAGCGTAGGTATGTTCGTTATGACGCAGATAACGGAGGCAATTCTTTCCAAATATGGACTTCTAAATACTATCAGAGGATGGGGCTTGCTGTTCTTCTTAACTGTCCCCTTGGCGTTCATCTACGGCCCGCGTGATAAGGATAAGGATGACGTGTCGATAGCAGAAGAGAAAACTAAACAACATCCTGAGGGCATACATTCATCCGTTCTACGAAATTGTTCGTTTATGGTCTATCTCGTTTCAATCAGCCTCGTGTTCTTTGCAGTGCTAACTCCTCAAATTTACATGGTAAGGTTTTATGACAAGATCTCACAAGATTATGTTGCTTGCAGTGCGTCGTTTTCTTACGGGTGAGATTGTTGAAATTCACTATTTTGCTTGTTCAAATCTTGGGTCAGTCACTGAAAAATGAATGAAGTCGAATAAGCCCGAGGCTGTAGGACGGTAGACAGAGAAGGGGACATGGGAGGGGGCAATTCGTCTTGTTTTCCTTGACTGCAAACACATCAAAAGAGTAGCATCTGTTTGCTCGTAAAGAAGCCTGCCACTGTATATGCTATACACTTATAGAAAGATTTAGAAAGAACGAAATTTTCCATTATAGAGGGTCCTGAAGCGGGGGAAGTATAAATTTCATTTTTCCAGCGCAATGTTTGCTCAAATCCCATTTCCCAGCCTATTTTTTTTCCAAATTTTCAAAATCTCAGTACTAGTTCTATTGTTTTTCTGTCTGTAATTCCCATTCCCAGTGATCAAATCCCAGTGCCAGTGACCGAAATATCCCATTTTTTCAATGACAATTTGCCCAAATCCCAGTTCCCATTTAACCCTTAAGCTTTTAGGCCCCTCATTACAGGAGCAACTGTGTGACATGTACAAGGACTAACATAACCACTTGGAACTCAACACGTATTGAAAATCCACGTATCTGAAGATGCACCTCACTGAGTATTAATCTGAGGGTAATTTTACACAAAGCAAATCGTAACAGAGCTACTTCATGAGGGAAAAACTAAGCTATTCTACAGAAAACCTTTTCTTCACACACTTCCCAGCAGGATGCCTCAGCCAGCTGGGAAGTGTATGAAGAACGGCTTTTCTGTGGAACAGCTCCCTTTTGTCCTCCCGTAGTTTGAACAGTATTGAGGCATGTCTTTTTTCATTCCAGATGAAATTTTGTGAAAGTGAACTTGGAATTCCTGCTGACCGAGCGAGCCTTCTTTATACTTACATGGCGATCGCCGCATTTTTCAGCAACCACTTTTTCTGCAAACTCAGCGAATTGAAATTAAAATATTTCGACATCTTCGACCTGTACCAGTTAGCGACGACATGTTTTGGTATCTGCCTGCTGTTGTTACCCTTAGCAAGGTCGTACAAAGCTATGGTAGCACTTTCTGTACTGTTTGGTCTCATGGACGGTGGGCGCTATGGTTTAATGCCCCTAGTGGTGTTAGAATGTGTTGGACAGAAGAGAACTGACGAAGCCTGGGGCTACCTTTCGTTTAGTGTCGGTTTTGCTGCGGCCATTGGACCAACTTCCATTGGTAAGTAACGGTATACTATCGAATCAGTTGTGCACGTGCTTACCATGCCCCCCTTATGCGGAAACAGATAATGGGTGCTTTCCATTTAGAAAAATATTTCGGAAATTTCGGTCGGAAGTCAACGCAGACGTATTTCCGGCTGCCGTTTCGGCGGAGAGAAACGGAAGCTAGCCGGAAATACGTCTGCGCTCGCAAGCTAGTAGTGGAAATGTAAAGGCCTATTTCGGTTCGGTGTGACCGGAATATTTGTCACCACCTTGTAGGTGGCCCACTTTGACCGGTCGGACCGAAATTTACTGTTCCTTTTTGACAAACTGTTCAGTTGTCTTACTTTCGTTCAGTAGCTTTTCACAGATGCAGGGAACTAGGGAAAGGAATGCAAAATAGAAAGAACTTTAAAAACTTTAAAAGAACTTTTAATATTTTCAAAAGGCTACTCGTAAAACGTTATCTAAATTTCTGAGTAACCAAAAATGACCGTCAATTGAACTCACTAGTCACACAATGCACAGAGTTTGGAAGGGAGGGTTCTGATCCCGCATTCCCGCTCTTTTTTTTACGAAATCCCGCATCCCGCATTTTTTTTAAATGGCTATCCCGAATCCCGTTTTTTCTTTTCCCCCACCTCCCCCCCCCCCCCTCCAAAAAAAATCGTATTTTCTGCAAAAGCTAGAAAATGTAAGATGAAGATTGACAATTTCGATCGGTAATTTAAACTTACGCGTGCAAAAAAACGGAATAGCTTTTCATACCTTAGAATGATTAAAGAGCACTAAAGAAGTTTACAGGAACAGTGTCGACCGCGTCTTATCTGTAACGAGAAACCGCGTACTCGCCTAGTTGATTCGCGTTCGCTGCTTGAACATCCATTTGTGTCGTGACGACTTCCCGATTTCCCGACAGAAAGTTTAAAAATCCCGCATCTCGTGCCTAAATCTCGGTTAATCCCACTTCTCGGAGAGCAGTCAAATCCCGAATCCCGTCAAGAAATCTTCCGTTTTCCCGAATCCCGCACTGTATTTTGGTGAACGTACACTTCCAAACCTCGAACCAGGGTGTTGAAAATAAAAATGGCGGACGATTGAATGCCATTTCAAGAAACGAATCGAAGCGAAGATGTTGATTGGGTGATTTATGATTCGTACGCTTCTTTTGCAGGTTTCATAGCGGACTCAGCAGGAGAATACAGGCCGGCATTTTTCACAGCTGGAGGGATAATGGTTTTCGGTTCATCACTCGTTGTTCTTAAAAAGTTTATCAGTTCTACTAGAACCAGGAATTCCGTCTCCAAGACACCGGGACACGCCGTGACATCTTATCACTCCGGGACACCGGGACACGACACACTTGAAGCTAAAAAATACACCTTTGAATTTCTTGTTTGCGAGCGAGAAACGGTGCTGTAAGACAGAGCAATATTATACACGCGTATTTGTGCTGGAACAATTTCCTCGCCATCTTGCGTCTATAATAAGTGTATTTACCGTTCCCAAATTCGGAATTGGCCAATCAGAAGCGCGATCTACTGTCCTGATATCCTACGATATCAAGTCACTGAACTGATATGCCACGATATCTTGGCCACTTTCAAGTTAAGTAGTGTTACCGTACGATGAATTAAAAAGAGGTTTTAACAATTAAACAGAACCCCGTAATTTAAGTTTAGCTGGAATGGTGTTTACTGGTGGTAAAAGGAGTAAAAACTTTTCCGCCAATACTAAACTTGAACGCGCTCGCCATTTGCGCGATGTTTGCCGGTCGGTATAAAACGCAGACCATGCAGACTGCAGACTGCAGACCGTGCAGACGGTGCAGACCGTGCAGACTGAGTATTTTTTTCTTCTTTTTTTACATTGTGATTCACAAAACTTTTCACGAACGATTTCCGAAGTTCGTTTGAAGTTCGCTACGAACTTTAGGGGGAATTTCATTAAGTAGTTGTGAATCAAATTACGAACTTCGAAACGAAATTGTTGAATTTCACGTGCAGCGAAGTTGAAAGGTTGAGGAGTTCGCAAGTTGAGAAGAAGTTCGTCCAGTTTGTTTAATTTGGTGAAATGAACTGCCTCGTCCCCAGGCGCCGATTGGCCGGACGTTGAGGCGGTAAGGCGGGAAAACAGGGAGCGCGGGGATTGATGGTTAGGGAGCGAGCCGCGGAGCGCGTCCGCTTCCCCGTACGCATCAGGCCCAGAACGCCAAGCGAACCGTGCACGTCAGTCCCACAACACCAAGCGAACCGTGCACGACCAAGGACGAGGACGCCTGGGGACGAGGCAGTGTCGCCCCAGTCATTACAGTCCCGGCCAGATAGGCAAACCAACATGGCGGCATGTCACATTAGGAAGAATCTTCTGGCTTTGAGGCAATTTCCTCGTGTTGCTTTGAATAACATCAGAGATTTACCGGAGGCCTTTCAACCGGTAGGTACTGTCTTAACGTTTTGATAATTTATTTTGAAATTGGTGGACTAAAAGTATGCTTCTAGCGAATGTAAGTTATTTACTAGTCGTGCGCGTGTTTAATATTGGATGATCATAGTTTTGCTTCAGATTTCGCTGCTTTTAGAAAAGACCTACTAAAGAGAGGAGCGAGACCGTGTTACGTTAGGCAGTGCTTTATACCAACCCCCTTTCAAGCATTGTGCGTAGTTGCGAGTAGAAGGTCTATGCACAAACACACCCGGCCAGGCAAGGCATTTGTGCAGTGTTCATTTGCCAGTCATTCGTACGTGTAGTAGTCTAGAACTTGAATCTTCGTTGTGAAAAATGCAACTTGCATCATAACAACAAGTGTAAGACAAATAAATAATTCCTACTTGTACGTAAACTGAATGCAAGGAGGTACAATCTTGTAATTCAAACGTTCATTGATTTAAATGCACTTATTATTAGTTGTAGTTATCTTGTCATGTCTTGTTGTCTTGAACTGAAGCTCTGCATCATCTTGGCAGACCAGCTAAGACTGCAAAATGATGGGCCTGTGGCTCAGATACAAGGCTTTGACTTTCTCAAGGGCAGCATGGGGACACATGAAAATATCAGATACAGTCAAACCTCCTGTAAGCAACTACCCCAAATAGCTTTGGGTGGAAAGGGGAGGGGGACTTAAAAAAGGTCAAACCAAATGGGGGTTAAAAAAAGGTCTTTAGCCATTAAAAAAGCTTGATTTATAAACAAATGCATCTTTAAGCCCAAAATCTCTTTATGGAAGAACACATAGAGCAATTCGGGGAGGTTTTAATGCTTCTGGTATAATTCCCAAGTTGCAATGGTAGCATTACCATAGTGAAACAACAGTCACTTGCAAACATCGTATATGGGAAATAAACTATTTTAAATTACCGTAGTTATTCGGTTATTTTTCTGTGGGAAGTTCATGCCAAAATTAGGGTGCGTCTTATAGCCGAGTATTTTCGCCCAACAAAATCTTATGACTGCCATTTTACCAGAACTTACAGTTAAAACAAGAAAAATGAAAACACTTAAATGTTGTTTATTGACTTTTACAGTATTAAAGAGATAAGAAACATCTAAGTAAGCTTAAGCTTAAACGCAAAGTTTTTTATCGCGTAGTTTTTTAAAACGAGTTTAAGTATAAACACCAGTATATGCCAGCATTTTGTTGAAAGTAGACAAAGAAAACCAAGCATACTTATTTGTAACAAACCTTTCTAAGCGTGGAAAGTGGAAAATGACTTTAGAAGACAAGGAAAACACCAAAACAGCTTGAGAATCTTTGAAAAACACCCGATGAACAAAGTTCGTAGCGATACGAAGCATGCTTGAGAATTTGGTAACCAAGCTACAAACTCAGTGGTCACTGGTAACTACACATCTGCCAGGTTACTAAGCAGCTACGTTCGAAGCATGGACGATGGAAAGATGTTTTGCTCAAGTTGATTTAGGTTTTTTTTAGCAAGAAATGTTAGCTTTTTACTCGAAGATTGTGCCAAGGAGTATAAACAACATTCAAACATTCAAATTTTGTAAGAAAAAACTGTCCTTAAATTGATCACTACATCTTTCCAACTCTCCAACTCATGGTGCGTCTTATAACCAAGTGTTTTTTGAGAATTTTCAGTTTGTAAAATTAGCATAACAATGTTGCCAAGTTTGGGGTGCGTCTTATAACCGAGTGCGCCTTATAACCGAATAACTACGGTAAGTGTAACAACAAACTTTAGTATCATGTCGGGGTTGTAAGGTATCATGTTACTCATTTGATGCCTGTCACGAGGTCAATCATGTGAAGTGTTTGCCTACCAGATTTTGAAAATAATAGAAAATTCCAGGTGAGGAAATTCAAAACCATCGCCTTAATGGGAGGTTGTTTTAACCCTCCAAGTTAAGACCATTTTAGTCGCCATGGCGACTAAAATTTTGAAGCTGGCGACTAAAATGGAACCAAAGTCCCCAGCCTGGCGACTAAAATTGAAAAGGAGGATTGAAAGCATGAGCTTAATTTAGCGACTAAAATTTTTCACTGGTGACCAAACCTGAGTGCTCAGTCGGTGGCCAAATGGCCACTAAGGAAAAAAAATAAACTTGGAGGGTTGTGTTTCCATGGATGCTTGTTTCCATGGACAGTAGCGCATCTTCTTTTCAGTGTGACCACCTTCTAGACCTTCAACCGGTTCTTCGACATGAATTTCCAATCGGCTTTCACTTGCTGTTTCAGGAATTGATTTCCTGTATTCGGCGCTTGACCACTTATTGCAAATTTCTTGTGTGAACAATGGAGCTGGGATCTTGTGACACGTTGACAGGATAACCCAGTGGGCAATTAACATAGTTAACCTTGCTAAAACATATAAGATTTTTTGTGAATTTTTTTGTAAAAGAACGCCCTTAGAGAGCTTTATCTTAACATCACAAAATCTCAAAGTTTGACAAATTGCACTCTTTTACGGTGGCTAATACCTTAACCAAGCCTTCAAAACAACAGTCAATGCTGCAGCAGTTTTGGTGGTTTTGAGAACCAATCATAATCAAATATATTGCTATAGATATGATTACATTACTAACAAAAAAGAATAATAATTATACAGTCAAACCTCTCCTTAGGGACACCTCAATTAATAATATGGACACCTCCCTGTTACAAACAGTTCACCAGCCAGCTGAGTCCAAAGAATACATACATGTATATCAACTCAACTTTTTTACGGACACTCTTCCCTCTCTCTTTGGTGTTTGTATGAAAGGGTTCAACTGTAGTTTCCTTAGAAGTACCGGTATGTCTTTTTTGAAACTCTAACTCTAGCTTGAAATTCTGTCTTGAACTGGAAACTTTTGATATTTGTATTTACTCACTCTTCTCACTTTTTTCCTCATTTTTAACAGGAACACCGTAAAGGACGAGGAAGAGGATCTGGGCGGGGAAAAACTTCTGGGCGTGGTCATAAAGGACAGGGTCAAAGAAACTCTAAACCCCCAAGGCTTGGATTTGAAGGAGGAAACACACCTTTTTATATCCGGGTTCCTAAGCATGGTTTTAAAAATGTGTAAGTGGTTTCATTAAGCCCTGTTTTTACATAATATTATTGATATATGTCATTATTATCATTTGTACTACAAGGTTGATTTTGTTGCTGTTGTTCAGTGTCTCAGTCATTCAGTATGTTATTCATATTTAATTGCAGCAAGAAGTCCAAAAGTGTGACCACTTTTAACCCCTTCGCTGCGGGCCATTTTTCCACCCGCGTGCGGACAAAAAATGAGTATTTTTCAAATTTGTAAAATACGTTGATATATTTAACGTTTTAAACAGTTTTGAGCTACATAAATCAAATTTTAACCAAATGTACATTAAAAACTCATGATAGAACAACAATAAAGACTCATCCTTCATCGGAAGCATGTGGAAAGTTCAATGGTCTGAGCTTTTACACTCGTCCAAATAATCTTCATTCCATCGTCAAATTAATGGCCAGAAATATCTTCCTCGATGTCAGAATTGTTCCATGATCTCTCTGGAGCTTCGATAACATTAATTCTGCTCATTGCTTGCCAGTTTCAAGCGAAAAAAGAACGAAACAACCACATAATTCACCGAAGAATCACTTGTCGCAAATCCAAGATGGCGGATCGCATGTGTTTTGGGAAATGAGCAAGAAGGTTGTAGGCTTTCTGGTCATGTATCTGTCACCAAATGTACAAGTCTTTACCAGGCCCCCATATATATTTTTATATGCAGTAAGATTGTTTTTGCGCTATGCGTTAGTATGCATACAAGTACTTTAACTGAGGAACGTCCTCCTAGCATATGAGAAAACCAATATAGGACGTACTGAGTACGTCCTCCTAGCAGCGAAGGGGTTAATATATTCACATTTTTTCTTGCAGTTTTAATCCAACCAGAATCCAACTGAACGCTGTTTTTGGCTTCTGATTGGATAATGACTGCATGAAAGAAATGTGAATGAAACGAGGCTAAGTGAAATAAATTTTAGGCAATATTCAAGACAATATTCGCTGGCCAGCGGTTGCTTTCCTGAATTTGGGGTGGTCTCAGGGTTTTATCAGTGGGAGGCGCGGTGGCCTAATGGTTAGCGCGCTCGGCTCCGAGTCGAATGGCCCGGGTTCGAGACCTGGCCGGGGCGCTGCGTTGTGTTCTTGGGCAAGACACTTTACCCTCACAGTGCCTCTCTCCACCCAGGTGTATAAATGGGTACCGGCGAACTTACTGCTGGGGGGTAACCCTGCGATGGACTAGCATCTCATCTAGGGGGGAGTAGCAATACTCCTAGTCGCTTAATGCTACAGAAACCGGGATAAGCTCCGGCTGTATGGGCCACTTAGGCTCGGACACAGACTTTACTTTACAGGGTTTTATCAGGGGCCGCAGATTTACAGCCCTCCCGTGGAGGTTAAGCCATTTAAATAATTTTACTCACGTTTCCTTTTGAGCAAGCTCTGCCAATTCGCTTTTTCATTCTCACCCTCCTTTTCCCATACAGTGTAGGTAAGTATCGTTAAGTGTTAAGTGTTGCCTTTCCACCGAGTTTCTCTCAGTGTGACAGTGCCTGGTGGTTGCTGCTTACAGGGTTGTCACTCTTGCTGGCATCCCCACACTCATTTATTGGTGAGGAGTGTAATTAAAAGTTTTAAACATGGTCACAGTAACTTGTGGGCTTCTTGCTGCAATGCACTCAATGCAATGAGTTAGATATTGAGTTCACACATACAGCCTGTGCACCCATGTACATGTGTCATGATCTACTTTTAAGTGTTCTCAATAATAATGCATCAGTCAATTGAAACCACAGCCCCCCGACCCCTGGTACTTAGCGGGAATTTAACGCGTCCAAAGCCGGGATTTAATGCACTTTTAACGGCGCGTTGGCCCCGGTGGGCGGTGGATTTAACAAAACGTCAGAAGTTTGGGGCTGTGGAGCGGTGATTTAAGCCGGGGTTTAACATGAAGGACTAAATGTTTGCCTTGAAATGTTTGAAAGGTTTTTTCCACTTTTTCTGAATATATCGTTTTCTAGTTTGGCCATGCCATAAAGATGTCAGCAGAAGCTACGGCGATTTTTGTGCCATGGCTGTTGGATGAGTTTGAAGATTATCTTTTCCACTAAATTAAAACTAGTTTTTTTGAAAGATCAGACTCGGAGCATCTTCGTCTCAAAAAACCTGTTAGGTACGGAAGAGTTTATGAGACAGAGAAGGCTTTTTAGGCTGTTTAGGCAGTGCAATCTTCTCAATAAAGTTATTAAAGTTTGTCGCACAAAGCTTGTTTCTGTGCTACCAGCTGAAGTTGATGGTCAATAAAAGCTAAAATACAATTAAAACTACATCGGGTTTCTTTCCGATCTTAAAACTATATATGATGAAAAGCTATGAAAGAAATAGATTTTTCAACTTCCGCAACAAAAGAAATCAAGATTTTTGCCTGGTTTTTGCTGAAAGTCGCTTTTGAGTTGGTTCTTCATTTGGTTCGTATTTTCCCTCTATGCGGGGCTTTTAACAGACGTCTTGGCCCCTATGGCGGGGTAAAAATCCGGGTTTTAACACTTGGTAAATGTTAAGTAAGTCCCGGTAAGTCCCGGGGGTCAGGCCGGGTTTTAATTGACTGATGCATAAAAAATAATATTTTTATTAAAATTAATGTGAGGTTTAAATTACATATTTTGACCTTCAGGTATAAGAAGATCTATTCACCTTTGAACCTAAACCGGCTGCAGTTCTTTGTAGACAGTGGGCGCATTAATCCCAAGGAACCCATCACTATGTATCACCTTTGGAGATCAGGAGCAATTGCTGGGAGAATAAGGGATGGAGTTACACTGCTAGGAGGGGTAAGTTCTTACTTCTTTTTACATGCAATGTACATTGTATATGTTGTGGTTCACTTTTATCCTTGGTACAATTTGGTATTTCCCTTTGTTTTATATTGATTATCACATAATTATTGCCATACACCAGAACAAAGAAAAAAATCAATTTGTACCAAGGGTAAAATTGAGCCACATATCTATTAATATCCAGTCAACAAAGTGGAAGGGCTGTACAGGAAGAATAATAATATTGGCTGTAAGGTCCTATGATGTATCTTAGAAAAAACGTACATGTATGTAAGTCAGCTCATTAACAAGCCAGCCTTCTCTTCTAGTCTTTATACCTTCAAAGTTGTCCTCCAAGTCCTTATTTTCAGAAATACTTCAGTTGGGCAAAAGCTCTCTTTCAGCCATAGAAATCATCCAGCAGAGGGCTGATTCTGTAGCTACAGCCTTTTAGGTCTCGATTGAAGGCAGGCTTTTAGCCAGGATATAAAAAGTGGGAGTCCAAAATTTTTATAAGGCCTGACTTTGTCCCCATAGGAAGGGCCTGAGGAGCATGCAATGTGTTTTTCTGCAGTTATGAGTGCAAAGGTGTCTTAAAATGTCCAATTTTGCTGAAAAAACCCTTTGTATACAGTAATTCATATTAAATTTCTGTAATAAGTGGCTGTTCATAGGACTCCTGGACTCCCACCTGGCTAAAAGCCTGATTGAAGGGATAAAGTGTAGAGAGGTGTATTGAGTACATGTATTTGAAAAGACCAAGGGCCAATACAATAAACACTGGCCAGCATATAAGAACAAGTGGATAATAAGAACATCAGGCTGAAAGTCAGCCAATAAAGCACCATAATTATACTGTATACATGTATAAGAACCAATTCAGCCTGATAAATAAAACAAGTTCTTATATAAAAGAAACATGACGCCAGAATAAGGAAGAAAGTAACTCATATTAAAGTAGTATGGTGTACATACTTATATTAGAAAAAGTTTTTTTTTTCTTTGAAATTAATTTTTCAGTGTAAGTAATAAAACATTGTATGTTAATTAAATCTCTACTTATTCTAGTAAATGTAGATAATGTATAGTATTTCTCAAATTAATAATTATTTTTAAGAACATTTTCAGGCTGATTTCTCACTAAGCACCCAGTAAATAAGAACTTGATCAGCCTGAACCCAAAATCCTAGGTTCTTATATGAGGGTGTTTACTGTATTTCCCCACAAACGTGCCAGTTACAGAGTATGTAATTGTCTTATTCACTCAAATGCTTATGCTCAAAATGGCACAATATTAACTTTACAGGGCTATTATTTACCTTATCAACTTCTATTTTATAACAAACCATTATGTACATGTACCATTACATTATTGGAGTTAATTATCATAAGGAATTTTCCATTGTAAAAAACTGGTTGGTATTCTGTTTGGAGGGTACTGTAGGTGATGTTTGTGTCAGATTAAAATTAAATTTACAAAATGTAGTGATTTGAAACAGAAAATAAGTTCTAAAGTCATGATATAAAAGAGAATGTGTAAACTCTCTGGACATTAAAAAGGTCTGTATTTAAGCTAGGTGGCCATCAGACCAACCCTACTCCCTGGTTTGAGTGCACTGGAGTGACTCGAGGAGTATATCTTCTTCCCCTGAGTGGGATGAGTGGGATTACCCCCAATATTTTGATCTCCCAGTCTCCACTTATATACATGTACTTAGGCAAAGTGAGGCACCATAAGGGTACGTGTACATCATCTTACTCAAAAACACAACACAATGACCCCAGGCAGGACTGGAACCTGAAAAGTGGCCAGTGGCCAGTGCACCAACCATTAGGCCACAGTGCGTGCTGTCTGGACATGCTAAAGCCTTGTCAGAATCTAAATGTACTTGTAACGGCTCAAGAGGCCAGCACGTACCTTTCTTTTACTGGAATGAAATGGCTAGGAGAAAATTCAGCTGGAGGTCGGAATTTCCCATTAATTTCTGTTACGTTTCCCTAGCCTTACCAATTGCCAGTATTAATTTATACTTCTGGGTGGTCACATAAAATTTGCAAAGGGGTTTTATTATCAGATGAATTACAGAACCTATACTGATTTTTAAGATAATCCGAACTTTTTACGAATGGGGGGAGGGGGGAGGGGCAGTGTGGGTAGCATCAAATATCAAAATATACATTACAAATAGAGTGAGGATGAGTGACCAGATTGGGTTGTTATCTTGCCCATCTGACCTGATATAATAACCATATTATTACGTCAAGTCAGTTCTGTTTGGCAAGACACTTTACTTTCACACTTCCTCTCTCCAGCCATGAGTAGATAAACTTTTAGTAAAGTGGGTTACCCGCGAATTTTGGGCACAACCTGACAAAAATTTATCCAAGAGAAGAAGCGACTCTCCTAGTCGCTTCATACTACGAAAACTGGGGTGAAGTGACAGCACTAATGAACCATGAGCCATCTGGCTCCTACATGTATGTCCATTAGAATGGAAAAGACTTTGACATTAACCTTATTCCATGGCTGTTGTCTCATACTGAACGTGTTACCTTGCAGGGTACAACTTGGTTCCAGGCCAAACTTAATATCGAAGTGAGCAGAGCATCAAAAACTGCAATAAAAGCTATTGAACGGCAGGGCGGGAAAATCACTTGTGCTTATTATAACACACTGGGGCTTCGCCTGTTACTCAAGCCAGAGAAGTTCGAAGGACGCAGGATACCCAGAAGAGCTCGTCCGCCAAGGAAATTCATGGAATATTACACAAGCGTAGAGAACAGAGGATATTTAGCGGATCCTGTTGAACTTGAAAACGCCAGGCTACAAACATACAAGCTTGAAAATGAAGTGGATTAATGCCTACCATGCTTTAGGTGATGATGGGTTTAGTGAAATGGTTGGTTTGGTGAAATGTTGTAATTAAAAGATGTTTGAATCAAAGATATCGCCTGGTTTTCAATTAGACGTTTACCAATCCCTCCCTTCTGGGAGGGAAGGTGTAAACTCCTATCTCTTTTTTTCCTTATAACTTTCTTTTCATTTCATAAAAATTAACCTATTAGTATTACAAATACCATTGTATTTTTTAGAGCAGGCGGAAAGATCTCCAGATTATATCTCAGAAGCGTTTTACAAAACCAAGTTAATGGCGAAAATTCATGTATATATGATATGCTCTACTTCAATCTAAAAAATGGCACGCAAGGCATGCAAAAGCGATGACGTTTTACAAAGGGGTTTATATATTTTTAGGAAATTTGTCAAAAATTAACGTAAATTAAAGTTCAGTGGAACACCGGTATGCGGCACCCGCTTAATACGAACAGTTTTGTTTGTCCATACGTTTTCTCTAACATTAAGTTAATAACGGACAACAGACACTTTCTACTGTGAACCAAGTGAAACGCTCTCTTTTCGGTCACTGCTTATATTACCTTTGCACCATACCTTTTTCCATTTGTAACGATTGTGTGCTTATTGCAACTCGTTAGAAAAATGAAAACTTTCTTCAAGCTATGCGTTTTATTCTAGTTGCGTTACCTTATAGCGTGACAGCTAATCTACGATACACGATACCTTTCGCGAGCGATCGGATATGCAAGGTCAAGTTCTGTCTCTGATGCATGACCGGACCACATAGACCCATTGTATAATTTCGAGCGACTGCGTAGTGCATATAAACAGTGATTTTATATGCTGATTTTAAATGGTGAACATGGCGCCAGATAAAAGAAATATGTTCCATACGTTTCGGGCTTTCTGTCCCTTCTTCGGTGGAAAAAAATCAACTGGTATTTCAATTTATTCCACAGAAGAAGGGGCAGTAACCCCGAAACAAAAGCAACATATTTCTTCTATCTGGCGCATTATTCTCCTTTACACAGGTCAATTGTACATATGTCTGTTTACTGAATCTAATAGAATTTGTCAAATATAGTTTGTCTCTTTCGTTCATATCTTTTATTAGTCCTTTTTAACTTCCCAGGAGTATTTTGCTTTGTGTTCTTCGCGGCGATTTCTTGTTGTGCTAAACTTAATCTTTGTTCTCCCTGTAGTAAGAGTAGTAAGTTCCCAGTCCTATTCGGTTGTTCGAACGAGAACGACAGAAGGCTCCGGCATAAAGCTCGACTACGTCATCGCTTAAAAATGACGTCAAGATATCCGTATCTTTGTCACTGACAGTTCAGAAACATGCATAGCCTGCGTAGCAGGCGCCTGTGTAGTTTTCGAGCACCTTTCCGAAACCAGGCACCATAAATTTTACACAAATTTGCATACATCTTAATGATCTATCTGATTGTTCAACTGATAATCAAACAATATCTTCAAATTAGCTTTTGCAATTTACTTTTCCTGAAAAAATAGAAGGCGGCCGGCTGAAAGAATGTCTGCTAAAAACGAATACGAGTGTAGAAACTATTAACAAAAGATTTTTTATACCATTGTCCTTCTGCAATCTTTCAAACATTTTGCAAACAATCTACTGACAGCTTTAGTTTGTAGGTCAAGCTTTGCTGATCATATTCTCGGAATTCTTGGCGTTTTCTGTTACTATTCTAAGAAGCCAGACAAATGTCAAAACAACTTTGATATCACTCTGTGATTGGTCAATATCGTCAGGTTTATAAATACCATATCGGATCACAAGACTTCACTGTTTGAGGCGTTTTCAATTCTGATCCTTCGTCGTTTTCCGCCTTCAATCATGGATATAAAAACCTTGCTAAACAATCTCCACGAAGAAGTATCCTGTCCTGTGTGCATGACTGCGTTCATTGAACCGAAGCTGCTTCCATGTTTGCACAGTTTTTGTCTGCACTGCTTGAAAGGTATCCAACGAACGAGTGGCCGCAATGATATCATAACATGCCCAGAATGCAGAAGAGAGAGTAGAGTCAGTCTCGACGATCTGCCGACCAACTTTCGCATCAACAGTCTGCTGGATGTCTTAGCCATTAAGGAGTGCAATACCACGGGAGTGAGATGTGGAAATTGCGACAAGAAAAGCTCCCAGAGTTTCTACTGCTTCCAGTGCTGTTCTTTCTGGTGTGAATCCAATTGCATAAGCCTTCATAATGGAATCAAAGCAAACAAGGGGCACAATGTGTTGGCGCTCAAAGACTTTCAAGACGAAGACTTAGAGAAAGTGTTAAAGCGACCAGCATTTTGCAGAAAGCCAGGGCACGAAAAGAAAGAACTGGAATTCTTTTGCCAGACCTGTGAAGTTTCCATTTGCAACGCTTGTGCTTTGTTAGATCACGAAGGTCACGCCAAGATGCTTTTGGAAGAAGCTGCAAATGAACGCAAGTTACAAGTAAAGTCTGCCGTTGCATCTCGAAGAGAAAAAATGCAAATGAAGAAGAATGAAATCACCAAACTTGATGAAAACTGTGTTCAAATTCAAGAACAGGCCGCCAAGGTGAAAAGAAGCGTGCAGGAATTCGCTGAGGACATCCATCATGTTATCGATGCGAAGAAGCAAGAGATCGTTTATGAAGTTGAGAATCAGGCAAGAGAGTCACTCCAGCGTCTTGGAATGAAAAAGAGCGCGATCGAAAATGAGGTGAAAATGTCCGAGGTAGCACTGGGAAAGGCCGAAACATTTCTGGAGCGAAGCCCTAGCGCCGAAATCATGCAGGCCGACAATCTTATAAACAAAATATTACAGGAGGAAGTGGAGCAAGACGACCCAACCGATCGTGACAATGGGATTTTTCTCGAGTTTGATTTCGTGGAAAATCAGAAGCTACTCGATGTTGTTAGCGCTGAAAAGTTTGGCCTCATCAAACGCTTTCCTGAGACTAGACCGCATCTGTCAAGTGCCGAAGGAAAAGGAATCCATGAAGCAACTGTTGGACTCGAAGCAAACTTTTTTTTGACAACAAGAAATGCTGAAGGAGAACAATGTTATGAAGAGCGTGACTCGGTAACAGTGCAAATCAGAAATCAACAAGGCCATGACTGTGCTACGACAACGCAAGTCCAAGATAACAAGAATGGCACCTACAAGATCAGCTATTTTGCCAAAGAAACCGGAAAATGACTACATGTGCTGTCCCGCGTTTTTTTCACATACCCCTATAAAAAAAATTTAAATCAAATCTTGAATCAAAATCTTGAAACAAAATCTGAACACAAATCTTGATTCAAAATCTTATACCAAAACTTTTTACAAACCTTGAATCCAAGCGTAGCGTTTTATAGTATTTTATTTTTTAAATGCATGAAACTTTTGATCAAATATAATATTTTATTATATTTGCTCCTTGTCTTTACAACTGATCTGGAAATTAAATCTTTTTTACAGTGCTTACTCCAAAACTGTATTCAACACTTTATCCCAATATAAAATTCTCTTATACTCTTTTTCACACAAATTCTATTGTGCGTTTAAACTTGCTTTGATTTCATTTGATTCAACATTTTTTTCATATCTTTTTTCATCCTTTCTTAAAATGTTTTTTAGCTCTTTTAATTCTTTAAAAAACGATTCTCTTTCTTTAAAAAACAATTCTATTTCTGTTTTTGAATATTGTGTTGATTTATTTGAATCCATACTTATATATATACATTATATAATTTACAGTTCCTCTTTTTGTATTTTGATATTTTTCTAAATTTTGGATACATTGCTTTATCAATACTTTTAAAATTCTATTGTTAAACTCTTTATTAATTCATGCTTTTTCTCGCTTATTGTGTTATGTGCTTCATCCCTTGATTTTTCATTGTATTTGGCTATTGTTCTGTATCGTTTTTTGTTTATATTACAGTCATAATACAAATAATTATCTTTGGTGTTGTCTTTTATCTTTATTTTACCATCTAATTGAGCTATTCTTGATCGCAATTCTTTTTCAGTTTCTATTTGTACTTTATATTCAATCTTTTTAACTTTTTTCTTTATTGGATTCATTCTTATATTTATTAAATTATTTCCGTATTTGGTAGCATATTCTTCGATATATTTACTTTCTACTTTTTCAAGAGATTTTTTATCCTGACATGGACAGTTTACCAATAATTCTATAATCGGATCATGGTCTTTCAATTTATATACTTGGCTGTTTTTATTAGTTAAATGCCATTTTAAACGTGTTTTTATATCCTGACATGTACTGCCAATGTATTTTTTATCATTGTTAAATGAAACTATATATATTTTGCCATCTCTATACAAGCTATTTATTCGTGAATTAATTAGCTCAATATCGGGTTGTTTTCTTATTTTATAAACACTATTCAGATCGTTGTTATTTAGTCTAATATATTCTAATTTAGTAGTCCGCGATAAAGCAGTATAAAGCTGTTTTTTACACATCCTATTAGTATCAAATATGTTATACGGTTCGTTGATATTAGCGCCCTGATATTTGTATACAGTAATACAAAAGCTAGGAATAAAGTTATCCTCAAGTTCTTTTTGGTTAAACCAAAAATCATTTATGTAATATAAAGTGGTTTCTCTTTCTTCCTTGATATCTTCAATTTTGAATTGCATTGTATTATATATATCTTTGTCCTTGATATTTGATGTTGCTATTAGAGGCATATTTTTACAAACTACATAAGATTCTTTCTTGCTATTATAATTGAAATTTACCTTGTAATATTGTTTGTCCTTACAAAAATTTTCACAACAACGTTTATTCACATCTATTCGTGTTTTATTTAGATAACAAATGTTTTTCATTAATGTAGTATCTATTTGTTCAAACTTGTGTGATATTTTACCTTTTTTTAAAAATTTGTTTAGCATTTTGTAAGCAGGTACATCATATCGAGAACAGCCCTTGATATATTTTAATGTTTCAATATTTGGGCACATTTGATTGATAGCAGATGATTTTACATAGTCATATGATATCTGAGATCCGTTTTCCACTGGTGAGCATTGGAAAGAGTCTCCGAACAAAAATACTTTGATATTATGTTTTAAAAATGCTTGATATAACAAGGTCATATATTGGTTAGGTACCATAGAAAATTCATCAATAAAAAGGGTTTTTCCTTCAAGAGAGCTCATATCTCTTCTTTTCCATTCGCAAAAATATGAATCGAAAGTATGGCAATATTGATTTGTTTTATTGATATCGACATTATTTTTGATTAATCTAGATTTGACGTTTTCGATAGCTTTATTTGTATAGCTGAGTACCAATGGCTTGTCCTCTTTAATGACTAAATCGCAAAGTTTTTGTGTTTTTCCTGTTCCAGCTTTTCCATTGTATATGGCTCCCTCTCCTAAAAAATCCTTATATTGTGTCAAATCAATATTATCTCGATACCTCTTTTCAAAGTAAGAAAAACTACTATCAGTCACATATGCTTTTCCTATGCATTTTATATCAAATTTGATATCTTTTTTGTGCTTGAATAAAACTCGGGGATTTTGTATGAGAAATCCATCAGTATTTATTGAAATAATTTTACTCTCATCATCATAGCATTGGTTTAATAGCTTTAGACATTTTAATATAGCCCCTGATATCACGAATCGATTGATATTTGTATAGTCCGATATTAATCGTTCAATCTTAGTCTCTTTGATAAGAAATATATCATCGTAATTTGATATTGTAATATTTCTACTTTCGTTTAAAGCACTAGTCCAAGTGCATAAAATAGTATCAATATCTGATGAAATAAAACCATTGTTTGTTTTGTTATATTTGCGTCCTAAATTACCTATAAAAGCATTTACCATCATTTTTGCTTCCTTTTCATCAAAATTATTGAACATATACTCGATATACCCTTTGAAAGTGTCTGGTTTTAATGCTTTTTTTGATACGATTTTGTATTTTATCTGGCTCTTCGGCATATTTAACATATCGATGAGATATTTTATGAGATCCTTGTTATAAAAACCTGCCTCAATTTTAATTGGAGCATTAAAACATTTTAACATATACTCATCGATATAATATTCTCCATTATCATTTAAATCGTCTTCATAGTCAAACTCTTCGATATCGTCGTGAATCGTATATATGGGAATTGGTGATGAATTGTTTAATAATATGCTTGGATAGCACTTAGATATATCAATAGATACTAACTTCGATATATCTTCGTCTGTTATTTCGTCTGTAGTAGCAAATAAAAGAGCCCTTGGGTAATATTCGTCGAGAATTTGACGTGTTTTGATATTGTAAGATGACTCCGGTATATAACCATTTAATTGTTTATAAAGAGCTGAAGATATGCTTGTAAAACTTTGATTATACCATCTAAAATCATCCGATTTGTATATATCAAACAACTTGTCACATATACTCTTTCTTTCGTCATATTGATTGTTAAGTACATACATATTACGATTGTGATCAATAAAGCCATCCAAAACACCATTATTGTCCCAATGCATGTACTCGACATAGTAATTAGATTTTTTTGTGTATAGGTCTATTGCGATGGCCATTTTTGTATCTTTTGGTAATATAATAATTTGATTTTCACATGTAATTGACTTTATTTCATCTATATTAGTTAATTTTAGTATATTTTCGTGATATGAACTCCATTTGAATTCTGCCATATGTTTTAATAGGTTTTTGCATCTGCCTTGATTAGCTTTTGATGCGGTTATTTTTAAATTTTCATCTGTTATAGGCCACAAATGATGGTCTTTTACTATATATACAAGGCTACAAATACAATCATTTGCAATATGAGATACAAATTTTTTATATTGACTGTCAAAAGCATGAATAGATAACTTTGGATGACAAGCTGAACTCCATTTAATAATTTCATATGTGCTTATTCTTGGACCATCGAGGACGTACTCGTTTATTTCATCTCTTAATCTGCTATAATCATACTTTTTAAATCCTTGTTTGTTTTTAACTTGATCCCATATATAATCTATAACACATGTATTATTTCCATGCTTTTTAATTGGTCTTTGGTCTTTTAACAAGTAGTTTACAAGCTTAAGATTGCCCATTTTGTGTTTAATAAATTGTTTCTTTTTCAATACAATATAACTGTATTTTATGTGTGTAATATGCTCTCCCGATAGCATATTTATATTTGATTGTAAAATGGTATATAAACTGAATTTTAACATGTCTTCATGAGATATATCTTTTGGTATTATTGTTTCAAATGGACCATACGATTTTTGAATTTCGGAATTTAGTATATCATTTATTATTTTTACATCGATAGTTAATGATATGTTGGTGTTTTTATCCATTTTGTTCAGTCTTTCTTCAAATAAAGAAATAAACGATTGTCTGTATTTGTCTTTTGCATTTGATATATTCTGTTCACTTTTTCTTGCAAGAAATAAAGAATATTGCTCCATTTCAGATTCTATAATTTGATCTGTCTTTTTATCTCTGTGTTGTTTTTCGATATTTTGTATTTTATCGTATTTTGATTTGAATAGTTTGTCTCGTGTTTCATGTATTTTACTTAATTTTAGTTCTGTTGTAATGATTTGTTTTATCTTTCTGTGATATTTGATATCATTTATTACATTCTGACGTGTTTTTTTATTTAATAAATCTTTCCATTTATGGCCTAAAGCTTTGGCATCTTTTAAATATTGAGATGATAATTTTTTCAAATAGCTTTGATTTGTTTTATTCATATTAATATTATTAGAGAATATATTTTTAAATAATACGAGTTCTGGTGAGATCGTATTATTTTTTAGCGGGTTTTGAGAGCGTTTTTTGAGAGCGGGTTTTGATAATTTTTTTGTTTTCATTTTTTTTATACTATATGAAATTAGTATTTCTTTAAGTGTTTATAGTAAAATTATTTTTTTTATTTTTTTTAATTTCATGTTTTTGAATAACTAGATATATTTATATATTTAGTCATTGTTAAAGTGCATGAAAGTGTTTTATTGTGTATTGTTATTATCAATTATTTCAAATCTATCATCATCTTCTATTGCTTTGATAACAGCATTTTTGATATGTTTTTTTGACTTCAAATGTGTCCATTTAGCTGCTAATGAACTATCGTAATTACATATATCGCATTTCCATCGTTTATTTAACATATACTTAGTCTTTGAATTTTTGATAGCGTTTATTCTATCAGCGTCGTTATCATACTTTAAATTTCTTCCCATTTTCTCTTATTATACTATAAATGATATTTCTTTATATCTTTTACTATAAATATATTGTGCGTTTAAAAATAACCAGTAATAAAATATTATTGGTTGTCATCAACAACAATAACAGTATCATATCAATACTGTGTAACCAGCCTTATAGCCTTCTTCAATATATGTTACATAACTTGTCTTTATATATGTGACTGTTATAGTGCGTTTAGATATAAACAGATAATTATTTTCTTTAATATATATATAGAATGACTGATATAACATTAAATATCAAACACCTTTTAGAATCTGATCAAAGCTCGAATGATATAGCCTTCATTAATAAAATGTATTGTATTCAGAGCATCCTTAAAACAAATATTTGTATTATTAAAATGCTATCTTCAGACCTGAATAGCAGATCTGAAATATCAAATGAAGACAAAAATCATGTACGTTTAAAGTGTATACCTGAAGACCAGAAAAGACGACGTGGAAGACCTCGTAAAGATCAACATTAAATAAATAATTATTCAGTTTACGGTTTTAGCCATAAGTTATAAATGATTAATGACTAAACCATTGACCGAAAAAACCTGCTGACGCGTCAGCAGGTATTTTAATCTGGTGTGATTTCTATTGACCAATCATATTTCAACAAATTTTACTCAAAAAGTTTACACAAAAGTTTACACAAAAGTTTACACAAAAGTTTACTCAAAAGTTTACTCAAAAAGTTTATTCTGAAATTTACTGCCAAACACAGCTGTGCCGTGAAGTTATGTGTGTTATATATATAATGGTTTGTAATTCTGAAATCCACGATGAATTAAAAAATTTAAAAGAACCTATATGCCCTTTCTGTGATCAACTATTGATAAAAGGTATCAAGGATGCTGAGCAATGCTGTAGTAAGCAGGATATAGAAAATATAAATGGTATGGATGTCTGTCTAAATTGCGGTTTGGTTAATAGTTATGATTATGTCAGTGAGTACATTGATTTTTATGAAAATATGCATAGAATACGGCGAGAATCGGTATATCATCGTAAATACCACATTGAGAATGTTTTAAACGATTTATGTATTAAAAATGGAGTTCAATTGTCTCATAATCAGCGCGATAAGATTTACAAAGTGTTTCATGAGATCGATACTATTCTTCCATCTATAAATAAAAGAAGAAAGAGGATGATCTCAACGAAATATATTATAAGACAGCTGTTTAAAATGCTCGGTATCCCATACAATTTTATCTGTGTTACTGAATCGAGAAAAACGCTTGAATTTTATAATCGATATTGGGCAAATATTTTAGCATTAAAATCGTCCCAGATCGCACGGATTATTTGGTAAATTTATCATCATACTTGAGCAGATACCGATCGATTATTGGGCCGGTATCGCATATGTAGTCGTCAGTAGTTTTCATCATTAAAAAGATATTGGATAGTTCATATTCCCCCGTTCTTAACATGAATTTTATTGTATTAAGCAAGTGCTGATAGCTTTGATGAGCAAAAATTCCATTTTGAATTTTCAAATCGAGATTCTGATGCTTAAGCCAGCCTTGTATCAATAAAGCTCCCGTGCTGATTGTAATTAAACTGACGCCTCCTGTAACAATGCTTGATACTAGACCCCCAGAAGCAAAAACAATAGATAACGAATTACCTATTAATTTCAACCTTCTGAAGTGTTTTGTAGCTTGTTTATAAGCCCAGCACTTTTTATGATAAACTTTGTAGTATTCTTTCAATTCTTGAATTTGCGATTGATTTAGCTTGTCACTAATATGGTTCCATTCGAATATATTTTTGTGTTGTTTCGGCATATATATTATATACTTAGACTATGTTTTATTTCTATTTTTCATTCTGTTATACAATTTCCTTATATTTTGGATCAATCGTTCAATAGTTTTCAGTATCTCATGTATTAAATCTGGAGTTTTCATATAATAGTGAGTTAGATAAATTTATTCAAAGAAAATTCCTCCAGCTTTGTCTATAAACATGACTTTGTGATACTCTTTACTATTCACTGACATTGCTGTGTTACTAAAACCGATTCTTTGTACAAAGTAATCTGAAGAAATTTTAATGCTAGATGTATTGATATTAAACCCAGAAAATGTTTGATCAATACTCATAACATTATTGCAAACAGCGATTCTAAATTGATTCCCTATTTTAGTATACCAGAGGTTTAAAAATTTAGTTATATAAACATCTCTGATTTGCTCTGTATATGAATCTAACCCATAATCAAGGAATAGCTTATTCTGCTCCACTTTTAACCATGGGTATTCAAAGCTACTTGCATCGATAAATTCAATTTTAATCCTTTTATTATCATTGGTCTTGTAGTCATATTTGAATGCCATATATATAGTCCAGTCATTGGATTCATTGATATTTTCATTTAAATTAATTACGAAAACACCTTTAAAACCCCCTTTTTGTTCAAATTCTGTTATCAATTTAGTAGTTTGAAAAACGAGATTACTACCTAAGCCAGACACTACAGCACCATTGCTATCTGACATGATGAAATTTGATGGATCTAATAAATCGAAATAATACTCAAGTATTTCATTATAGTAACTTTTGGGCTGTAACAATTTGATTTTATTTTCAAGGGAGATTTTGAGAGCATTATTGTAACTATTTAACTGTTTGAAATTCACGGCTTGATCATCAGTAGTACCTTCTTCAATACCATAAATAGCCTGTGTATTCATATTGATTGGTGTATTGAAAACAATTTGATTATTAGCTATATAATATATTTGATCGTATATGGTAGGATCAACGTTACTTTGAAAGCTCTTAATCCCATAAATAACGAGGTATGTTTGCAATTTTTGGACATATGAGTGTCCATGCTTCATTTTTAATACGATATCGATATACAAATAGTTGTTGGGATGTTGCTGATATTTATTAATTTGTACTAGAGTTCTGGAATAATCATCATGAGTTCGTGTAGTTGTTTTATTCACGGTGTCTAATAATGAGACGGCATCGATATCGATGGTATTTTTGTCAATTTCTGTTGGATAAAATATTTCAATTATCATCGTGTAATGATCGATTTCATATGAGTACATGTTGATACCTAATCTGCTTGAGTAGTAATTTTTCGAACTATCAAGAAGTAATTTTGCATCTATCACCTTTTTATTGATTTGATGAACAGGATTTGGATGCTCAATTGTGTCACCAAGTTCAATGTCATTTTCTTCAGACAGTTGATTGTATTGATCTGTCATAATTTTATCGAATACATTTTTTTGATCAATTGGACTAACGTGTGATTCACTCGTATGATCAAGCACGTATTGGATTTTTTGAGCTAAGACACCTCCTGTTTTCTTAGTTAAAAAAGTATCATCAGCGTACGATTTGTCTGCCTTGCTCTGAAGAGATTGGGCTAGAATTCCACCTGTCTGTTTTGTCAAAAAAGTACTATCGGCATATGTTTTATCAGCTTTAAGCGCATCTTTTGAGTCAATATACCTTTTATTCATAACGTTAGACATATTACTATAGCCTTGATCGAAATTCGGTACATTTATTATGCTGTTAAACGTTTGTTCATTATTGGTACTAAGATCGGCTTTGTCAGTGAGTTTGTTATTTAGCTCTGATCTTAACTTATTGTCTTGTAAATTCACGTATTTGACATTCGGTATTGAACGGTCATTATATAACCCATCGTAATAATCTTCAGTATTTTGAAGTGATAAACCTACGCAATCAAAATGTGTTTCGTCACTGTTTTTTTTCATTAAAAATTGGTTAACATACCGTTTATTGACAGCACTCCCTAAATCCTTGGCGTAGGTATCTAGATCGGCATCAAAGGCTACGTCATCCTGAGTTTTTAGACCGAATATTTTCTTCTTGTCCATATCATAATCACCAGAAGCTGTCAGTTTAAAACCAATTGCAGGTTTTGCACTTTGAGAATATTTGGTATGCATAAAATCATTTTCGTCATTAATGTACCCCATTTTCTGTTAATATGTTAGATTAAATCTTCTCATCGAAATTTTTTGTTATGAATTTACGTGGTTTATCAATATATAAAAAGCTGAATGGGTCTTTAGTTGCTTGCTCGTATAGCTCTTTTGGAATACTGTTTTCACGGCATATCAGTGACCTCTCATTAGCACTTGGGAATTCGTAAATACAGAAATGCGAACAGTTAAGTCTTATGTCTTTTTTCGTTTTAAAATAGCTTTGAGACAAATATATCACGCTACAGTTTTTATGTCTCCCTTGTATAAAATAATCGATTAATGGTTTTTGATTTTTATCACAAACATAATCGTCAAATATCACGAGCTTTTGATTATCATCATTTAGTTTAGAAACAGGAATTATTTGGTCGTTACTAGCTTCAATAATGTTATAACCAGCTTCATCGCTTATTGGTTGGAACACATTGATAAGATTCTGGTATTTAGACTGGTCTAAATTTTTTGCATATAAATATATTTTATCGAAATATAATAAATTGTAAATCATATGCATTAAAGTATTAGTCTTTCCCATATTACTCGGAGCGCAAAGTAGCATACGAAAACATTGATTTGGCATGAAATCGTATACTTGTTTAAAGTTCGAGACTATATCGTCTTCAGTGTCATAATTTGGTATTTTCATATCTATATATATCAGTTATATAATATGAAAGACGCCTGAAAGACTGATGAAAGACCGATGAAAGACTTCTGGAAGACCGATGAAAGACTGATGAAAGACTTCTGGAAGACTGATGAAAGATTGATAATAATCTACACTAATATATATAAATGAGTCTATTAGCTTGGCAAAAAATTGCTGATCAAAAAGAAGAAGTTGAAAATCAAATCAAGAATATTAATAATCAAATAATGTCTTCAAAATTGCAAGATGAATTAGGACAAATCAAATTCATAAAAATGTTTAAACCAGTAACATCTCGTCTCGACACACAAATTGAAGCAACTAAAAAGTTGAATAATAATAAAGGGGTAAGAGAGGGTGATCCTCTTCCAGAATATCCAATTGAACCAGAAGATGAGGATGAGGATGAAATGCCAAATTATCCACCCCCGATACCAATTGATGAAGATGAGGATGAAGATGAAATGCCCAATTATCCACCCCCGATACCAATTGATGAAGATGAGGATGAAGATGAAATGCCCAATTATCCACCCCCGATACCAATTGATGAAGATGAGGATGAAGATGAAATGTCTGATTTTGAAGTATCACCCTCAATAGAACGGAAGAGAAAAGAATGGGCTCCTAGTTCAGTCAAAAATGCTGATCAAAAGAAATTAGATAATGAACGCAAATATCTAGCTGAAGAAAGACGTCGCGTCAACGTTTTATTAGGGAAGCTCTCGAAAAGTGGTAAAAATTATGTTAAAACGGGAAAGTATCGTGGGGTATCATATGATGATCTATTAAAACAATCAGATAATTTTACAAAACAAATTAACAATATTGAAAACCAGTTGTTATTAACTAAGCAAAAAATACAACGTATGGAGTACAAACGGGTTCCTTTCTCAGCTTTGGATTTACAGGAAAAATCAAAAAAATTAAAAAAGACCCCCCGTAAAACTAAATATAAAAAAAAACCAGCCATAGAAAAATCATTATATGATAAGATAGAGGGTATGAGGAGGGACACAGCGCCTGATTCTGATAGAGAAGACGATGAATGGGAAGGTGGTGGTCTAGCCCATAATTATAAGGCTATTTATTACAGAGACCCTGAAAAACTTATTGAAAAACTGGATTTAATTTGCGGAAGCATTAACGCTGGGAATACGAGTTATGAATTAAAAAACCAAGGTATTACAATATTGGATGAACTGTTAAGAGTAAAAAGAATTACAAAGCGTCTATATGAAAAAATTTATAACAACTATTTTATCTAATTTAAATATATATAATGGAGAAGCATTTAATACTTAGTTCATTCAGGGCGAAAAGACAAGCCAATAATTATAATCAGAAAGCACATGATTTTACAATTTATCTTGACCAGCCTTTATTCCTTGATCCAAATAAAAATTATGAGATGGCACTAGACGAAATAATCAGTATGACGTATAGCTGGTATAATATTTCGGCTTCATTCACCAATAATAAGATTAGATATCGAAAAACAACAGGTAGTGATACAAGTTTTAAAGATATCGTTTTTCCAGATGGCATGTATTCATATAGTGACATTGATACTTTTTTAAAAAATACAACTGGTAAAGATGGTGATGATTATCCATTTTTAGTTACGTTTGATTTATCATTATTTAGAACAATAATAACCATACAGCAAAATTATGAATTAGATCTATCTGTATCAGACTTTAATATGATACTGGGTTTTGATAAGAAAATTTTATCAGCTGGAAGCAACATCAGTGATAAAATACCTGATTTAACAAGGAGCGTTGATATGATATGTATTCATTGTGATTTAACTCACCGATCATTGACAGATGAATCAAAAGATGTATTATTTTGTTTTAGTATCATAGCACAAGGAATTCGTAGATCTTTTCCTTTTACTATTGAACCGAGAAGGTTGAAATTTTCACCAATTAATAAAAATAGTATTGATTCAATCAGACTATATATAACCGATTCGTATAATCGTCCCATTGATTTAAATGAAATCGATACGGCGTTTCATATCGTTATCAAAGAGGTGAATTAATCTAAACTAATAATATAAAATGAATCGAGTATACGAATGGTCAAAATTTTATAACCCTAAAAAAGGTTTATATCAATATCGTCATAAAGGATCAGGTTTAATAACTAATGATTTAGAAAATATCGGACAATATGCTAAAAAAATGGTAAAATATCTCAATAAATCACCAATAATCAAAGCACAAAAGAAAAGTTTAAAATCCGTGTTAAATAGAAGTGAAAAAGCTGGTGATCTTATTTTGAAACGATTAGCACAATTGAAGTAAATTATCTAATCTAATAATATAAATGAGTTTCAGAAGCATAGAAAATGTTGAAAAAGTTGATTATCTCCGATTCAATCTGCAAACACCCATTATTCGACCTGCAAATGGGCTATATCAGGAAAAAACAGGGTATATATTCAATATGACTGATAGGTCTAGTTGGTTTGATTGGTATAATGGGTATTTTATCGTGAAATATAAACTTGAGAAAAAGGCTGATGGATCGAACATTGCGGTCAATGCTCTAGAAACACCTGCGCTAACGTCAACGATAAATGATAGTACCAGTATTATAAATCACATTATGATAACTTCAGGAGGTAAAAAACCTTACGATGGTAATGACATGCATAAAATCTGTTTCATAAAAGGATTGCTTGAATTTTCTGATGACTATAGCCGTACAGTAGCTACCAATTTCAATTGGTATCTCGACGATAGAGCTGTATTAGCTGGCGATTTAAGAACAGCCCCAAAAGTAGGAGCAATTAAAAGAGCTGAATTGTGTTCACAATCAAAAGACGTATACGCAATCATTCCGTTAAATAGGTTTTCAATTTTTCAAGAACTCCGCGATAAAATGATACCACCAATGCAAATCGAACTAAACATAACACTAAATGATGATAGAGAATTTATTTATAGAGTTGCTGGGGATGAAACACGATATGTTGTTCAAGATTTTCAGTTATGGCTACCGCGTTTAAACTTTACATCAGCAGGACAAAAATTAGTGAATAGTAGTTTTTTAACAGCAACAAAATGGACATATTTAAGAGAATTTATTAAACATTCATCGCCAACAACTGCTATTTCTGGGATATATCAAATTACACCAGCTATTAAAAATGCAAAACATGTTTTTGTATATCTGCAAAGAAACAAGTCAAATAATGAATTAGAAAACCCCTTTATTTTTGATACTTTTAAAATAAATGCGGGTGATAATGCATGTACACTATCTACCTGTCGATTGCAACTTGGAAATTCATATTTTACTCCAGAACTAGAGTATGATTGTGATTTTAAACCAAGATTATATAATGACATTCAAGAATATGCATTCAGAACCAACGACTACAATACAGGAACTCAGTTAAATTTACAAAATTATTCTGAATTATTTCCTGTTATCTATTTCGATTTAAGAAATCATAAGGAATCGGTTACTGATGATCCAAAACAGTTATTGTTTCATTACAGATTGAATGTACAAGCTACTGACGATTATATGATATACGCTGTAGTTCTTTATGAAGAAAAAATTGTAATTGACAAAATTGGGAATGAACTTATTTTTATGTAATATTTAATCTAACACTATTATATATAGAGCAAGACTATGAGCACAAAATATATTTCAGCATATATTCATTTAACAGAAGGCCAAATGAAAAAGCTAGCCAGAGCAATCAAAAATTCAAGTGAAGTGAGTTTATTGATTGATAAGCATCAGATCAAAAAGAAGGGTAATACTGAGTTATACCTTACAAAAAGACAAATAACACGGCACAATAAAGTAAAAAGTGAAGGAAAAGGCATTACACTGACTTTATCTAAAGCCCAAATAAGTAAAATGCGAAGGGATATGATTGGAAAAGGAATTCAAGTCACTCCCCCTCAAGGAGGGACAGGAATGCAAATAGAATACCCTTATTATTCACCACAAATCATTAGGGAGCAAAGACCAAAAAATGGTGGCAAAATCAAACTACCAAGTAAGAAAGATGTATTATCTTACAGATCTCCTCCAGTAATAGGATCATGGGGTGAATATGATAAATTTCTTAGAACAGGTGGATTAGTGCTTCCAAAAAAAAAAATCTTAAAACCGAAAAGAAAGTAATAAAGCCAACATTCCATAAGAATATACCGATGAGTAATTTTGATCTAATAAAATGGTGCAGATATTTAAGCATCCCAATTAGTGATGTTTTGTCAAGGGATAAAAGAGTACCACATAACCATAAACAAGCATTATTTATTTACAATCTTGAACCATCTTATATGAGCGGTAGCCATTGGGTTGCAACTTATGTAAAAGATATGGTAATCAATTATTTTGATAGTTTTGGTATGCCTCCATTTCAAGAAATAGTCGATCACGCAAAAAAGAAGAATTTAACATTGATACATCAAAACAATCAGATACAGAATATAAATACAACCACATGCGGATACTTCTCTTTATACTTTCTCAACGAAATGAATAAGGGAAATTCGTATTATAATTTATTAAAAGTGTTTGACATATATGACACAATGAATAATGAAAAATTCATTCAACATTATTTCAGAAATATATAACTCATATATATACAATGACTAAAACGTATTGCGTACGTGAAAAAAGACAAACTAATTCAGTTCCTAGTTCTGAAAAATATGTGAGAACAAAAAACAATCGTTTATTGCTCAAATCAAAATGCGCTTCTTGTGGTATTACTAAAACCCGTTTTGTTAGTGAGAAAAAAGGGCGTGGAGTAGGTGAAACGATTAACAAAAAGGTCGGCGAAAAGATTCCAGGGTTTCAACAGGCTCAAGACTTAGCATCGGCTATCATGGCAGTTACCGGAGGTGATAAAGATCTATTTAAAAAATATTGGCGCGGTGACTTTGCTAAAGGTATATTTAATAAAAAAAGCGGGATTCAGACATCTAATTTTTGGAAGCCCGCTGGTGCATATGCACATGAAAAATTTAATCCATCATGTAATTACACAGAATATAAAAACGGCAAATGGATTAATCATTATTGCGATTAATATCTAATCAATATATATAATGTGCCAATCATACTGCGTTTCATGTAAAAGATATACCGATTCAATAAATCCTAAAAAAGTCAGAAGCAAAAATAACCGGCTCGTGGAGAAATCGATTTGTTCTATATGCAAAAAGAATAAAAGCAAATTCATCAAAGAGCATTATGGCGGGGCTCTTGATATTCAAAAACACTTATCAAAACTTGGAGAACTACACATGAGAACACCTACAGGCAAAAAGTATAATTATTGTGGACCTGGAACTAAATTAGAAAAAAGATTAGCATCTAACGATCCTAAATATAGAGATCCAATAAACAATCTAGATAGCATATGCCAACAGCATGATATTGACTACAGTAATTCAAAATCACTAGCTGATAAACATAAGGCAGATGATCTTATGCTTAAGAGAATATCAAAAATACCATTTAAAGACCGTCCGTGGGGAACAACAGGGGTACAAGCTTTAATCGCTAGTAAAAGAAAAATCGGATTGGGTATAAAAAAAAGAAGCCAAAAAACGTAAAAAGCCGTCGGGTGAAGAAAACTGGCAAGAAAAATTAGCTGATGAATTACACACGCAAATAAAGAGAAACTTTACTCGACGGCGTGTTATTGTGAATCATATTGACGAAATATGGTGTTCGGATTTGGTTGAAATGCAACAGTTCAGTAAATGGAACAAAGGCTACAGATATCTTCTCATGGTACTGGATGTTTTTAGTAAATATGGTTGGATAGTGACTTTGAAAGATAAAAAAGGTGAAACAGTAACTCAAGCATTCAAAACAATATTCAAAGAGGGGCGTAAACCACAATATCTTTGGACTGATAAAGGGAAAGAGTATTACAATAAAAATATGAAGGAGCTTTTGGAAAAGAATGGTATAACACTATACTCCACCGAGAACGAAGAGAAGAGTAGTGTTTGTGAACGATGGAACAGGACAATTAAAACCCGAATGTGGAAGCAGTTTACCGCACAAGGCAATACTATGTATGTTGATATGTTGCCCAAATTAGTGAAGCAGTATAATAATACCAAACACTCAAGCATTAAAATGACACCCGTAGAAGCATCGAGGAAAAAGAATGAAGGCTTAGTATATTTCAATTTATACGGTGATATGAAAACATCAAAACAGAAACCGAAATTCAAAATAGGTGATAAGGTTCGAATATCGAAGTATAAAAGAAATATTTTCGATAAAGGGTACACGCCAAACTGGACAGAAGAAATTTTTACCATCGATAAGATACAATACACTAATCCTATTACTTACAAATTGAAAGATCTCAATAATGAAGACATACAAGGAAGTTTTTATGAACCTGAACTGTTAAAAGCAAAACAGGACGTATTCAGAATTGATAAAGTCATTCGGAGGGATTATAAGAAGAAACAAGCTTTAGTGAAGTGGAAAGGATATAATGATGATTTTAATAGTTGGATACCAATGAAGGATCTACAACATATATAAAATTCGTGCTTATTGACTTAGGCATCTTGAATCAATTCTGAGAATAAAAGTTTATTTTATGACAAACGTTTATATAAAAGTTTGTATAAAAGTTTATTGTAATATGATTGGTTAGTTAATATAAACAATAGAACATTCGAATCTATTGTATTGAACCAAATATTATGAAACCATGACAATAATGCAGATGTTTAACCTTGAACTATAAAATATTAATCACCATAATTTTAAAAAAGTCATAAATATATATAAAAAATAACGAATCACAAGAAATATATAACATTAAAAATTTACCATAACTGTCGGTTAAAAATATATAAAAATTTCTAAAGTATATATATAAATGGTTGAAGTTCGAAGATATTTTACTGAAAAAGACAAGATGGATGCAAAAAGAAGGTCCAAGACTTTATATGCATCTAAAAAGGAATGGTTTTGTGTCATTTGCAATAATTATAACTATAAATTATCCGGTAAATGGAGACATCTTTTGACACAAAAGCATATTAATAACAGCATCATTTACAACAAAAAATCAGATTAAACGCACTGTATAAATGATATAAAAAATAATGTATAATAAATATTATAATGACATCAAATTACATCAAAGAAAAATTCGTTGAGATGATGAATATCATAGAAAAACATTGCATTAAAGACAATACACTTTTCTTACAATTAAGTGAAAAGGAACAATCAAATAGATTAGTTAACATTTGTACTGATCTCGGTATTATATCAAATATGATCCTACATAAAAACATGTTCAAAAATCTGATAAAAATACAAAAATATTATATTGAAAATGTAATATAAGACGTTCATTTTAAACGCACTAAGATGCAAGATTTTTAAAAAAGAGTATAAGAGCATTTTTTAAATAAGGTGATTTTTGAAATAAATTTCAAAAACATCATAAAACAAGGCCCGAAAAGCTTCTTACGAAGCTTTTTTACCCACCAAGGCCTTGTGATTTTTTAACATTCGTCCCATCCCCCTCCTCGATCTTACGATCTGCGGTGCCGGACTCATTAAAATCTGCTTCGCTTGGTTTTTCCAGATTCATATTTCAGTTATGATTTCAAGGCTTGTTTAAACGCACTGTATCCAAAATTTTGAAAAAGGTATAAGAGATTTTTTTATTTTGATCCTAAGGTTGACCTAGGGTTGGTTTTTCAGGCTTGGTTTTCAGTTTTGATTCCATTTTGGTTTTCAGTTTGGCTTCGAGGTTTGGTTTCATTTTTGATTCTATTTTTGATTTCATTTTTGATTCCAGTGCTGTGCAGTAGTATAGGAGTTGTGTGAAAAAGAGTATAAGAGAATTTTATATTGGGATAAAGTGTTGAATACAGTTTTGGAGTAAGCACTGTAAAAAAGATTTAATTTCCAGATCAGTTGTAAAGACAAGGAGCAAATATAATAAAATATTATATTTGATCAAAAGTTTCATGCATTTAAAAAATAAAATACTATAAAACGCTACGCTTGGATTCAAGGTTTGTAAAAAGTTTTGGTATAAGATTTTGAATCAAGATTTGTGTTCAGATTTTGTTTCAAGATTTTGATTCAAGATTTGATTTAAATTTTTTTTATAGGGGTATGTGAAAAAAACGCGGGACAGCACATGTAGTAAAATGTGACGCATCAGTGAAGGTAAATGAAGGTCATGTCCGTGGCAGCCCCTTTAATATTCAAGTGAAGCCCAGACAGTACAGACCCGTGTTGTCTTTTGGACAACAAGGCTCAGCTGCTGGAATGCTAAACAACCCTTGGGGAGTGGCAGTCAACGAACGTAATGAGATTGCAGTGACGGATAATGTTAACAATAGAGTTCAGATATTTAGTAGTGATGGGACGTGGTTTAGATCGTTCGGTAGAAAGGGTAATGAGCAGGGAGAATTTGACTTCCCTGCTGGGATAGCTTTTGATAAAAATGGGAATATTATAGTGGTGGACAGTAGGAACCACCGAGTTCAATTCTTTAGTGGGCAGGGTGAGTACTTGAACCAGTTTGGTGAGAAAGGAAATCTTGATCACCAGCTAATGCTTCCAACTGGCTTGTCTGTTAACTGTGACGGAAATATCATTGTTGAAGATACAAATAACAAACTAGTTAAGATGTTTTCTCCAAGTGGTCAGCTTTTACAGAAAATTAGCGGGGAGGGTTGTCTCACCTATCCCATTCACTGTGTCCAATATGAGAACTATCTTATAATATCCGACAGTGATGAGTATTGTATTAAAGTGCTCGACGGTGAGGGGAATTTTCTGTACAAATTTGGAAAGAAGGGGGAGGGGGATGGGAGGTTCAATGCACCTGGTTGCTTGTCAGTTAACAAGGCAGGACACCTGATGGGCTGTGATAAAGATAATCATAGAATTCAGGTTTTCGAACTGAGTGGAAAGTTTGTAACAAAGTTTGGAACAAAAGGGAGCGGGATAGGAGAGTTCATTAGACCAGTCTCTACAGCAGTTCTTAGTGATGGTAGGATAGTCGTGACTGACTTCCTTAATCATCGTATCCAGATTTTTGAGTAAATATAATATCCGCTCACCAGTGATATAATATAAATCGAATTCTCTTATGATTTACTTGTGTTTTCTGTTCATAATAGTTTAACTGAACAAGTAAGGTTTAAATTGTTTTCCTTGTTAGTCTTGGGTCTGGGTGGAAAAACTTCGATCTTTTTTTCGGTTATCAGTAAGTTGAGCCATTTGTAAGTTGAAAATCTTGTCATTTGGTTTTAACCCGATCCAGACCATTTTCTACCAGTATAAAATAGTTGAAAAAAAAAAACAATTTTAATAATATGCGATTAAGGAACCTGTTGTAAATTGTAACACAGTAACGTGTAGACTGAAGTTATTGTTCATGTATAACTTTATTTTTTGAAAGCATTTTACACATTTGTATACTTACTAAAAAAAAATAGTAGTGTATGTTGTGTGACATTAATCCGATTTTTTGACTTTTTTGCTTTATTATAAGCAAATATGTAACGATTGCTAACATGGTAATGTGTGAAAATAAATGATGACTTTTTTTTCTTAAACTGTGGTTGAGTTTTAAATGATGACACTAAAGTCGAGGGGGTGTGGACTGACTGCTTGAAGACACTTTATTCTTGAATCGACGTGAACATTTCCCCAGCTGTAAACTGGGTCTGAGCTGAATCTTTTCCTGTTAAAAAGCGTTTAATTCCCTTTTTCTTTACCTTCCTTTGCTAAGTGGAAATAACGATGTACACAAATAATACCGCGGTCAAGATGCATTTTCTTTCTGCTCTTTACTGCTGTGATGGTGTAAGCGGACCTGCTTAAGAAAAATGTTTCTCCGACTGTAGTTCGAAGGTCATACGAACGGTTCCGATCATCTTTCGAACTTTTCCGAAGATAAACAAAGTTTCCCAAAGACTTTCAAGGAAGTTAAGGAGACGTTTGAACTCACTCACGATACGAAATATCTTGTCAAATCAAATTTACGCTGCGCTCGCTTTTTTTGGGCACCAAAACGTGGGGGGCTGAGCCGCCCAAATTTCGTTTGGGGGGCTACAGCACACACCCCCCCCCCCCCCATGCTATCAGATCAACTAACTAAACATATATGATCGAAATCAAAAACTTAAAAAAAAAAACAGAATACTGAACAGCCACAAACAGCTCACGCCAACGCCCAACGCTACCTCTGGAGCCACAACACATCGTTTGCCTGGTCATGCTCACTCTATTACAAGAACAGACTCGACTTTGTTTCCACTTTACAATGTCTCCCGTGACGCCCTTCTGATACATAGAGGGTTGAACATTTTCACCGGATGATATCAACCGTTGGAGTATGACAAAGTAAAATCTGCGTCGAGCCTATAGTGGCCCATACCGCCTGAGCTTATCCCGGTTTCCGTAGAATTAACCAACTAGGAGTATTTCTACTCACTCACTGAATGGGATGCTAGTCCATCGCAGGGTTCCCCCAACATTAATTAACCGTTACCTATTTATACACCTGGGTGGGGTTCCAAATCACCAAGGGAAAAGATCTGGGGAACGAGGTTGGGGTGTACAGATGGTTGCATTATCAGAGTAAAGTGTCTTGTCCAAGAACACAACACAGTGACTCCGGCCATGGCTCGAACCCGGACCGCTCGATCCGGATTCCAGCGCACTTACCATTAGGTCGCCGCGGCTCCCATCTTGCTTAAAATGACTGGGATTATTGCTGCTCCTTGCTTTAATCCTTGGACGAAATTGAATCCAAACCGATCTAAACCAAAACACAGTATGACAGGGTTTTTGAGTTAAAATTTCCGAAAGCTAAAATAAAATGTGTTTTGTAACAGGTCATGCTGTTGCTATGGTAACTTGTTTTGTTATGAAGATGACCGCAACTTGCTCACCAATGTTTGGGGGCATTCGTTTGATATCATTATTGTAGCATTAACTAATAAAATGTTGTGATATTGATCATCAAATTGCTAGAAACTGTTGCCAGCCACATCCAATTAAACCCAACTTCTTCGACTTGTATAACTAAGCAGCGCAAACACTACAAACTTCTTCATTGTTTCATTTTGTGTTTCATTTTCAGAGGCGGTCACATCAAAAATCAATCTCTCCATGTAACATGGGAGACGGTAACCGCTTAAAACACGTTCGGACGTTGGATGAAGACTGTAGCGGCTTTAGCAACCAAGCGTTTTTGTGGGAATGCGATACCAAATAATTTCCAAAAAAATAGAAAAAAAATAACAATCTCTTCAATCTCTTTTCTTTGCGTAGGATCAGTTTGCCGTTTTACCAAGAGAATACGAGTCACATTCGCATGGTTTTACTTACAGTATCTAAAGATTTTGACTGATCCAGGTCTTCAAAAGATCAGTTACTTTTCACTGGTTTGAGCTGTCGTTTGCCTTTATTCGGGTCGTGTTTTGAATGTAACCTTAATTATAATTCACCTGGCAATAGATCTTACTGATCATGTCTCACTAGGTTCTGTGATTGTAAAAACGCGACGAATAAGCCGGATGGTCTTTTCTTCGGGGGGGGGGGGGGGGCGGACTTATTAATGGCATTTTTCTATTGAGTGTCGTTAATACAAAACCGAAGTGAACACTTTGGCCAATCACAAAGAACACCGACAATCCAGTCAAACAATCAAAGCACGAAGCAAATAAATGTCATCTGTAAGAAGGGCGGGAAATACGAGTGTGAGTAAGTCACGATTGGTTTTGGTTGATTGATTGATAATGGGCCCCTGGTGGCGTGAGTTTTTTTTTTAAGCCTATCACTTAGCATACTTACTCAGAACAAGAGCTCAGAACCAAAGCAAATGCGAATTACTTTCCAAAATCAAGTGAAAATCGCTCCATTACGTTGCGTGACGCGTTGAGAATAATTTCGTGAAAGAAAAATATATTTCGTGGATTATTTCGCGGGTATTTTCCTTTTGAAAATCGTAGCATTTGCAGAAATTTGTGTGGCTGTGGCAAGAGTTGCCACACAACCGTTACAAGCCTTTGTCAATGTTACAACGTTTAAACATCGTTTAAGTGAAGTAGGTTCATCTCTCCTTTTTCTTTCAACTAAAGTTTTCACGCTTTTTTGTTATTACGATATCTGTGTGAATTTTCAACTTCTATTTTATAACAAACCATTATGGACATGTACCATAACATTTTTGGAGTTAATTATCATAAGGAATTTTCCATTTTTAAAAACTGGCTTGCATTTTGTTTGGAGGGTAGGTGATGTTTGTCAAAAAAAAAAACTTAAATTTGTAAAATGTAGTGATTTGAATCAGAAAATACGTTCTACATGTACAGTCATATAAAAGTGAATGTAAAAACTCTCTGGACACAAAAGGTATGCATTTGAGCTAGGTGGCCATCAGGCCACCCCTAATCCCTGGTGGTTTCAGTGCCCTGGAGTAACTTGAGGAGTATTTCTTCTCCCCCTGAGTGTGATGCTAATCCACTGTCAGGTTACCCCCAATATTTTGATCTCCTAGTATCCACTTATATACATGTACTTAGGCAAAGAGAGGCACCATAAGGGTAAATCATCTTTGCTCAAAAACACAACACAATGACCCCAGCCAGGACTGGAACCTGCAGAGTGGCCAGTGGCCAGTGCACTAACCATTAGGCCACAATGTGTGCTGTCTAAGCGTGCTAGAGCCTAGCTTGTCAGAATCTAAATGTACACTTGTAACGGCCAAAGAGGCCAGCACTTAACGTCTGTTTTCACTGGCATGAAATGGCTAGGAGAAAATGCAACTGGAGGTCGGAATTTGCAATGATCACAGGCTATCTCCCATTAATTTGTGTTACGTTTCCCTATCAAATGCTAGTACTTATTTATACTCCTGGGTGGTCACATAACATTTGCAAAGGGGTTTTTGTTAACAAATGAAACTATACTAATTTTCAATATAATCCGAATGTCTTAAGAATTAGGGTGGGGGGGGGGGGGGGCAGTGTGGAGGTACATGTAGCGTCAGATGTCAGAATATACATTACAAATAGAGTGAGGAAGAGTGACCAGATTGAGATGTTATCTTGCCCAACTGACCTGGAATTAGAGCAGTTATCACTTGAGTGTCGAAAGTAATTTGCGTTTGCATTGGTTTTGCATTACCTCGCTCAGTGATTAAAAAATCTCGTAAAAATCTCGCGCCACTCTCTCGACCAATCAGCACTAAAACCAAAACCAATCGTGACTCACTCGCGCACGTTTTCCCGCGCGTCGCCTCAGCTACATGTATTTGCTTCGAGTTTTGATTGGTTCACTGGATTGTCTGTGCGTTTTGTGATTGGCCAAAATAATTACTTTTGTTTTGGTTTTACGACACTCAATTAAAAACTGCTCTATAAAACTATTATTACGTCAAGTCAGTTCTGTTGGCCAAGACACTTTACTTTCACACTTCCTCTCTCCAGCCATGAGTAGATAAATTTTAAGTAAAGTGGGTTACCCGCGAATTGTGGGCATAACCTGACAAAGCTTTATTCAGGTGAAGAAGCGAATCTCCTATTCGCTTCATAGTTCGCTTCGCTTCATACTACGAAAACTGGGGTGAAGTGACAGCACTAATGAACCATTAGCCATCTGGCTCCTATGTCCATTAGAATGGAAAAGACTTTGACATTAACCTAATTCCATGGCTGTTGTCTTATACTGAACATGTTACCTGACAGGGTACGACTTGGTTCCAGGCCAAACTCGATATCGAAGTGAGCAGAGCATCAAAAACTGCAATAAAAGCTATTGAACGGCAGGGCGGGAAAATCACTTGTGCTTATTATAACACACTGGGGCTTCGCCTGTTACTCAAGCTAGAAAAGTTCGAAGGACGCAGGATACCCAGAAGAGCTCGTCCGCCAAGAATTTAATTCATGGAATATTACACAAGCGTAGAGAACAGAGGATATTTAGCGGATCCTGTTGAACTTGAAAACGCCAGGCTACAAACATACAAGCTTGAAAATGAAGTGGATTAATGCCTACCGTGCGTTAGGTGATAATGGGTTTCGTGAAATGGTGGGTTTGGTGAAATGTTGTAATTAAAAGATGTTTGAATCAAAGATATCGCCTGGTTTTCAATTAGACGTTCACCAATCCCTGGGAGGGAAGGTGTAAACTCCTATCTCTTTTTTTCCTTATAACTTTCTTTTCATTTCATAAAAATTAACCTATTAGTATTACAAATAACATTGTATTTTTTAGAGCAGGCGGAAAGATCTCCAGATTATATCTCAGAAGCGTTTTACAAAACAAAGTTTATATTTCAAAAAAAAAAAAATCTGAGAAAGTTAATGTATATAGGATATGCTCTACTTCAATGTAAAAATGACGTCAAGATATCCGTATCTGTGTCAACAGTTCAGAAACAAGCATAGCCTTCGTAGCAGGCGCCTGTGTAGTTTTCGAGCACGCGTAGACGGCCACGCGAGGAAAAATGGACTCGCGTGGACTTCTCGACACTTCATTCCGGATGCTGACCAGAAGGATCGCGGCCTCTGGGGACGAGAATGCGCGCCCTCCGAAACAAGGCGCCTGCTACGCAGGCTAAAACATGTAATACAACACGTACTTCCTTTCCGAAACCAGGCACCATAAAATTTACACAAATTTGCATACATCTTAATGATCTGTCTGATTGTTCAACTGATAATCAAACAATATCTTCAAATTAGCTTTTGCAATTTATTCCTGAAAAAATAGAAGGCGGCCGACTGAAGGAATGTCTGCTAGAAACGAATACGAGTGTAGAAACTATTAACAAAAGATTTTTTATACCATTGTCCTTCTGCAACCTTTCAAACATTTAACAAACAATCTAGGTTTCTGGAAGTTGAACACCTCTCTTTTGTCTGAAATCAGATATATTGAAGAAATCAAAACAACAATTAAAAGCACCGTGAACCAATACAAGGATGACACAACGGTGAATCCAGCTCTTCTTTGGGAAATGATTAAACTAAAAGTGCGAGAAAAAACAATATCCTACGCCGCGTACAAAAACGCAACTACAAAGAGACAAGAGGAAGCATTAGAAAGTGAAATCGCCTTGTTAGAAAATCAACTGGATAATGCAGAAAATAACAACCCCTCATTTCACATCGTCGCAGAAAGAATTACCACCTTAAAGAAAGATCTAGAAAAAATCATTGAGTATCGTACTAAAGGCGCTATCATTAGATCAAAGTCGCTATGGTACAACGAGGGCGAAAAGAATTCAAAATATTTCCTAAATCTCGAAAAGAGGCACTGTAAACATGGAACAATAAGTCAATTAAAAGTTAATGACAGCTACTTTGTAACCACGGATAAAGATATTTTAGCCGAATGTACAGAATTTTATAGAAACCTGTACACGTCCAAAATCCCAGACTGCTTTCAATCATCAGTGTTCGCCAAAGTAAACACCACTTCATTGACTCAAGAAGAACAAACTCTCTGCGAAGGAAAATTAACTCAAAAGGAATGTTTTGAAGCACTGAAGAATATGAATCCCGACAAAACACCAGGCACTGATGGACTTCCCGCTGAATTTTACAAAGTCTTTTGGATAGATATCGCCCCGTTTTTGATCTCGGCCCTCAATTACGCTTTTGACTCTGGTTGCCTCTCAGTCTCATAAAGGCGAGGGGTCATAAAACTTATCCCAAAAAAGGACGCGGAACTTTACTTCCTCAAAAATTGGCGGCCTATTACTCTCCTTAATACTGATTACAAAATTGCCGCAAAATCTATCGCAAATCGAATTAAACACGTTCTCCCAAACCTTATTAACCACGATCAAACAGGATTTTTAAAAGGCAGATTTATAGGTGAAAATATTCGGCTTATCGATTGCATCACCCAATATGCCATAGAAAAGAACATTCCGGGCCTACTTCTTTTCATAGACTTCGAAAAGGCTTTTGATTCTCTTGAATGGTCCTTCATATATGACACCTTAAGAACCTTCGGCTTCGGTGCTTCGCTCACTAATTGGGTAAAAACTTTATATAACAATACCGAAAGCTGTGTTCTAAACAACGGCTGGGCTAGCGATTTTTTTGAGATTCAAAGAGGTGTTAGACAAGGCTGCCCACTGTCACCATATCTATTCATTCTATCGGCAGAAATTTTAGCCATCGCGATAAGAAATAATACAAATATAAAGGGAATCTCTGTAAACGATGAGGAAATTAAGATAAGTCAGTACGCCGATGATACAACACTAATTCTTGACGGGTCTCATGAATCTCTCTTTTCATCTCTTGCAATGCTGGATGAATTCAGCAAAGTCTCTGGCCTCAGGCTCAATGACAAAAAAACCGAAGCCCTATGGATCGGTGCAAGTATTGGAAATGACAAAATCGTGCTACCAGGAAAGGAACTCAAATGGCCAAAAAACAAGGTGAAAACCCTAGGGCTATGGATCTCTACAGACCCTGAACTATCTGTTTCTTTAAACTACAGCGAAAAACTTGAGAAAGTTAAGGAAATGTTGGCATGTTGGAAATACCGCAGGCTCACCTTGCTAGGTAAAATCACTGTAATCAAGTCATTAGTAGTCTCCCAACTGGTTTATTTACTCTCTCCCCTTTGCTCAAACCACAATGTCATTAAGGAAATTAACAATCTGCTTTATAACTTTCTCTGGAACGGTAAAGGCGACAAGATTAAGCGAAAAGTTATGATAAACGATTTTGGTAATGGTGGCCTAAAAATGATTGACATTATCTCCTTTAATAAATCTCTTAAGACCACCTGGATTAAAAAATATTTAGATAACAGTAACAGCGGAAAATGGAAAATCTTCTTCGATATAGCTCTAGAAAAATATGGCTGCCAAAACTTTTTTTCTTGCAACCTCAGCGCTAGAGACACCTTAGCGACAATAACAACCTCTGATGCCTTTTTAAAAGAAATATTAGCTATTTGGGCAGAAGTTAACTTTGAGCCTGAAATAACATCTAAAGATCGTTTTTTGGACCTACCACTTTGGTATAACTCCCTTATAAAAATAGCAAACAAGCCAGTCTTTTTTAAAAAATGGTTCACAAAAGGAATAACCATGGTAAAACATCTTCTCGGTCCAGACACAAACACCTTTCTATCGCTAAAAGATTTCTATTCAAAGTATGGATTAGATCCTCGCCCCCTAAGTTTCTACGGATTAATATCGGCGGTAAAGTCCCTTCGGACTAAATCTAACTTCCAAGATGCACAGAAAACCAACTGTGACCATGTGCCACTCACAATAAAAATTCTACAGGCCCAAAAGGCAACTACAATAGTATACAAAAAACTGATTAGCAACAAAAGTCTAACGCCAGAACTAAGTCAAAATAAATGGCTAGAAGACTGTAACCTACCAATAGAGGATAATATAAATTGGACCGCTGCCTACGTCTTGGCTAAAAAATGCACCAAGAGTACTAAACTTATAGAATTCCAATTCAAACTCCTACATAGACGCGTGCCAACCAATACCTTCTTAACTAGAATAGGCCTAAAAGATAACGAAAACTGCAGCTTCTGTCACTCTTCCCCAGAGACATTAATTCATCTTTTTTGGTCATGCGACAAAACATCACACTTCTGGAAAGAAGTTATCAAATGGCTAGAAAACGTAAATGTACTGCCTAAAGACTATAACCTATCAAATGCTACTGCTTTGGGGCTGAGGCCAGACAATTCTCAATCTGCACTTTTAATCAACTACTGTCTTCTCTTAGCACGATATCACATATGGCTAGCTAAAACAAATGAAATGTACCCAAACTTAACGTATTTCATATGTCTCCTCAAATCTTATTGTGAAATAGAAACAAAAAGTGGAGAAATTAAAAAATGGAAACCTTTTGCGGGATACATATAGGTATGTTTAATATCGTTACGTCCGTGTTGTTTTCTCTTTTTTCCTAATTAACTTTCTACTCCTAATCTCATGTCAGGAACATAGGTTACTGTTTTTTTTTCTTTAAATATCTTAAGTGCAATCATGCTTTTTCCTTATTTTAATAATCAAAGGTACAATGTCTCTTCCTTTAATTGTGGTTATTTGCCTTCTTCTTTTCTCTTTGCCCTGTAGTGTTATTGTAATTGCTAGTAGTCCAAGTAGTGTTTTGTAAGTTGTATTTAGGTATTGTTAAAGACTGTTAGTAGTCTAAGTACTGTAAGTAGTGTTAATCGTGTACTGTAATCGCTTTTTTTTCTGTATGTATTGTTGCATTTCAATAAAAAAAAAAAATAATAATAAAAAAAAAAAAAAAAAAAAAAAAGCTTTGCTGATCATATTCTCGGAATCCTTGGCGTTTGCTGTTACTATTCTAAGAAGTCAGACAAACGTCAAAACATCTTTGATAACACTCTGTGATTGGTCAATATCATCAGGTTTATTAATACCATATCCGATCACAAGACTTCACTGTTTGAGGCGTTTTCAATTCTGATCCCTCGTCGTTTTCCGCCTTCAATCATGGATATAAAAACCTTGCTAAACAATCTCCACGAAGAAGTATCCTGTCCTGTGTGCATGACTGCTTTCATTGAACCGAAGCTGCTTTCATGTTTGCACAGTTTTTGTCTGCATTGCTTAAAAGGTATCCAACGAACGAGTGGCCGCAATGATATCATAACATGCCCAGAATGCAGAAGAGAGAGTAGAGTCCCTAGTGGAAGTCTCGACGAGCTTCCGACCAACTTTTGCATCAACAGTCTGCTGGATGTGTTAGCCATTAAAGAGTGCAATACCACGGGAGTGAGATGTGGAAATTGCGACAAGAAAAGCTCACAGAGTTTCTACTGCTTCCAGTGCTGTTCTTTCTGGTGTGAATCCGATTGCATAAGCCTTCATAATGGAATTAAAGCAAACAAAGGGCACAATGTGTTGGCGCTCAAAGACTTTCAAGACGAAGACTTTGAGAAAGTGTTAAAGCGACCAGCATTTTGCAGAAAGCCAGGGCACGAGAAGAAAGAACTGGAATTCTTTTGCCAGACGTGTGAAGTTTCCATTTGCAACGCTTGTGCTTTGTTAGATCACGAAGGTCACGCCAAGATGCTTTTGGAAGAAGCTGCAAATGAACGCAAGTTACAAGTAAAGTCTGCCGTTGCATCTCGAAGAGAAAAAGTTCAAATGAAGAAGAATGAAATCACCAAACTTGATGAAAACTGTGTAAAAATCCAAGAACAGGCCGCCAAGGTGAAAAGAAGCGCGCTGCAATTTGCTGAGAACATGCATCAAGTGATCGATGCGAAGAAGCAAGAGATCATTAACGAAGTTGAGAATCAGGCGAGAGAGTCACTCCAGCGTCTTGGAATGAAAAAGAGCGCGATCGAAAACGAGGTGAAAATGTCCGAGGTAGCACTGGGAAAGGCCCAAACACTTCTGGAGCGAAGCCCAAGCGCCGAAATCATGCAACCCAACAAGCTTCTAAACAAAATATTACAGGAGGAAGTGGAGCAAGACGAGCCAGCCGATCGTGACAATGTGATTTTTCTCGAGTTTGATTTCGTGGAAAATCACAAGTTTCTCGATGTCGTTAGCGCTGAAAAGATTGGATCCTTCTATCGCTTTCTTACCAACACTAGATCGCATCAATCAAGTGCCGAAGGAAAAGGAATCAGTGAAGCGACTGTTGGACTTGAAGCTCAGTTCATTTTGACAGCAAGAAATGCTGAAGGAGAACAATGTTATGAAGAGCGCGACTCGGTAACAGTGCAAATCAGAAATCAACAAGGCCATGACTGTGCGACTGAAACGCGAGTCCAAAATAACAGGGATGGCACATACAAGATCAGCTATTTTGCCAAAGAAACCGGAAAATGTGACGCATCAGTGAAGGTAAATGAAGAGCATGTCCGTGGCAGCCCCTTTAATATTCAAGTGAAACCCAGACAGTACAGACCCGTGTTGTCTTTTGGACAACAAGGCTCAGCTGCTGGAATGCTAAACAAGCCCTGGGGAGTGGCAGTAAACGAATGCAATGAGATTGCAGTGACTGGGGTTGGTTACAATAGAGTTCAGATATTTAGTAGTGACGGAGCGTACGTAAGGTCTTTTGGTAGAGAGGGTGATAAGCAGGGGGGATTAGATTGGCCTGCAGGGATAGCTTTTCATAAGAATGGGAATATTATAGTGGTGGACAGTAGTAACCACCGAGTTCAAATCTTTAGTGGTCAGGGTGAGTACTTGAGCCAGTTTGGCGAGAAAGGATATCTTGATCACCAGCTCAAGGATCCATATGGCTTGTCTGTTAACTGTGACGGAAATATTATTGTTGCAGATTCAAATAACAAACTAGTTAAGATCTTTTCTCCAAGTGGCCAGCTTTTACGGAAAATTGGCGGGGAGGGTTGTCTCACCTTTCCCATTCACTGTGTCCAATATGAGAACTATCTTATAATATCCGACAGTAATGAGCATTGTGTCAACGTGTTCGACGGTGAGGGGAATTTTCTGTACAAATTTGGAAAGAAGGGGGAGGGGGATGGGGAGTTCAATACACCTCGTTGCTTGTCAGTTAACAAGGCAGGGCACCTGATGGTCTGTGATCAATTGAATCATAAATTCAGGTATTCGAAGTGAGTGGAAAGTTTATAACAAAGTTTGGAAAGACAGGGAGCGGGATAGGAGAGTTTGATAATCCACTCTCTACAGCAGTTCTTGGTGATGGTAGAATAGTCGTGACTGATTTTTCTAATCATCGTATTCAGATCTTTGAGTAGACATGAAATCCACGCACCTGTCAGTGATGTAATATGAATCAATTCTCACAAGATTCGCGTTTGATTTCTGTTGATATATATAAAGTTTTATTACAAATATGTGACCTTGCACGGGAAAACGTACTTTAACGATAATTCGTTAAACGGGCAAAAACTAACGTCTAACGAACGAGTAACTAACGACTTTTCCTAACGCTCTAACGACTTTTCTAACGAGTTTAACGCTCAAGCAAAAATATCTAACGATTTGCGAGAACATTCTAACGAAGTGCCTAACGACTTTTTAAAACGACTCTAACGAGCGAACTAACGAATTGGCTAAACAACATAAACAACTAAAACGTTCAAACTATCGACTGGTTTACTAAACTAAGACGTTTGATCAAAACATCCACCTTTTGAACTTATTTTAAAGTAAATAAAAGCTTTAAATCATAACTCATTTCGCGCCGACATCGAGAAGGCATTCCGACCGAAACATGTGCTTTGAGCAAAAAATTGGACGAGAAATGATACACAGCTAGTTTAAGAACTAGTCTAGCTTATTAGAAGGACGCCAAAACATTTCCAAATGATAAAATCTTTATTACTTACCGAAAGTTCGAAGTTCATAATGGTATAAAACAGTGCGTTCGCAAAACATTCACGGAAAGATCTCGCTGACATCGAAAGCAGAATTCGCTGCAGATGTAAAATAACTGTCGCATATTTTCGACTCTTCGACCACATCAGATTAAAGACGAGCATTGCGAGGAAGTGTCTTAAGTGTTTTCCTTCTTAACTTTAAGAAGAAACCGAGTTGGAGTTAGCTCGGTCCCGCCGAATCACAAACATAACCTGCGATCAGGCGATCTTCGGACAAAACATGATGCACGTGTGTAATGTCACGCGTACGACTTGTTTGTGTTATGACGCTTTATAATAGGACGCAAATATTAAACCTTAAAGTTCAATCTGTCATTTAGTTTTCTTTAGAAAAACACAGTTAGATGTGTATGAAAGAATCTAAATCGGATACTTGCGTGCAGCGTTGTGTTACATTTACATTTACGATGGAGTTTATTCGAAAGGTTTCAAATTACTTTTGACATATGCAAATTTTGCCAACTTTTAGACTCTTTTGGCTGCGCCGCTTTAAAAAAGCAAAATTTGTATAACTCCTCTAAAGCTGTAATTATAATTGACGCCATTATCTGTGTTATAAAAGAAGACAAGTTTCATTCAAGAAAAATTTAGGTTTTAAGAATTTTATGCCAAATTCACAAAAAAAAAATAAAACAAGTTCATTTCAAGATAGACGCGATGGCGCGACATAAGTCTGTCTTTCAATTTAATATTCACGGAAGGCTTTACGGCTCCGATGTTTTTCATGTGGAATGTTTCGTTTGCCGACTACAGAATTTTCACAAGTCAAAGTTAAGAACCGGTTTTATTTACGGAAACTCTTGTCTGAATTCCCGACGTTTTGGCAACGCTGCCTTCTTCATGGGGACAAAATTATTTCTTGTTTGCTTGCTTGCCTTCGTGTTCGCATTTCTCCTAAACACAAGTCGAAGACACTGATTCGTTTGAGGTGCGTTTATAAAACAATTGGACTAACATAACGATTTAAACGATAACAGAGCGATAATCTAACAAGTATTACTTCCTTTAGCGTTCAAAACTACTTGGAAGGTATTTCTAAATGATTTTTCCAAAGTTTCAAACGACTTGAACGGAGATTCTAACGATTTTTACTAACGATATGAACGACTTTTCTTGATACATCTAACGACGTGCATGATCTTTTTTAACGATTTTTCTAACGCTTCTAACGACAAAGAAAATTTTTCTAACGACCATTCTAACGCTTCTAACGATTTTCTTAGTCGCTCTAACGGTAATCTAACGACTAACAAACGATTTAAGTCGTTTAACGAAAAATCGTTAAAGTACGTTTTCCCGTGCAAGGTCACATATTTCTGTGAGTGCTTTACCAGAGACCATATGCTTGTTAGTTCTTTAAACTAAACAAGATAGGTTAAAATTGTTTACCTTGTAAGACTTGTGTCTATCTGGGAAAGTATAAATGAGAGCTGTCAGTTAAAACTTTCACCGTTTTTCAGTGATCAGTTACAATGTTGAGCTTTACATGATTTGTCAGTTAGTTTAAGTTGGACCATTTGTAAGTTGAAAATGTTGTCATTTGGTTTTTGTCCCATCCAGACCATTTCATAACTGAAGAAATAGTTGACAAAATAATAACCTGTTGTAAATTGTAACAGAGTATTTTGTAGACTGAAGCGATTGTTTACAACTATATTTTAATAAACTATTTTACATTTTTACATTCTTTCCAAATAAACAATGTTGTATGTTAGCTTATGTTGTGTGACATTACACCGATTTTGTGACAATTTAGTTGCTATTATTTACAAAATTGTAAAGATTGAAAAGATATTGATGTGTGCAAATAAATCATGCCTTTTTTGCTTAACTGGTGTGGAATTTTAATGATGAACATCAAGCGGGATGGGAAAGTGGGGTGTACAGACTGCTTTAAAACCCTTTATTCTTGAACATTTCTCAAACTTTGAATTGGTTCTGATCTTAATTATTTCCTATTTCCTGTTACATGTAAGAGAACGTTAAATTCCTTACCTCTTTTTGTTTTTGTTTTTTTCTTTACCGTGCTTAAGTGGACAAAAAGATGTGAACGAATAGCAGCGGTGTTAAGATACATTTACTTTCTGTTTTTTGGTGCTGTACAAATGTTTCAGAAACCTTCATTTGATTATTAGAAACAAATACCAAGCTTACTCGATGCGTGACCCCCAACCCCCTTCAACCCCCTCCCCCCTTTGCAAGAGTCAGAGGCTGTTGTTATGTTTTTTTTGGTCACGCTCTATATTACCAAATCAACCTCTCACTTGGCCTTTATGTCGCTTATTTTCCATATATGCTTATGTCACGGTATTCCTATACTCTTGCTGCGTTGTTCACACACTCTCCTGTCACCTGATTCCCATACAATTGCGTTACTTTATTTTCAAGTCCACTCTCATGTCACGCTATTTCCGCGTACATCTGTTTCTTTATTCCTACACTTTTGTCACATTGGCGTACACTTGTTGTGTTGCGTTATTCCCGTATGGAATTGTCAGGTTTTTTCCATTCATTTATGTCATGTTACATAGCAGCATGTATGTGATGTCATTTCATACACCTATGTCACGTTTTGACAATGAAAATGGAGGAGCGTCATGGCTTTCACCTTGAGCAACTCAGAAGAACAAAAATAAAGCAGAACATATCTTGCTACTGAATCAACTAACTCAATTTATGATGGAAACCAAAACTGTAAGAAACAGATCACTCAGGAAACTAAACGTACCCTTCGTGGATGCTAAACAAAACACTCAAATGTCGCAAAAAAAAACAACTCTCCCAACTCACGCCAACCCAGCAGTCCCGATAAATCTGATCTGGCTCTTAGGAAAGAACTTTGAACTTACCGGTACTCTTTACCTTATCTCATGGCTGTTTTATCATTCCGAACATATTACCTTACAGGGTACGACTTGGTTCCAGGCCAAACTTAACATCGCAGTGAGCAGAGCTTCAAAAACTGCAATAATAGCTATCGAACGACAGGGCGGGAAAATCACTTGTGCTTATTATAACCCATTGGGGCTTCGCCTGTTACTCAAGCCAGAGAAGTTCGAAGGACGCAGGATACCCAGAAGAGTTCGTCCGCCAAGAAAATTAATGGCATATTACACAAGCGTAGAGAACAGAGGATATTTAGCGGATCCTGTTGAACTTGAAAACACCAGGCTACAAACATACAAGCTTGAAAATGAAGTGGATTAATGCCTACCGTGCGTTAGGTGATAATGGGTTTCGTGAAATGGTGGGTTTGGTGAAATGCTGTAATTAAAAGATGTTTGAATCAAAGAAATCGCCTGGTTTTCAATTAGACGTTTACCAATCCCTCCCTCCTGGGAGGGAAGGTGTAAATTCGGTATGTAAACTCTTATCTCTTTTTTTCCGGCTTATAACTTTCTTTTCATTTCATAAAAATTAACCTATTAGTATTACAAATACCATTGAATTTTTTAAAGCAGGCGGAAAGATCTCCAGATTATATCTCAGAAGCGTTTTACAAAATCAAGTTATTTCAAAAAAAATTTCTGAGAAAATTAAGGTATATAGGATATGCTCTTCTTCACTTCAGGGCCATTAAATTATACACGATTTACCTCCTTCAAAGCCCTTCAGATATCCCTTCTATATTACAATCGTCTAAAAAATTATGAAAATGTAAAAATGACGTCAAGGTATCCGTATCTGTGTCAACAGTTCAGAAACATGCACAGCCTGCGTATAAAGCGCATGTGTAGTTTTCGAGCACACGTAGACGGCCACGCGAGGAAAAATGGACTCGCGTGGACTTCTCGACATTTCGCGCCCTTCGCAACAAGGCGCTTGCTACGCAGGCTAAAACATGCAGGACAACACGTACTTCTTTCCGAAACCAGGCACCATAAAACTGATACAAATTTGCATACATCTTATGATCTGTCTGATGATTGTTCAACTGATCAATATAATCAAACAAAATCTTTAAATTAGCTTTCGCAATTTACTTTTCCTGAAAAAGTGGAGGGCGGGCGGCTGAAAGAATGTCTGCTAAAAATGAATACTAGTGTAGAAACTATTAACAGAAGATTTTTTTATACCATTGTCCTTCTGCAACCTTCCAAATATTTTGCCATCAATGTACTGACAGCTTTAATTTGTAGGTCAAGCTTTGCTGGTCACATTCTCGGAATCCTTGGCGTTTGCTGTTACTATTCTGAGAAGTCAGGCAAACGTCAAAACAACTTTGATATCACTCTGTGATTGGTCAATATCATCAGGTTTATAAATACCATATCCCCGATCCGATCACAAGACTTCACTATTTGAGGCGTTTTCAATTCTGATCCCTCGTCGTTTTACGCCTTCAATCATGGATTTAAAAACCTTGCTAAACAATCTCCACGAAGAAGTATCCTGTCCTGTGTGCATGACAACATTCACAGACCCGAAACAGCTCCCGTGTTTGCACAGTTTTTGTCTGCATTGCTTAAAAGGTATCCAACGAACGAGTGGCCGCCATGATATCATAACATGCCCAGAATGCAGAAGAGAGAGTAGAGTCCCTAGTGGAAGTCTCGACGAGCTGCCGACCAACTTTCGCATCAACAGTTTGCTGGATGTGTTAGCCATTAAGGAGTGCAATACCACGGGAGTGAGATGTGGAAATTGCGACAAGAATAGCTCACAGAGTTTCTACTGCTTCCAGTGCTGTTCTTTCTGGTGTGAATCCGATTGCATAAGTCTTCATAATGGAATCAAAGCAAACAAAGGGCACAATGTGTTGGCGCTCAAAGACTTTCAAGACGAAGACTTTGAGAAAGTTTTAAAGCGACCAGCATTTTGCAGAAAGCCAGGGCAAGAAAAGAAAGAACTGGAATTCTTCTGTAAGATCTGCGAAATTTCCATTTGCAACGCTTGTGCTTTGACAGATCACGAAGGTCACGCGAAGATGCTTTTGGAAGAAGCTGCAAATGAACGCAAGTTACAAGTGAAGTATGCGATTGAATCTTAGAAAGAAAGAGTGGAGATGAAGAAGAATAAAATCACCAAACTTGATGAAAACTGTGTTGAAATTCAAAAAGAAGTTGCCAAGGTCAAAAGAAGCGTGCAGGAATTCGCTGAGAACATACATCAAGTTATCGATGCGAAGAAGCAAGAGATCATTAATGAAGTTGAGAATCAGGCGAGAGAGTCACTCCAGCGTCTTGGAATGAAAAAGAGCGCGATCGAAAACGAGGTGAAAATGTCCGAGGTCGCACTGGGTAAGGCCGAGACACTTCTGGAACGAAGCCCTAGCGCCGAAATCATGCAGCCCAACAAGCTTCTAAACAAAATGTTACAGAAGGAAGTGGAGCAAGACGACCCAGCCGATCGTGACAATGGGATTTTTCTCGAGTTTGAATTCGTGAAAAATCAGAAGTTACTCGACGATGTTAGCGCTGAAAAGATTGGATCCTTCAATCGCTTTCTTACCAAGACTAGACCGCATCTGTCAAGTGCCGAAGGAAAAGGAATCAGTGAAGCGACTGTAGGACTTGAAGCTCAGTTCATTTTAACAACAAGAAATGCTGAAGGCGAACAATATTATGAAGAGCGTGACTCAGTAACAGTGCAAATCAGAAATCAGCAAGGCCATGACTGTGCGACGAAAGCGCGATTTCAAGATAACAGGGATGGTACCTATAAGGTCAGCTATTTTGCCAAAGAAACCGGAAAATGCGAGGCATCAGTAAAGGTAAATGAAGAGCATGTCCGTGGCAGCCCCTTTGATATTCAAGTGAAACCCAGACAGTTCAGACCTGTGTTGTCTTTTGGACAACGAGGCTCGGCTGTTGGAATGCTAAACAAGCCTTGGGGAGTGGCAGTGAATGAACGTAATGAGATTGCAGTGACTGACAATGGTAACAATAGAGTTCAGATATTTAGTAGTGATGGGACTTACGTAATGTCTTTTGGTGCAAAGGGTAATAAGCAGGGAGAATTTAACTACCCTGCTGGGATAGCTTTTGATAAAAATGGGAATATTATCGTGATTGACAATGGTAACCACCGAGTTCAATTCTTTAGTGGGCAGGGTGAGTATCTGAGCCAGTTTGGTGAGAAAGGAAATCTTGATCACCAACTTATGTTTCCACATGGCTTGTCTGTTAACTGTGACGGAAATATTATTGTTGCAGATTCAAAAAACAAGCTAGTTAAGATCTTTTCTTCAAGTGGCCAGCTTTTACAGAAAATTGGCGGGGATGGTTGTCTCACCTGTCCTTTTCACTGTGTCCAATATGAGAACTATCTTATAATATCCGACAGCCACGAGCATTGTGTTAAAGTGTTTGACGGTGAGGGGAATTTTCTGTACAAATTTGGAAAGAAGGGGGAGGGGGATGGGGAGTTCAATAAACCTCGTTGCTTGTCAGTTAACATGGCAGGACACCTGATGGTCTGTGATACAAACAATCACAGGATTCAAGTTTTTGAGCTGAGTGGAAAGTTTATAACAAAGTTTGGAACAAAAGGGAGCGGGATAGGAGAGTTTAATGGCCCAATCTCTACAGCAGTTCTTAGTGATGGTAGGATAGCCGTGACTGACTTTGTTACTGATCATCGCATCCATATTTTTGAGTAGATATATCCACTCACCTGTGATGTAATTTGAATCAATTCTCTCATGATTCACAGTTGTTTTCTGTTAAAAATAGAAATTGTTCATTACACAAATTTCTGTTTGTGCTTTACTAGAGACCATGTTAGTTCTTTTAACTGAACACTGAATTGCAAGTCAGGTTGAAATTGGTTATCATGTAAGACTTGGGTCTGGGTGGACGTTTGTTAAGAAAAGCTATCAGTTAAAACTGTGACCTTTTTTCGGTTATCAGTAACATTTATTATCATGATTTCTTCAAAAGTCAGTTTAAGTTGAGCCATTTGTAAGTAGAAAATGTTGTGTTTTGGAATTTAACCCAATCCAAAACCTTTCCTAAGTGTAAAAATGGTTGAAAGATTTTAAGATATGCGGCCAATAAACCTGTAACATAGGAATTTGTATACTGAAGTGATTGTTTACAATTATATTTCCTGGAAAGTATTTTACACGTAATTTTGTATTCCGCCTACGAAATAAACAGTAGTGTATGTTTTGTGACATAAGTCCGATTTTGTGACAATTTAGTTGCTATAATTATAAACAATTTTGTAACGATTGAAAAGATGGTAATGTGTGCAAATAAATGATTGCTTTTTTTCTCTTAAACTGTGGTTGAGTTAAAGAAGATGACACTAACATGGAGGGGTGTAGAGATTGCTTGGATACACTTTATTTGTGAACATTTTCCCAATTTATGGGGAGGGCGGCTATGAGGATTTTGCAATCTGAGGCAACATTTTATGGGAGGCCCCACTCAAACCTGAGATGTTTTTCAGGAAATACAATACTGGGAATAACTCCTTTTGACTTGCCGGCTTAAATCACTCTTCGTGTTTAAACTAGATCAATACCTACATTGCTGAGTAGGTGCAAACTGAAACCAGAGAAAGTGTCAGAGTGTGCACCAGGAAAGTGAAGGTTCCAGTCTGCATGATGTCATTGTCATTCCTCAATCCAATAGAGAATCTCTGAGAATCTGAAGATTCTGGGAGTGATGACGGAAATTCTTTTTGAAACATTGAGTGAGAGTGAAACTGAAACTGAAACGACATGCAGGGTAAGCAGTGATGAGGTTGACAGTGATCTTGACTCACTGGTAAAAATTTACACAACCCCCAGAAGACGACTTCTTCTGTAAGCGCTCCTCCATTGTCGTTGTCAAAACGTGACGGGTGTATGAGAATGACATGGCACGAATATGATTTAACATGACATAAATCAAGAGAGGATAATTGGCAACCAAACTTCCTTTAAGTGTCGTTTGTAAAAAATTAGGCTCATGTCCAACAACACTGACAGATCATGTTCACAAGAAACATTTATTGGTTCCACGATGTCCGATTACGTGATACACTCGATTAATTCAAAACTATAAACACGTCCAACGATCTACTTAAACGGAGTTTGTCCTTATGTCCTCAAAAACTTCGAAAATGTCCCAACGATCTTGTTTCATCCAACGTTGAAACCCGAAGAATAATGAAATCTACTTGACAATACTTAAAACGAAAACGAAACCTAAATTTACATAAATAACTAAAGCAAAGGAACGAACGGAACTATGCCGGTAGAAAAACAAAAGAAACAAAAATATTACACAACTATTTTCACGCACAACATAATGATTAAAACTAATGACTTCAATTGATCTCTCGTGTCCATTTCTCCCCCTCATTGATATGCCATAGCATATTAATACAACGATAATGTCGGTAACAAGGGGAGTGTTCCTTTCAGTTCAGCATTAAAGATATTTAAATCCAAAAATTCTTAGTTCATTCTCGTCATCATCGTCATTGTCTGTTATCACTTCTGTAATCACTTCTCAAGTCAGTTCCTCTTTGCGTCTTTACGTCTCATGACAGTTCCAGTTGACACAACTTTGAAATTGGTCTGGTCAATTCATTCCTTCCGACTTGAACCTTTGCCACTCGAACGTGCCCATCTTTTCCTTTGAAAACTTCGGTGATCCGACCAAGGGGCCAGTGACCTCGCAGTGTGTTAGTACAAATGACTAATACGACGTCCCCGACTTGAGGTTTTCGCTCAGTAGTCAACCACTTTCTTCTGATGTTAAGAGTAGGTAGCCATTCCCGCAGTCAACGATGCCAGAAATGTCTAACTAATTCCTGCACTCTTCGCCACCTTTTCTTTGGTTGAACGAGATCTCGTCAGCTGTCTCTGGGGCGAATTGTCCGCCAACCTGACCGAATAGAAAGTGGTTCGGTGTGAGTGGAACGTCATCTTCTGGATTAGCCGATTGGTACGTTAACGGTCTTGAATTCAGGAGTGCCTCCGCTCCAGTAAACGCTGTCTCTAACTCTTCGTCTGTGATATTAAAGCAATCAACTATTTTCTGCATTTTGCATGTTTTTGAAAACTGAACTATTATATGTAAGTAATATTTCTCACTTCTGGAATTATTTTTACCTCTTTGCCTTTGTGATTGTTTTTATTTTCAATGGACAAAGTGAAAGGACAGCAACGATTGCTGCCGCTTCATTGTTGAATCGATCGTGGAAACTGTGCAACAACAGATGTGCACTTGCCGCAAAGTGAGAAAGACCAGCAAAACTTGCTCTTTCTTCGATACCAGCCCTCAGAGATTCGGAAAACGAAGGGAAATAAAGAATATTGAATACTAGCACAAATTCGTAAATGAATATTGCATTTGTCACTGTTTATTTTCAATCTGTTATTTTATACATTTTCAATCATGACTACGAAGGTGAAACAAGTGGTGTTACTTTGTTATTTACCTGTTAAATTTACAAGATATCTTAGCGATTCTAGGCGGTAAAGAGTCGTGTTACAAGCGGTAAATTTTACCGGTTACCGCCTGATAAGGAGAACACTGATATTATTGATATATGTCATTATTATCATTTGTACTACAAGGTTGATTTTGTTGCTGTTGTTCAGTGTCTCAGTCATTCAGTATGTTATTCATATTTAATTGCAGCAAGGAGTCCAAAAGTGTGACCACCTTTAATATATTCACATTTTTTCTTCCAGTTTTAATCCAACCAGAATCCAACTGAACGCTGTTTTTGGCTTTTGATTGGATAATGACTGCATGAAAGAAATGTGAATAAAATGAGGCTAAGTGAAATAAATTTTAGGCAATATTCAAGACAATATTCGCTGGCCAGCAGTTGCTTTCCTGAATTTGGGGTGGTCTCAGGGTTTTATCAGGGGCCGCAGATTTACAGCCCTCCCGTGGAGGTCAAGTCATTTAAATGATTTTACTCGCGTTTCCTTTTGAGCAAGCTCTGCCAATTCGCTTTTTCATTCTCACCCTCCCTTTCCCATACAGTGTAGGTAAGTATCGTTAAGTGTTACGTGTTGCCTTTCCGCTGAGTTTCTCTCAGTGTGAAAGTGTCTGGTGGTTGCCGCTTACAGGGTTGTCACTCTTGCTGGCATCCCCACACTCATTTATTGGTGTGGAGTGTAATTAAACAACAAAAGAAATCAAGATTTTTGCCTGGTTTTTGCTGAAAGTCGCTTTTGAGTTGGTTCTTCATTTGGTTCGTATTTGCCCGCTATGCGGGGCTTTTAACAGACGTCTTGGCCCCTATGGCGGGGTAAAAATCCGAGTTTTAACACTTGGTAAATGTTAAGTAAGTCCCGGTAAGTCCCGGGGGTCAGGCCGGGGTTTTAATTGACTGATGCATAAAAATAATATTTTTATTCATGTGAAGTTTAAATTACATATTTTGACCTTCAGGTATAAGAAGATCTATTCACCTTTGAACCTAAACCGGCTGCAGTTCTTTGTAGACAGTGGGCGCATTAATCCCAAGGAACCCATCACTATGTATCACCTTTGGAGATCAGGAGCAATTGCTGGGAGAATAAGGGATGGAGTTACACTGCTAGGAGGGGTAAGTTCTTATTTCTTTTTACATGCAATGTACATTGTATTTGTCGTGGTTCACTTTTACCCTTGGTACAATTTGGTATTTCCTTTGTTTTATATTGATTATCATATAATTATTGCCATACACCAGAACAAAGAAAAATATCAATTTGTACCAAGGGTAAAATTGAGCCACATATCTATTAATATCCAGTCAACAAAGTGGAAGGGCTGTACTGGAAGAATAATTATATTGGCCCTAAGGTCCTATGATGTATCTTAGAAAAAACGTACATGTATGTAAGTCAGCTCATTAACAAGCCAGCCTTCTCTTCTGGTCTTTATACCTTTAAAGTTGTCCTCCAAGTCCTTATTTTCAGAAATACTTCAGCTGGGCAAAAGCTCTCTTTCAGCCATAGAAATCATCCAGCAGAGGGCTGATTCTGTAGCTACAGCCTTTTAGGTCTCGATTGAAGGCAGGCTTTTTTACTATAAGTAATAAATTGCTTTATTTGCATGACCGTTACCGTTTACAGTGTTGCAAAAGCATATCTAAACTAAAAGTAACAAAACGATCCTATTATATCATACTAAAACTTGATTAAGTTACATCGCTTTCACCTGATAATAACAATGCATCACGTAAATTCATACATGAAGAAATAAACTTCATAACTAGCTTATTAACATGATAATCATTAGAGTTCATAAGAAGTTTCATGTTTTCTGAGGTTGTTTTCCTTTCAAAGTCAGGTACTTTCAATCTCATTGATTCATTTTAAGAATGTCCGCCTTTGGGAAGAGTATTTGCTACAATCTAATAAGAAATGTGTTTCTTATTAATTAGTTTCTTATTTCTGCTTTTAGCCAGGATATAAAAAGTGGGAGTCTAAAATTTTTATAAGGTCTGACTTTGTCCCCATAGGAGGGCCTGAGGAGCATGCGATGTGTTTTTCTGCAGTTATGAGTTCTGCAGTTATGAGTGTCTAAAAATGTCCAAATTTGCTGAAAAAAACCTCTGTATACAGTAATTCATATTAAATTTCTGTAATAAGTTAGGGGGGAGCAGGGGAGCAGGGATGGCGCAGTGGTGAGAGCGCTCGCCTCCCACCAATGTGGCCCGGGTTCGATTCCCGGACCCGGCGTCATATGTGGGTTGAGTTTGTTGTTGGTTCTCGTCCTCGCTCCAAGGGTTTTTCTCCGGGTTCTCCGGTTTTCCTCCCTCCACAAAAATCAACACCTCTAAATTCCAATTCGATCGGGAATCCGAGGGCCACAGGTTTGTCAGTCGAAAGACTGTTATGTGCAACCCTTGTAAAACAAAGTTGATGCATTTGATGCATAAGTGGCTGTCCATAAGACTCCTGGACTCCCACCTGGCTAAAAGCCTGATTGAAGGGATTAAGTGTAGAGAGGTGTATTGAGTACATGTATTTGAAAAGACCAAGGGCCAATACAATAAACACTGGCCAGCATATAAGAACAAGTGGATAATAAGAACATCAGGCTGAAAGTCAGCCAATAAAGCACCATAATTATACTGTATACATGTACAGTGTATAAGAACCAATTCAGCCTGATAAATAAAACAAGTTCTTATATAAAAGAAACATGACGCCAGAATAAGGAAGAAAGTAACTCATATTAAAGTAGTATGGTGTACATACTTATATTAGAAAAAGTATTTTTTTTTTCTTTAAAATTAATTTTTTAGCGACCGGTCGCTACATTATCTCGCAAAAATAACGCCTTAAAGGGCTCAGGGTGGCAAAAAAAACATGAAACAAGACTCATTTAACGTTTCATCTAACTTTTATTGAATCATTTAGAGTAGATTTTATATTTTGTAGTAAATTGAAGCCGAGACAATGTTTCTCTATAAATTATGTCTTCTATACACGCCATTGATTTCAACATATAACCTTTGTCAACAATTATTAACCACAAACACATAGGGTGGTCTGCCTGTGATCTTACTCGTGAATACTCGTGGTATTTTCTCGATCGTAAAGTATCAATATTACTGTTAAAGTTAAATGCCATTGTCGACACTGCAAACAGTATAGGAGCTGTCAAACTTGCAAAAGCAATGACCGGTACTCTCTTGTAGTTTTATGTTATATTAGTTAACATAAGTTTCCATAAATAACCATCAGTTCACGAAAATTTATGGCACCTTTTCTGAATGTTCCCGCAGATAAGCCGCACCCCCGGTATCGAGCGAAAATGTTTGAAAAAAAGGTGCGGCTTATCTGCGGGTTTTTACGGTAAATCTCTACTAGTAAATGAAGATAATGTATAGTATTTCTATAACTAGTATACCTAAATGGTAGAAGTGCTGCCAAAGGGGAAGAACGATTTAGTAGTATGCTTGCAGTTACTGATTTAGTTAAGGCCCCTAGCAAAAATATGGTATTATGCCGAAAAAAACAAAAGGAAAAAAACAAGAACAAATAAAAAGAAAATACAAAAAGTTAAGAAACTATTTACAATTTTACATCAAATAACTGACTTAAACGCAAAGCCTTCAGCGTTCGCATTGTGTCGGGGATTGAGTTCCACGCCTTGCTTACACCAGGCTACTTCCCCTATTGAGTGGCATAAAAAGTCACTGCAGTAAAATTAGGCTGAAGAGAGCTTCGTGTCAATTCGAGTAAACTTTTTTCTTACAAAATTTGCCTTGAAAAGCAGAGTATTTAACATGTTTCAGTTTACTTTGTGCGCGCTGAAAATCCAAGATGTCACTTGTTTGAAATCCTGCATTGCGCTTGGTCACATATCAAAACGCTGCAAAACGCAATCAACGAGGCCGACAAATTGGCGCTCGTTTCTGGTTTGGCCTTTGGGTACAATAACAATTTGCTCGTACTAAAAAATAACGAGAAATACTTTGCGCATCATGGACATTTTTCATTGCTATATATTGTTAACTATAAAGATTACCGAAAAAACGGAACAACATTTTGGTGAGTGGCACCATTATCAAGGAGGTGACGAGAAAAAAAACTAATTTATACTGAAAGTAAAGGTGCGAAATAGAATAAATTAAATTGTAACTGTTCAGCGTTCATGTCATTCCAGTGAGGTGTCAAAAATGATAATGAGAGTAATGGTGCCAAGATGACACCGAAAATTAACTGTTTTTCTAAGTTTAATGCTATATATTGTGCCTTTAAAAAGTTCCGTAGAAACAAGTAGTGGGAATATCGTCACATGTTCCATAGGGCAATGTTCTGAAGAGAAAGATAACGATTATGAAGTCATTGTGTTACTTATTGTTAAACTGAATGGATTCATTACAGTGAGTGAAAGCAGACGTTTCAGGTGGTTGTTTCTCTCGTGAAAACAGTTGCTTTTCCCACTCACTTACATCTGCAATGACCCAAGAGCAAGCCCTGTAAGGCGAATTTCCTTCCTTTCAACATTGAAATGCAAAGCAATCATTTCCTTTGGTCTCCATTCGTTATTCCTCTAGTGATGAAGGTTCATTCAGTTCATTTTACCGATGTCGCACGCGCGGCACGTGGACTGTTTATCTTCCTGTATTGCAGAATGAACTGTGGCTTCTACAGTCAGCACAACCAGGACTTAACGCATAAACGCAGTTATGAAAAGAAGAAGGACGCACACCCGAGCTTCGTCTGCATCTTCCGCCATTATTCACAAAGCATTAGCACAAAGATCACATCGAATTCCACTGCACATCCTGAATCTTCCATTCGCGCATAACCACAATTCCTTGCGCCTTTGATGCGCATCCTAAATCTTCCGTTCGCGCATAACCACAATTCCTTGCGCCTTTGATCTTTCCGCCGACCACAATTCCTTGCGTTTTGAAGAAAAAAGCGATTGCAAGCCCTTTTAAGTAATCCTTTTGCCGATTAGAGAGCTGCCTTGCTCGTTCGCTTCAGGCTCACTTCGCTGCGGCAGCAATTAATAATTATTTTTAAGAACATTTTAAGAACATTTTCAGGCTGCTTTCTCACTAAGCACCCAGTAAATAAGAACTTGATCAGCCTGAACCCAAAATCCTAGGTTCTTATATGAGGGTGTTTACTGTATTTCCCCACAAACGTGCCAGTTACAGAATATGTAATTGTCTTATTCACTTAATGCTTATGCTCAAAATGGCAAAATATTAACTTTACAGGGCTATTATTTACCTTATCAACTTCTATTTTATAACAAACCATTATGTACATGTACCATTACATTATTGGAGTTAATTATCATAAGGAATTTTCCATTGTAAAAAACTGGTTGGTATTCTGTTTGGAGGGTACTGTAGGTGATGTTTGTGTCAGATTAAAATTAAATTTACAAAATGTAGTGATTTGAAACAGAAAAATTAATAAGTTCTAAAGTCATGATATAAAAAAAATGTGTAAACTCTCTGGACATTAAAAGGTCTGTATTTAAGCTAGGTGGCCATCAGACCAACCCTACTTCCTGGTTTGAGTGCACTGGAGTGACTCGAGGAGTATATCTTCTTCCCCTGAGTGGGATGAGTGGGATTACCCCCAATATTTTGATCTCCCGGTACCCACTTATATGCATGTACTTAGGCAAAGAGAGGCACCATAAGGGTACATGTACACAAACATGTGTACATGTACATGTACATGTACACACACAACACAACACAATGACCCCAGGCAGGACCGGAACCTGGAGAGGCCAGTGGCCAGTGCACTAACCATTAGGCCACAGTGTGTGCTGTCTGGACATGCTAAAGCCTTGTCAGAATCTAAATGTACTTGTAACGGCTCAAGAAGCCAACACGTGCCTTTCTTTTCACTGGCATGAAATGGCTAGGAGAAAATGCAGCTGGAGGTCGGAATTTTCGATGATCACAGGCTATCTCCCATTAATTTCTGTTACGTTTCCCTAGCCCTACCAATTGCCAGTATTAATTTATACTTCTGGGTGGTCACATAATATTTGCAAAGGGGTTTTACTATCAGATGAATTACAGAAACTATACTGATTTTTAAGATAATCCGAACTTTTTACGAATGGGGGGGGGGGGGGAGGGGCTGTGTGGGTAACATCAAATATCAGAATATACATTACAAATAGAGTGAGGATGAGTGACCAGATTGGGTTGTTATCTTGCCCATCTGACCTGACATAATAACCATATTATTACGTCAAGTCAGGTCTGTTTGGCAAGACACTTTACTTTCACACTTCCTCTCTCCAGCCATGAGTAGATAAATTTTTAGTAAAGTGGATAACCCGCGAATTGTGGGCACAACCTGACAAAAATCCAAGAGAAGAAGCGACTCTCCTAGTCGCTTCATACTACAAAAACTGGGGTGAAGTGACAGCACTAATGAACCATGAGCCATCTGGCTCCTATGTCCATTAGAATGGAAAAGACTTTGACATTAACCTAATTCCATGGCTGTTGTCTCATACTGAACGTGTTACCTTGCAGGGTACGACTGGGTTCCAGGCCAAACTTAATATCGAAGTGAGCAGAGCTTCAAAAACTGCAATAAAAGCTATCGAACGACAGGGCGGGAAAATCACTTGTGCTTATTATAACCCATTAGGGCTTCGCCAGTTACTCAAGCCAGAGAAGTTCGAAGGACGCAGGATACCCAGAAGAGCTCGTCCGCCAAGAAAATTCATGGAATATTACACAAGCGTAGAGAACAGAGGATATTTAGCGGATCCTGTTGACCTTGAAAACGCCAGGCTACAAACATACAAGCTTGAAAATGAAGTGGATTAATGCCTACCATGCTTTAGGTGATGATGGGTTTAGTGAAATGGTTGGTTTGGTGAAATGTTGTAATTAAAAGATGTTTGAATCAAAGATATCGCCTGGTTTTCAATTAGACGTTTACCAATCCCTCCCTTCTGGGAGGGAAGGTGTTAACTCCGTTCTCTTTTTTCCTTATAACTTTCTTTTCATTTCATAAAAATTAACCTATTAGTATTACAAATATTATTTGTATTTTTAGAGCAGGCGGAAAGATCTCCAGATTATATCTCAGAAGCGTTTTACAAAACCAAGTTATTTCAAAAAAAAAAATTCTGAGAAAATTAATGTATATAGGATATGCTCTACTTCAATGTAAAAATGACGTCAAGATATCCGTATCTGTGTCAACAGTTCAGAAACATGCATAGCCTGCGTAGTTTTCGAGCACGCGAAGACGGCCACGCGAGGAAAAATGGACTCGCGTGGACTTCTCGACACTTCGCGCCCTCCGCAACAAGGCGTCTGCTACGCAGGCTAAAACATGTAATACAACACGTACTTCCTTTCCGAAACCAGGCACCATAAAATTTACACAAATTTGCATACATCTTAATGATCTGTCTGATTGTTCAACTGATAATCAAACAATATCTTCAAATTAGCTTTTGCAATTTATTCCTGAAAAAAAATAGAAGGCGGCCGGCTGAAGGAATGTCTGCTAGAAACGAATACGAGTGTAGAAACTTTTTATACCATTGTCCTTCTGCAACCTTTCAAACATTTTACAAACAATCTTAAGTTTGTAGGTCAAGCTTTGCTGATCATATTCTCGGAATCCTTGGCGTTTGCTGTTACTATTCTAAGAAGTCAGACAAACGTCAAAACATCTTTGATAACACTCTGTATTTGGTCAATATCATCTGGTTTTTATAAATACCATATCGGATCACAAGACTTCACTGTTTGAGGCGTTTTCAATTCTGATCCCTCGTCGTTTTCCGCGTTCAATCATGGATATAAAAACCTTGCTTAACAATCTCCACGAAGAAGTATCCTGTCCTGTGTGCATGACTGCTTTCATTGAACCGAAGCTGCTTCCATGTTTGCACAGTTTTTGTCTGCATTGCTTAAAAGGTATCCAACGAACGAGTGGCCGCAATGATATCATAACATGCCCAGAATGCAGAAGAGAGAGTAGAGTCCCTAGTGGAAGTCTCGACGAGCTTCCGACCAACTTTTGCATCAACAGTCTGCTGGATGTGTTAGCCATTAAAGAGTGCAATACCACGGGAGTGAGATGTGGAAATTGCGACAAGAAAAGCGCACACAGTTTCTACTGCTTCCAGTGTTTTTCTTTCTGGTGTGAATCCGACTGTATAAGCCTTCATAATGGAATCAAAGCAAACAAAGGGCACAATGTGTTGGCGCTCAAAGACTTTCAAGATGAAGACTTTGAGAAAGTTTTAAAGCGACCAGCGTTTTGTAGTACACCCGGACACGAAAAGAAAGAACTTGAAATATTTTGTAAGATCTGCGAAGTTTCCATTTGCAACGCTTGTGCTTTGACAGATCACGAAGGTCACGCCAAGATGCTTTTGGAAAAAGCTGCAAATGAACGCAAGTTACAAGTGAAGTCTGCCGTTGCATCTCGAAAAGAAAAAGTACAGATGAAGAAGGATAAAATCACCAAACTTGATCAAACCTGTGTTGAAATCCAAGAACATGCCGCCAAGGTGAAAAGAAGCGCGCAGCAATTCGCTGAGAACATGCATCAAGTTATCGATGCGAAGAAGCAAGAGATCATTAATGAAGTTGAGAATCAGGCGAGAGAGTCACTCCAGCGTCTTGGAATGAAAAAGAGCGCGATCAAAAACGAGGTGAAAATGTCCGAGGTAGCACTGGGAAAGGCAGAAACATTTCTGGAGCGAAGCCCTAGCGCCGAAATCATGCAGCCCAACAAGTTTATAAACAAAATATTACAGGAGGAAGTGGAGCAAGACGAACCAGCCGATCGTGACAATGGGATTTTTCTCGAGTTTGATTTCGTGGAAAATCAGAAGTTACTCGATGTTGTTAGCGCTGAAAAGTTTGGCTTCATCAAACGCTTTACTGAGACTAGACCGCATCTGTCAAGTGCCGAAGGAAAAGGAATCAGTGAAGCGACTGTAGGACTTGAAGCTGAGTTCATTTTGACAACAAGAAATGCTGAAGGAGAACAATGTTACGAAGAGCGTGACTCGGTAACAGTGGAGATCAGAAATCAACAAGGCCATGACTGTGCAACGAAAGCGCGAGTCCAAGATAACAAGAATGGCACCTACAAGTTCAGTTATTTTGCCAAAGAAACCGGAAAATGCGAGGCATCAGTAAAGGTAAATAAAGAGCATGTCCGTGGCAGCCCCTTTGATATTCAAGTGAAACCCAGACAGTACAGACCTGTGTTGTCTTTTGGACAACAAGGCTCGACTGCTGGAATGCTAATCAAGCCTTGGGGAGTAGCAGTCAACGAACTTAATGAGATCGCAGTGACTGATAATGGTAACAGTAGAGTTCAGATATTTAGTAGTGATGGAACTCACTTACGTTCGTTCGGTAGAAAGGGTAATGAGCAGGGTGAATTTGACTGGCCTGCTGGGATAGCTTTTGATAAGAATGGGAATATTATAGTGGCGGACAATAGGAACCACCGAGTTCAATTCTTTAGTGGGCAGGGTGAGTACTTGAGCCAGTTTGGTGAGAAAGGAAATATTGATCACCAGCTGATGAATCCACACGGCTTGTCTGTTGACCGTGACGGAAATATTATTGTTGCAGATACAGGTTACAAACTAGTTAAGATCTTTTCTCCAAGTGGCCAGCTTTTACAGAATATTGGCAGGGAGGGTCCTGTCACCTATCCCTTTCACTGTGTCCAATATGAGAACTATCTTATAATATCCGACAGTCATGAGCATTGTGTCAAGGTGTTCGACGGTGAGGGGAATTTTCTGTACAAATTTGGAAAGAAGGGGGAGGGGGATGGGGAGTTCGATACACCTCGATGCTTGTCAGTTAACAAGGCAGGGCACCTGATGGTCTGTGATTCCATGAATCACAGAGTTCAGGTATTCTTACTGAGTGGAAAGTTTGTGACAAAGTTTGGAACAAAAGGGAGTGGGATAGGAGAGCTAAATAAACCAGTCTCTACAGCAGTTCTTAGTGATGGTAGGATAGTTGTGACTGACTTCGCTAATCATCGCATCCAGTTTTTTGAGTAGATATGATATCCTTACCTGAGATGTAATATGAATCAATTCCCTCATGATTCACAGTTGTGTACTGTTGATAATAGTTAGAAATGCTTGTTACAAATGTTTTTATAAGTGCTTTACCGGAGACCGTGTTAGTTCTTTAAATGAATGAGTAAGTTCTAAATTGGTTACCTTGTAAGACTTGGGTTGGAGTGGGGAAGTATAAATGACAGCTGTCAGATAAATTTGAAAAATGGATTAGATAAACAATGTGTTGACTGATGATTTTTCTCATTTAGGATGTATTCCAATCCAGACCATTTCCTAATTGTAGAAATAAAAAAAATTTAAAATATGCGGTTAAGAAGCTTGTTGTAAATTGTAACAGAGCAACTTTTAGACTGAAGTGATATTTTACAACTATATTTTAGGAACGTATTTTACAGATTTGTATTCCAACTAAATAAACAGTGGTGTATATTGTGTGACATTGCATCGATTTTGTGACAATTTAGCTGCTATTATAAGAAATTGTAAAGATTGAAAAGATAGTAATGTGTGCAAATAAATGACTTTTTTTCTTGAACTGTGGCTGAGTTGAAAATAATGAAACTAACGTGGAGGGGTCTACAGACTGCTTGAATATACTTCATTCGTGATCATTTCCCCCACCTTAATGGGTCTAAGCTTAACTATTTCTCGTTAGAAAGTGTTAAATCTCTCCTTACCTTGACTTTAAACACGTAACAGATACTTTTACTTCCTGCTCTTTGGTGCTGTATGATTGTTTCAAAAACTGCATTTGATTATTAGAAACAAATGTCATTCTTACAAATGTCATGCTAACACGATGTATGTCATACTGATTATGTCCTTTGAAAGTATCAAAATCCGCTGTTAATTATTATGATTAGATGGTAAATTGTCAAATGTATTGCCAAATCGCCATCTTTGCATTCATGCTACGTCATTTTCGACAGTGATGTCGTAAAATTCCTATACACTTTTGTCCCGTTATTCCCATACCGTTGCTGGACACACGCGTGTCATGCCACTAAAGTCACGTCATTTCCATACAGACATGTCGCGTTATTCTCATGCACTTCTGTCGATCGTCCATGTCACATCGTCGTAAATCACTTGTGTCACGTTATTACCATACATTATTGTCACGTTATTCCCATTCATTGATGTCACGTTACATCATACTCATGCCATGTCATTTCTCATACACCTGTGTAACGTTTTCACGATGACAGTGGACGAGCGCTCAATACATCTTCGGCAACTCAGCAGACGTAAGACAAACAGAACTTGCAAATCAAGTGAAACTGAACATTTATGATCGAAAGCAAAAACTGTACGAAACTACACAGTATAAAGAAAACTAAACGTATTCTTCGTAAAATTCCAACCCCGGGAGGAAAGGGGTTACTCGGCCTTGTATTATTGTTTTTGAGCCGTTTTGGTCTGAAACAGGGTATGGTTTGTGTACTCTTGTAAGCAATCAGCTGTAATTCTGGGGAAAAAAATTGCCTGGTCAGCTTTGTGAGTGACGTTTCGACAACCTGAGCGGAAATCATCTTCAGAGTCACGTGAAAAGTTTTTGTCATTCGATGTTGTTATGTAATGGTTTCTTGTAATGTAATGATTTCTTGTATAGTGCATTTTCCAAAGCTATAAGATGCTCTCAGTTCTCAATTAGAGTCACAGGATGAGATTGGATATAAGCATATCAGGCGGCTTTGGCAGCCGCTATCCGTCCATGTATATGATCTCGTCCCACCAACCAACCCACGGATAGATGTGCCAGATAGGCAAGACCTAGACTGTTCACAGCTCTCTATTTTTTCTTTTTTTTTTTCGATTGATGAGCGCGCGGTGAGAACGGCGAGAGAATTGGACGCCAGCGCCAAACGGAAGAAGCAAGGGGGGTGGGGGGGGGGGGGGGGGGGGCAGGGAGCGAAAAAAATAGATTCCACTCGCGCACTCGCGCTTCGCGCTCACTTCCTTTGCTTTTTTGCGTCAAAAAATCAACAGGTTGTGGACAGTCTAGGCCAGACCACAACACCAGGAACTCCGTGTCCTACTCTTTACGATTAGTGTGCGTGTACTTTGTCCCCTGCTGATTATAACACTGAAGATACAGGAGACGGGCCCTACGGTTTATCGTCCTTATCCGAGAAGACTAGAACATCTAACCATTTGCAGATGTCATTGTAAAGACAGCATGTTCTCCTCAGTTTTTTTTTTAATTATAAGTCTAGTACGTGGTAGCTGATTGGTCCACTTAGCCGTGATGTTATTGGCTGTAAGACTCCTTTTAAGGTTTGTCAACAGAATGTTTTCATCCATGAAGAAGTTTTGAAAATTATATTCCTGATCGATCTAACAGGTAAACAGGTCATACTGTTTCTATTGTAACTTGTTATGTCATGAAGATGACCACAGCTTGTTTACCAACGATTGCTGACTCGCCCCCAGTCGTCTTCAAACAGCGCAGAGAGTACAGCGCAAGGAGAGATGGGTACCGAGAAAGGGAGCGCAAGGTGAGATGGGTAGGGGAAGCCCCATCATCACCTGCTCCCCTACCTCGCGTGCTTCTCCCTTTGCCGCGTGCTATATGAAGACGACTGGGGACGAGTCAGCAATGATTGGGAGCGTTGGTACCATTATTGTAGCATCAACCGAAAGAGTGCAAGTATTGATCCGTCAAGGTATGTTGGGAATTAGTAGAATTTCCAGAGGTGAACTCAATTCTGATTGGTCGAGAAGCTCGGACTATGACGCGATATTCACCGCGCTGGGTGATGAATGTAGCATCTCAAGGTTTGGCTACTAACCCATGCCACCTTTGCCATCCAGGCTAGTGAACATGGCGGCATTTGCTGAAAGAAAATTTCTCTCATTTAAAAGAAATCTCTCCAAGTCCTGGATATTTAAAACATTGGGAATTTTGCACTGAATTAACTACTTAGGCTTTTGGACCGAAAATATTTTCAAGATATGGTTTTTCAAGGCATTAAAATTGATCGTAAACATGGTGGTTTCGGAGATCGCACGCGGCCATGTACTCAGTCAGAGCGACTGGCAAAACATTATTTAGTTCTTTTCTCACTGCAGGAGCTATAGTAATTTCGAGAGGATTCGCAAAATTGCTCAGAAATCACCAACGATTTAAAAAGGTACCAGATATCAATCTTTTTCGTAGTGCTTGTTTTGTTCCGTTTTATTGCTAAAACTTGAGCGTAAATTACGACTTCAATCGATGAATTAAACTGGTTTACATGCATGCAAGCGAGCACTTGTGTTTGTTGTTTTCATGTTTTCTATTGTTATTTTGCAGTTTCTGAAAATTATACCAAAACAATTGGCTTTCAATCCCCGGTTAGGGACTGGTCATTATTTATGTAGAGGGGGGGGAGGGAAAAATATGTTGGAAAGATCAAAATTTCTGTAAAGCCCCCCTCCAGGCCATGTAAGTAGCAAGTGACCCCCCATTCTTTATTCAATATTTACATGATGAGCCCCCCCCCCCCTCACCTGATATCTTCTCTTATATACCTTAAGTAATTATTAAATGCTACATACAATGTTAATTGCACACTTGTTCTGACGCACAAAGGCTGGATCAACACTTAGTAAACCAAGGCTTCTTTGCTATGGATACTCTTCCAGCAATAGAGCAAATTTTTTAAAAGTTATGTGTATAGTAAACATACCTATTGTTAACTCCTTAAGGTGATTCCCTAGTATTGCATTGCGCATCCTTATTAAAAATGGCGGCTTTTTTCTATGCGGCTTGGCTCGCGAGAGAGAGAAATCATCGTTTTCTCGTAAACGAGTTTAGTGACCTATCATTTTTTTCTCTTAGTTCGAAAGTAACGATCAAATTCTTTCTATAAAATGACTACGGATCAATTTCTATGGCAGAATAATACATTATCACCGAAAACGTGTACTTTGCCAGTACTCCCAGAGGAAATATAAGGAATTATATGGTAAATACAAGGTCTTCCAGCTCCTAAACGAATACGGTGACCCCCCTTTTTGATTTTAAAATTTAACTTCCCTTTAAGGTAAACAACCAACTGGCAAAATTTAGTTGGAAATCTATTAGGAGTTCTATTTCTAGGGAATCACCTTAACTTTGGAAAAGTGATAGTTTTTACAAATTATGTTTTCATGGTGAACACAAATGTAATATTAACCGTGCAAAGTATAATTCTTTTCCAATGATTTTCCTAAAGTTGTAAAAGGACTACTTTCTTGCTGTTATATCATGTTTAATTACCTCTTGGGATATTGCAGTGATAATCATTTTGGTAAAAGAAAATAATTTCAGTCAAATCAGATATTAAAGCAGATAGGTCTGGATTCTTTAATTTTTTTTTAACTAAAATTTGAGATAACAATTGAGTTTAGAGTGCAAACAGTATTTCTGTAAAATACAAATCATTAATATATGATAAATGCAAATGCGGCCTTACACTACTGAAGACCTGAAAAAAATTTTCAGGCTCTGAGCGGGAGTCGACCTTTGCGTTGCCAGTGCAATGCTCTACCACTGAGCTATCAAAGCCACATGAGAGCGGTCGTATATGGGTAATCCCTTTATATGGTGGACATAATACTCGGCCCAAGTATATGTGAAATAAATGAATGTGTGTCCAGCAGTAGCAATGAAATATATATATGATAAATGCAAATGCGGCCTTACACTACTGAAGACCTGAAAAAAATTTTCAGGCTCTGAGCGGGAGTCGAACCCACGACCTTTGCGTTGCCAGTGCAATGCTCTACCACTGAGCTATCAAAGCCACATGAGAGCGGTCGTATATGGGTAATCCCTTTATATGGTGGACATGATACTCGGCCCAATATAATATACCCACCATATAAAGGGATTACCCATATACGACCGCTCTCATGTGGCTTTGATAGCTCAGTGGTAGAGCATTGCACTGGCAACGCAAAGGTCGTGGGTTCGACTCCCGCTCAGAGCCTGAAAATTTTTTTCAGGTCTTCAGTAGTGTAAGGCCGCATTTGCATTTATCATATATATATTTCATTGCTACTGCTGGACACACATTCATTTATTACAAATCATTAAGTTGTACATAATAATGGAGTTTAAACAAAAACATCACTGTTTCACATACAGTGTTTGCACTCTTCTATTTAACTGTTCTACCCACCTCAAACTGCTGATCACCCCTAAACTTCTTTATTAAAAATTTTAGCCCCCACCCCCCCCTCTTGCCACTCTGAAATAGCCATGACCCCCCCTTCTACTTTCCCTTCCCCGCCCCCTCTATAGAAATAATGACCGGTCCGTTAATTCCAGCTATAAAAAAAAAAACGGCTCGGCTTATACGACGATTGACGTCATCAATTGTCCTACATAAAAAATTATCCGATCGCAACCTCGCCCGCGGGTCCTCGGGGCGCGTATCGCCTGGTACAATCGTCGACGTCGCGCGCCGCGTTCGCTTGCTCTCGCGCCGTGTTCTTAGTCGCTTTTGTTCCGCAAATTTCGCTCCATCCCTCACTCCTCTCTACTCTTCTCTTCCCTGGGGTGGGGTCATCTTTCTTACTCCACTGATATTTCAGTGTGACTCAGTGCAAAGGGCTCACGCTATGGTGTCGGTTTCCATAGCAACCGTCCAAGCACCTACCACTCTGTCGGACCCCTTACTCCACATGGGGTCCAGGTATCGGGTGCGTCGTCCCTTTGCATCCCACGCCATCCCTTGCTCCACACCTTACCTCGCGAACATTAATAGAAAGAAACCTTGAAGATGGTCAAAAAAACGAAAGTTTTAATCTGCTTGGCCCCTAGACTCTCGGTTCAAGTTTAAATCCCGAAAATTGTTTTTATACCAGGCCAATCTTCATAAAGAATTTTTTTGTTATAGAAAAAAAAGAGTGTAGTTAAAGATGGAGCAGTACAAAGAACGATGAGGAAAACAACAACAACAATAACAAATCACGACCCCTTGGGGAAGATCACTTTTCAGACCCATACAAAACAATAATATTTTCAGTTTTATTCATTTCAAACTTATTTACAGTTTGAATAATCAAATAGCATCACTGTCTTGTAGCGTGACAACAAACTTTCATGTTGCGTGACAACATTGATTCTCACATGGTGCAGCTTGTCGTCTGAGTTCTTTTCTCGCTGGGGCTTCGGCAGGAAGCGTCATCAGGTCCCTTGGGGTAACTGCCGGACCAATAGAAGAAGTAGGCCCAGACATTCATTTTTGTAAACTTGGTGAGCTGAAAACGAATGTGAAGACAAAAAAGATAAAAAAAATTGTTAAGTAAAAAGAGGGGGCGTTGGGATTTTCGGTTTTGCGGTTTCGTCCCGAAAGACTGTGGTTTTTCGGTTTTGGTGTCTTATGCAGTTTGTGGGTTTTCCTTCCTTTGACAATTGGTTTTCTGTTTACGTTAAAAATACAAGCGATTTTTTGGATTTGGTATTCGATGTGGATGTTGATTTTTTTGTTCGGTTTCGGTTAATAGGGCCTAATGCCTCCCTCTAAAACTGTTTATTCGCCTAACTTTTAGTTAAACCAAAAGAGCAATCACCGAGACGGGGGTTACTCACTAATATAGGCTATATAGGTATGTGCGGCATAAATGGGCTGTTTTTGGGCCGTTTTGTTCTGAAACAGGGTATGGTTTGTGCAGTTTTGTCAGCAATTAGCTGAAAACATTTGCCTGGTGTGTGACGCTTCGACAACCTGAGCGGAAATCATTATCAGAGTCACGTGAACAGTTGTTGTCAGTCGATGTTGATAGGTAATGGTTCCTTGTAATATGATGATTTCTTGTATAGCGCATTTTCCAAAGCTAAATGCTCTCAGTTCTCAATTAGAGTCACAAGATGAGATTGAATATATGAATATCAGGCGGCTTTGGCAGCCGCTATCCGTCTATGTATATGATCATGGATAGTAAAAGGACTTGTATTTTTCCTATCCATGTATATGATCTCGTCCCACCACCCAACCCATGAAAAGATGTGCCAGATAGACCAGACCACAACACTAGTATGTGGGTACTTTCATTTGTCCCCTGCTGATTATAACACTGACTGAAGATACAGGAGACCGTGCCTACGGTCTATCGTCCTTATCCGAGGAGACTAGAATATCTAACCATTTGCAGGTGTCATTGTAAAGACAGCATGTTCTCCTCAGTTTTTTTAGTTGTAAGGCTAGTTCGTGGTAGCTAATTGGTCCGTTTAGCCGTGATGTTATTGGCTGTAAGACTCCTTTTAAGGTTTGTCAGCAGAATGTTTTCATCCATATATTCCTGATCTATCTAACAGGTCAACAGGTCATACTGTTGCTATGGTAACTTGTTATGTCATAAAGATGACCACAGCCTGTTTACCAATGATTGCCGACTCGTCCCCAGTCGTCTTCATACAGCGCAGGGAGTACGGCGCAAGGAGAGATGGGTACCGAGAAAGGGAGCGCAAGGTGAGATGGGTAGGGGAAGCCTATCATCCCCTGCTCCCCTACCTTGCGTGCTTCTCCCTTTGCCGCGTGCTATATGAATGATTGAGAGCGTTGGTTTGATAACATTATTGCAGCATCAACTGAAGAAGAAGAGTTAGTAGGAGGCACGGTGGCCTAATGGTTAGCCACCCAGGTGTATAAATGGGTACCGGCGAATTTACTGCTGGGGGATAACCCAACGATGGACTAGCAATACTCCTAGTCGATTAATGCTACGGAAACCGGCTGTATGGGCCACTTGGCTCGGACACAGACTTTACCTTTTTACCAACTGAAAGAGTGCTAGTATTGATCCGTCAAGGTATATTGGGAATTTGTAGAATTTCCAGAGGTGAACTCAATTCTGATTGGTCGAGAAGCTCGGACTATGACGTTATATTCACCGCGCTGGGCGGTGAACGTAGCATCTCAAGGTTTGGCTACTAAGCCATGCCACCTTTGCCATCCAGGCTAGTGAACATGGCGGCATTTGCTGAAAGAAAATTTCTCTCATTTAAAAGAAATCTCTCTATAACTGCCAAAATACGGCAACAACACCGGGAAGTAACTTTATAGACGCACGCCTTCAAATTGTAAACCTTTACTTCAGACCAAGAGGATAATTACGATTCATTACATGACAAATCGATGGTTCAGCGGGATTAAAACTGAAACAGAATACGAGTTACAGAAATTACATTATAAACTAAACTGAAAACAACACAAAACGTAACCTAAATAAACAAACTAAAGAAACTTACATTTGTTACGGTGCCGGGGAAACAACAATAACTGAAAATAACACTGAAGTCCTTTGGCAAACTGCGAACGCGATCAAAAGACGAAATATAGAGAATTCGCAACGATATGTTAAGTTATAATTGCTGAAAAAGTGTCCCAAGTAATAATGGCGCGGATTGTAGCACGTACCTTTCTTTTCACTGGCATGAAATGGCTAGGAGAAACTGCAGCTGGATGTCAGAATTTGCGATGATCACAGGCTACATGTATCTCCCATTAATTTTTGTTACGTTTCCCTGTCAATTGCCAGTACTCATTTATTATCCTGGGTGGTCACATAATTTTTGCAAAGGGGTTTTATTATCAGATGAAACTATACTGATTTTTTAATATAATCCGATTTTCTTAGGAAGGGGGGGGGGTGGGGGTTGGGTGGGAAGGGGGCAGTGTGGGGTAGGGGGTGGGGTATCACAAATGAGTATACATTACAAATAGAGTGAGGAAGAGTGACCTGAGATTGAGAGGTTATCTTGCTCAACTGACCTGACATTAGAGCAGTTTTCACTTGAGTGTCGAAAGTAATTTGCGTTTGCTTTGGTTTTGCATTACTACGCCCATTGATTGGTTTAAAAATCTCGCGCCACTTTCTCGACCAATCAGCACTAAAACCAAAACCAAACGTGACTCGCTCTCTCACGCTTAGCGGCGCTTCGCGTTAGCTACATATATTTGCTTCGAGTTTTGATTGGTTCACTCACTGGATTGTCTGTGTGTTTTGTGACTGGCCAAAGTAATTACTTTTGTTTTCGTTTTACGACACTTAATTAAAAACTGCTCTATAAAACTATTATGACGTCAAGTCAGTTCTGTTGGGCAAGACACTTTTACACTTACTCTCTCCAGCCATGATCAAATAAATTTTTAGTTAAATGGGTTACCCGCAAAGTGTGGGCACAACCTGACAAAAATTTATCCTTGTTGAAAAACAACTTTCCTAGTCGCTTCATACTACGAAAACTACAATGAGCGCCAAAAGTGTTAAGACAGTCGGCACTTTTTGAGTACCTTGGACAAATTTTACCCCCCACCCCTTCAATATAACCCCCTCCCCCCGAAACAATGTTGTATTTTCTATCTGCAAGACTTGCCTCGTTTGAGTACAACATTGAAAAGGGGGTAGTGGTTCAGAAGCGGCAGCAGGTTAAAGGTGAAATCAAAGTGCCCGTTGGGCTGTCTCGTGTTACAGATCAGTAAAGTAGCACCCGTTGCTAACAATCATATAAGCTCAGAAAAACCATCTCCGGATTCTACAATATTAATTCTCAAATTTCATTCTCAAGCATTTGCAACAGCTTGTGCTATACCAGCATCGCACCATGTGCCCTTTCTTCACATTCTACTCAAATAGTCAAACCTGTCCAACTGTCCTTCCAAAAACTCAACAAAACCTTCGCAATGATTTCTAAGGTATTCAACAACTGCAAAACGCACTATCAAATGATTTGCTAATTACATACTTAATTACCTACTTTCCTATTCGCCATCGGCACTGAGGGCAGCAAATGACTTGCTACCGAGTTAAAGATCTGATTACTAACACTTCGAAAAACGAAAACAGTCTCCATTTCCACCACAATCATAGACTGCAAAACAGGTAACAGTCTATCTCTGGAAGTGTGGAAATGTGGAAATCTGGCAGTGAACATTTAATGAGTTAACACTCAAGTGAAAACCTCTCTACAATGTAAATCAAGTTCAAATTCATTTGAATTACTGTACATTGATCATAAGTCAAATTACTTTCAATATATGGAACAATAGTAGGGATGTATTTTCAGTGTCTACATGCAGGTAAATGAGCTTATATCTGGGGGGGGGGATGCTTATAAGCAGAATTTTATAGTATTGGTCTCCAACAGGTGCCGCAAAAGATAAGCCATGTACTTCAGAACTTATTGCCTGGGTCAGTCAATGAAAATAATGAAATGTATTACTACTGTATATATGAATACACAGCTGACATTGAGTGAGTGTTTTTCATAGCTTGCACAAATTTTACTTACATTCAAATTTTGCTCTTTAAACAACCTACCAAAACGCAAAATGAGATACCACTTCAATTTTTCTGTTTGCGTGATAACTTCACTTAATATTCTCCTTTTGACACATCATTTGACATATCTGAAAAGTGCTCTGGCGCCAACAACCCTCGACCCGATTGTACACTACCCCCCGACTACCCACTACACAGTATCTTCGACAGATGTTGCCCGAACATTCAGTCTTTGTTTAGCAAGAACGTCACCTGACACTACACTTGAAATCTAAAGCCGAAGTGGTGAAAAGCAAAGCAAATTAGTTTCCTGAGAAGGTTTTTCGACGTAATTTGCTTCTCACTTCTTTCTAATGGGGATCTGTTTTATCTGGAGGCATTATGTATTAAATAGAGCCGTAAGATTGTGGCCAAGGAAATGTCTAGAGGTCATTGCATTTATAGTCTGCGCTGCGTGGTTTCCTGTTTGTTTCACACTTCTTTGCCACATGTTTTGCTAGTTTAGTTTGTGTTTGCTCAAGTCAATTTGTAAAATACGCTTTAAACTCTCGAAATTTACGCCGTGGAAGGACAAGATATATGTTTCGTGAAAACGTTGATTACTTGCATTTTGTTGATACTGTTGCAAGATGTATTGTGTATTATCACTTAATATATCTTGGTCCGGCTTCGCAAGTGACAACCGTAAATGAATTTGATTGCTTGACGCTTAAAAGACTTTATCCCTGGTCCTCTTCGTGCCAAATTTCGAGTTCAGTGCTCGCCTCATTTCATCCCAGACCTTTCGTGCTTCTCTGCTCTTCAGGCGATCGAAATTATCAGCCCAAAGACGAATTAGCATTTTCTGATCATCGTCGGACCCATTTGTCGTAAGTTCTCTTTGCCGGTCCGGATTCGGGAGAAGATGCTGATAAGCGCCCCCTTCCGAATAAGCGCCCCCCTTCGAATGTGTTTTTGTTAATAAGCGCCCCTATTCCAATAAGCGCCCCCATTCTAATAAGCGCTCCCATTCTTATACGCGCCCCTATTCTAAAAAGCGCTCCTATTGTGGCTAACTGCCCCTACTGAACTCGTCGACGTCGAAAAGATAAACTCATGAACATTTACCGTATCGTACATGTATATATTTACTACGGTGTACGATGAGTATCATGCGTTAAAATCTTGAAAAGTTACATGAAATCTTGAAAAATACATAAAATCTTGAAAAGTTACATGAAATCTTGAAAAAATACATAAAATCTTGAAAAGTGACATGAAATCTTGAAAAACACGAAAAAATCTTGAAAACAAAGTGAAAAATCTTGAAAAACGCGAAAAAATCTTGAAAACGCGAAAAAAATCTTGAAAAACGCGAAAAAATCTTGAAAACGCGAAAAAAAATCTTGAAAAACACGAAAAATCTTGAAAAACGGTAAAAAATCTTGAAAAACGCAAAAAAATCTTGAAAAACGCGAAAAAAATCTTGAAAACGAGAAAAAGCTAGAAGATTAACAAAGGTCAAACGAGATATTGATCTCACGTGAGAGGACGTGCTTGCATGTTGAATACATGTCTGTTAGGCCAAACACTACTACCTTTGAGCTGTTTCGGTAAAAGTATTGGTTGAGATTTGCGTTTTGGAACTCAACTAACTGCCTCCATTTTTTTATTCGTTGTGTCTCGTTACTTGCATCCAACAAATAAATTCTATTACAGTTTGATTACTGCATTTGAAGTCTCCAGGATACGGTAACGATGATCTCTTCTGGCAATTTTTTTATTCTTAAGCAAGACTCGAGTTTCGGTTCTTTAGTGGAACTCATCAGTTGCTCCTAAAGTCTCGTCCAATTATTTGAAATCATTCGATTTCGTACAAATCTCAACACCCAAGCTAAGGGGAGCTTGAAAAACTGAAATAACTCACAATGCTTTGAGACTGCATTACCCTTGAAAGGACTCGGATCTTAGATCCTCGCATCCGTTGAAAAGACACAATCCTGCGAGCTGACCGCACGCTTATGATAAACAAAATCATTGTTCGAGATAGCCTGCAGAACAGGCGGTTTTTATATTTTTCATTCGCGCTCGCCCTCGCGTGACCCGCTAAATAAAAACCTAGCACTTCGCGCCTCGACCCGCAAAATAAACCGCCTGTTCTGCAGGCTATGTTCGAGAGGTCTACTGATCCGATACACGTTCCAGACAGTGAGACAACAATATTCTTTTAAAGGACTGATAAACGACTTTTAACTAAACATGCCACAGAACAAGCAAACAAAATGACATTAATATTTTTACTGAAACAGCTCTAGAGATCTAGAGAACGTAAAATCCATAATTAAACAGACTGAAGGTTAACTTTAAGCGGCCAACGGGAGTCGTGTTTGGCCTAACAGACATGTATTCAACAAGCACGTCGTGTCACGTGAGATCAAGATCTCATTTGACCTTTTCATGATAATTTTCAAGCTTCCAGCGTTTATATCAAGATTTTCGCGTGATTTTCAAGATTGTGTGGCGTTTTTCAAGTTTTCTCGCGTTTTTCAAGATTTTTCGCGTTTTTCAAGATTTTTTCGCGTTTTTCAAGATTTTTTTTGCGTCTTCAAGATTTTTTCGCGTTTTCAAGATTTTTCGTGTTTTTCAAGATTTTTCGCGTTTTTCAAGATTTTTTTCGCGTTTTCAAGATTTTTTCGCGTTTTTCAAGTTTTTTTTCGCGTTTTTCAAGATTCTTCACTTTGTTTTCAAGATTTTTTCGTGTTTTTCAAGATTTCATGTCACTTTTCAAGATTTTTTCGTGTTTTTCAAGATTTTAACGCATGATACTCATCGTACACCGTAATTTACTGCTAAAATGAACAATTCTTGTTAGTTACATTTGGTTGTTTCGCAAAAAAATAAATAAGCGCCCTGTCCCGAATAAGCGCCCTGTCTCCAATAAGCGCCCGCCCTTAAGGTGGTAAAGGTAAATAAGCGCCCCGGGCGCTAAATCGAATCATTACGGGTACTTGCAACAGCAACGGGACTCGTCGGGGAGCTCGTTATATCGCTCGATGCGCTCCATGGCCTGCTTTGACTGCCTTCACCCACGTTTATGAATGCAGTTCATTCATAAAAGGGCCAAACTGCTGTTGCTGCTGCTGCTGCTGATCAAAAAAGTAAACGGATAAAATGGTGTTGAATTGAGAAAAAAGCCACCTCCATGCATGATCGAGTGTTCTAGCGAAGTTCCCGCGCTTTGTGATTGCGTGCGATCATGACCTTCAATGTCATTTCCCTGACAGGTTCTGTTATCACTGGAGACGGCTTCCTTTGTTATTAAAGACAAAATTTTGGAAAATCGGTTCGCCTTTTTTTTTAAGTGGAGGTCGCACTTAAAAATCTCGCGTGTTGATAGATTTTCACCGCAAAGTAAACAAATTCTTCCAAAAAATTTTTTAGTGCGACCCGGCCCTAAGAAAAACAAACAAAAAGGAATTATGAATTTGACTTTGTGACCTTAGTGTCTTCAAAATATCATATCACGTTCTGGAAAGCGTATACAATTAACAAAGCAAAGCAAATTAATTTCCTGTTTCTCAGATAACGATAATCGCACTTCCCTTAAAGTGCCTATGAAGTAAAAATTAATTAACGCTTATTTGAAAGACTTTTACAAATAAAGAAGAATGGCGTTTACCGTTTTGAAAAATCTTTTTTCGTTCAGGAGATATTCACGTTTTTGTGTTATGCAAATGAGGAAAGTGATGACGTCATAAATTGTTCCACAAAAAGATAGATCACAATATCAAGGATATCTCAGAAAATATAAAGGTGTTATTTCTGAAACTTGGCATCAGTAGTGACCTTCCTTAAAGGTGCAAGATGGCTCATACTATGATGTAACTATGGCAACACTCTTGGTTCCAGGCTCTTTCTGTCATAAACCAAATATCTCACTTTGCAACCCTTTAAAGTGGGACAGAGGGTCCAGCTTGGAACACACATAATGCCCTATTACCCTAACTCTCCTCATTAGCTTGTTGGGAGTGGATCATCCTTGATTAAGCAAAAACTGGGGATATCATTATTAATTAAAATAGGTATTTGCAGCAAAACTGTTGCCATGGCAACGGCACGACAGGTGTCATTTTGTGTTTTTTGTGGTGTACATTAATCGTGCCAAGTTTGAAGAACACAGCTCGAATATTCCAAGAGATATTCTTGATTCAATGCTTCATCTTTTTGTGGAACAATTAATGACGTCATCACTTTCCTCATTTGCATAATATAAAAACGCAAATATCTCTAAAACGAAAAAAGATATTGCAAAAAGAAAAACGCCATTCTTCTTTATTTTTAAAAGCCTTTAAAATAAACAGCAATTATTTTTTACTTCATAGGCACTTTAATCCTTTTATTCTGTTTCTACACTATTCATAATACGCCCTTCCTATTCTTTACTGAATAAAGTTTAAAGAAACGAACAAAGCCGAAGATGAGATACCACATCAATATTTTTGTTTGCGTGGTAACTTCACTTAATATTCTCCTTTTGACACATCATTTGACATATCTGAAAACTGCTCTGACCTCAACAACCCTCGACCCTAACACGCACCAAAATGGCTTTCTTGTAACGCAAACAGAAATTTAACAACAGCTTTTCAGCCAGCCGCATACTTTAACAATACCCACCGCAAATATAATATCAAAACACAAACCTACCGTAAAGATAAATTCATTTTCCATGTAAAAAACTACCTATTTAAGCAACATATGTGAGATAAAATCTCCTTATCAGATTTGGCGGTATTACTAAAGATGATACTTCATGTAATATATTACATTATTCACATACCTTAGTAATCCAAACATTTACACCATGTCTCACACGTGTAAATAAGCACGTTTAAAACTCGACAAGAGAAAACGCGCAATACGAAGAACAGCATCCCGATGCATCTTATCAGCAAAACGTATCTATGTAAATATGTCTATTTCTTACCTTGTTTCCTTGCTACTTTATCACTTCGTTACCTTACGAGAGGTCTTACACAAAGCACTATCCTGAGCTACCAAGTCCCCTCGGATAATCTCGTGTTACGTCACGGTCACGTCGTTTACGACGTGACCGCGACGTAACACGAGACAAAAACGGGAATTTTAAATTAGTATCAATTTCATCCAACTGTCTCAAGGACTTTTGACGCCCATTGTAGGGTGAAATGACAGCACCAATTAGTATTACAATAACTGTTATTGTTAAGAAAGCAGACAGAAAGATGTCCAAATTATAGCTCTGAAGTGTTTTAAAGACCAAGTTATTTCAAAAATAATTTCGGAGACAATTAAAGTATTAAAATATGCAGCCGCCATGCAGTCGTTCTTTTTTGGAGCCATGAAATTATACAAGTTCTACCTCCTTTAAAGCCTTTAAGATATCCCTTCCATATTACAATCGTCTAAAGAAATATGAAAATTTAATAATAACGTAAAGATATCCGTATCTATAGCAACAGTTCAGAAACATGTTTATCCAGGACAACCCGTACTTCAAAATGCTTTCTTTCCGAAACCAGTCACCATAAAATTGACACAAATTTGCATACATGTTATGAATGTATCATAAAACAATATCTTTAAATCACCTTCTGTAATTGCCTTTTTCTGAAAAAAGAATGTCTGATAAAAACGAATACGAGTGTAGAAACTACATATCAACAAAATAACTTTTTGCCCTTCTGCAAACTTAAACTATTTTGCCAACAATCTACTGACAGCTTTAATTTGAAGGTCAAGCTTTGCTGATCATATTCTCGGAATCCTTGGCGTTTGCTGTTACTATTCTAAGAAGCCAGACAAACGTCAAAACAACTTTGATATCACTCCGTGATTGGTCAGTATCACCAGGCTTATAAATACCATATCGGATCACAAGACTTCACTGTTTGAAGCGTTTTCAATTCTGATCCTTCGTCGTTTTCCGCCTTAAATCATGGATATAAAAACCTTGCTAAACAATCTCCACGAAGAAGTATCCTGTCCTGTGTGCATGACTGCTTTCATTGAACCGAAGCTGCTTCCATGTTTGCACAGTTTTTGTCTGCACTGCTTAAAAGGTATCCAACGAACAAGTGGCCGCAATGATATTATAACATGCACAGAATGCAGAAGAGAGAGTAGAGTCCCTGGTGGAAATCTCGACGAGCTTCCGACCAACTTTCGTATTAACAGTTTTTTGGATGTGTTAGCCATTAAGGAGTGCAATACCACGGGAGTGAGATGTGGAAATTGCGACAAGAAAAGCGCACAAAGTTTCTACTGCTTTCAGTGCTGTTCTTTCTGGTGTGAATCCGATTGCATAAGCCTTCATAATGGAATCAAAGCAAACAAAGGGCACAATGTGTTGGCCCTCAAAGACTTTCAAGATGAAGACTTCGAGAAAGTTTTAAAGCGACCAGCATTTTGCAGAAAGCCAGGGCACGAAAAGAAAGAACTGGAATTCTTCTGTAAGGTCTGCGAAGTTTCCATTTGCAACGCTTGTGCTTTGACAGATCACGAAGGTCACGCCAAGATGCTTTTGGAAGAAGCTGCAAATGAACGCAAGTTACAAGTGAAGTCTGCCGTTGCATCTCGAAAAGAAAAAGTGCAAATGAGGAAGAATGAAATCTCCAAACTTGATGAAAACTCTGTTCAAATTCAAGAACAGGCCACCAAGCTGAAAAGAAGCGTGCAGCAGTTCGCTGAGAACATACATCAAGTTATCGACGCGAAGAAGCAAGAGATCATTAATGAAGTTGAGAATCAGGCAAGAGAGTCACTCCAGCGTCTTGGAATGAAAAAGAGCGCGATCGAAAACGAGGTGAAAATGTCCGAGGTAGAACTGGAAAAGGCCGAGACGCTTCTGGAACGAAGCCCTAGCGCCGAAATCATGCAGCCCAACAAGGTTCTAAACAAAATATTACAGGAAGAAGTGGAGCAAGAAGACCCAGCCGATCGTGACAATGGGATTTTTCTCGAGTTTGATTTCGTGAAAAATCAGAAGTTACTCGACGATGTTAGCGCTGAAAAGATAGGATCTCTCAAGAACTTTCTTACCAAGACTAGACCGCATCTGTCAATTGCCGAAGGAAAAGGAATCCATGAAGCAACTGTTGGACTCGAAGCAAACTTTGTTTTGACAACAAGAAATGCTGAAGGAGAACAATGTTATGAAGTGCGTGACTCGGTAACAGTGCAAATCAGAAATCAACAAGGCCATGACTGTGCTACGACAACGCAAGTCCAGGATAACAAGAATGGCACCTACAAGGTCAGCTATTTTGCCAAAGAAACCGGAAAATGCGAGGCATCAGTAAAGGTAAATAAAGAGCATGTCCGTGGCAGCCCCTTTAATATTCAAGTGAAACCCAGACAGTACAGACCCGTGTTGTCTTTTGGACAACAAGGTTCGGCTGCTGGGATGCTAAAGGGCCCTTGGGGAGTGGCAGTAAACGAACGTAATGAGATTGCAGTGACGGATAATGGTAACAGCAGAGTTCAGATATTTAGTAGTGATGGGACGTACTTAAGTTCGTTCGGTAGAAAGGGTAATGAGCAGGGAGAATTTGACTTCCCTGCTGGGATAGCATTTGATAAGAATGGGAATATTATAGTGGTGGACAGTTATAACCACCGAGTTCAATTCTTTAGTGAGCAGGGTGAGCACTTGAGCCAGTTTGGTGAGAAAGGAAATCTTGATCACCAGCTAATGCTTCCAACTGGCTTGTCTGTTAACCGTGACGGAAATATTATTGTTGCAGATTCACATAACAAACTAGTAAAGATCTTTTCTCCAAGTGGTCAGCTTTTACAGAAAATTGGCGGAGAGGGTTGTTTCACCTTTCCCATTCACTGTGTCCAATATGAGAACTATCTTATAATATCCGACAGTCACGAGCATTGTGTCAAGGTGTTTGACGGTGAGGGGAATTTTCTGTACAAATTTGGAAAGAAGGGGGAGGGGGATGGGGAGTTCAATAGACCTGATTGCTTGTTAGTCAACAAGGCAGGACACCTGATGGTCTGTGATACATTGAATCATAAAATGCAGTTGTTTGAACTGAGTGGAAAGTTTGTAACAAAGTTTGGAACAAAAGGGACCGGGATAGGAGAGTTTAATAAACCAGTCTCTACAGCAGTTCTTAGTGATGGTAGAATAGTTGTGACTGATTTTCTTAATCATCGACTCCAGATTTTTGAGTAGATATGATATATATCCACTCACCTGTGATGTAATATGAATCAATTCTCTCATGATTTACTGTTGTTGCCTGTTGAAAATAGTTAGAAATGGTTTATTACAAATATTTCTGTGAGTGCTTTACTAGAGACCATGTCAGTTCTTTGAACTGAACAAGTTGGGTTTAAATTGGTTACTTTGAGACTTGTGTCTGGGTGGGGAAGTGTCCCTGTCAGTTAAAACTTTGATTTATTTTAAGTCATAATTAGCGATGGTAAACTTTACATGATTTGTCAATAAGTTTAACTGGGCCATTTGTATGTTGAAAATGTTGTCATTTGGTTCTAAGGTTCTAACCCAATCCAGACCATTAGATAACTGTAGATATAGTTGACAAAATAATTTTAATCATATGCTTTTAAGGAACCTGATGTAAATTGTATCATTGTATTTTGTAGACTTTAGTGACTGTTTACCACTATATTTTAAGAATTAAAAGTATTTTATATTTTTGCATTCTTACCAAATAAACAGTGGTGTATGCATGTTAGCTTATGTTGTGTGACATTACACCGATTTTGTGACAATTTAGTTACTATTATTTACAAAATTTTTAAGATTGAAAAGATTGTGATGTGAGCAAATAAATCATGTCTTTTTTGCTTAACTGTTGTGGAATTTTAATGATGACACTCAAGCGGTGGGGGGTGGGGGAGTAGGGTGTACAGACTGCTTTAAAACTCTTTATTCTTGAACATTTCTCCAACTGTAAATTGGTTCTGATCGGAATTTATATTTCCTGTTAAGAGAGCGTTAAATTCCTTACCTTTTTGTTTTCTTTCTTTACCTCGCTTAAGTGGACAAAAAGATGTGAACAAATAGCAGCGGTGTTAAGATAAATTTACTTTCTGTTATCTGGTGCTGTATAATCATTTCAGAAACCTTCCTTTGATTATTAGACACAAATACCAAGGTTACTCGATGCGTGACCCCCTACCTCTCTCCCCCCTTTCCCCCTTCCCGTTCGAGGCTGTTGTTACGTTCTTATGGTAAATTACGCGGTATATAACCAAATCTAGACTGTTCACAGCCTCTATTTTTCAATGTAAAAAAGCAAGAGAATCGGCGAGCGAAGCGCGGGGGAGGGGAGGGGGCAGGAGCGAGCATCATGAGCTATAAATGACTTGAATTACGAATACGAGTGTAGAAACTATGAACAAAAGAATTTTCTTTCCATTGCCCTTCAACAACCTTAAAATTATACAAAATGTACCTCCTTCAAAGCCCTTTAGTTTAAAAAATTATGAAAATTTAAAACTGACCTGAACATATCCGTATCTGTCAACAGTTCAGAACCGTATTCTTCCAGGAAACACATACTTCAAAATGCTTTCTTTCCGAAACTAGGCACCATAAAATTGACACAAATTTGCATACGTGTTAATGATCTTTATGTCTGATTGTTAAAAAACTGATAAAAGGCTTTAGACAATATATTTAAATTACCTTTTGCTGTTTACTTTTCCGGAAAAAAGAGAATACGAGTCAGTGTAGAAACTATGAACAACAACCCTTCAGCAACCTTCCAAATATTTTGCCAACATTTTACTGACAGCTTTAATTTGTAGGTCAAGCTTTGTTGATCATATTCTCAGAATCCTTGGCGTTTGCTGTTACTATTCTAAGAAGTAAGACAAACGTCAAAACAACTTTGATATCAATTCGTGATTGGTCAATATCATCAGGTTTATAAATACCATATCCGATCACGAGATTTTACTGTTTGAGGCGTTTTCAATTCTGATTAAGGATGGGCCGATACAGGTTTTTCAAAACGATACCATATCGATACGATATTTGCCTTTTTTCTCGATATCGATATCGATATCGATATTATGACGTCATTTCCGTACTGACGTCATTGGTATGTCACGTGATTTGTCTGACCATACAAAGGACAGTCCTGGCATTATAAATATTTGCCAGGAATGTTGATTTTTGGTTTTTTGTTGACTAGATCAAGTCAAGGCAATAGAAAAACCCAAATATTGACAAGAAAATCAATATTTGTTTGCGCAAAAGTGCATTTTTAAACCTAAGGTGCTGACCAGAAGACCGCAGGCTCAGGTCACGTGTGCAGTATCGAAAACGTATCGAAAATGCGATATTTTTTGAAAGTATCGATACTTTTCAACATTGTCAAAATATCGATGTATCGAATATTTTGTATCGAGTATCGGCCCATCCTTAATTCTGATCTCTCGTCGTTTTCCGCCTTCCATCATGGATATAAAAATCTTGCTAAACAATCTCCACGAAGAAGTATCCTGTCCTGTGTGCATGACTGCGTTTATTGAACCGAAGCTGCTTCCATGTTTGCACAGTTTTTGTCTGCACTGCTTAAAAGGTATCCAACGAACGAGTGGCCGCAATGATATTATAACATGCGCAGAACGCAGAAGAGAGAGTAGAGTCCCTAGTGGAAGTCTCGACGAGCTGCCGACAAACTTTCGTATCAACAGTTTGCTGGATGTGTTAGCCATTAAGGAGTGCAATACCACGGGAGTGAGATGTGGAAATTGCGACAAGAAAAGCTCGCAGAGTTTCTACTGCTTCCAGTCCTGTTCTTTCTGGTGTGAATCCGATTGCATAAGCATTCATAATGGAATCAAAGCAAACAAAGGGCACAATGTGTTGGCGCTCAAAGACTTTCAAGACGAAGACTTTGAGAAAGTTTTAAAGCGTCCGACATTTTGTAGAACACCCGGACACGAAAAGAAAGAACTGGAATTCTTTTGTAAGATCTGTGAAGTTTCCATTTGCAACGCTTGTGCGTTGACAGATCACGAAGGTCACGCCAAGATGCTTTTGGAAAAAGCTGCGAATGAACGCAAGTTACAAGTGAAGTCTGCAATCGAATCTCAGAAAGAAAGAGTGCAGATGAAGAAGAATAAAATCACGAAACTTGATGAAAACTGTGTTGAAATTCAACAAGAAGTCGCCAAAGTGAAAAGAAGCGTGCAACAGTTCGCAGACAACATACATCAAGTTATCGACGCGAAGAAGCAAGAGATCATTAATGAAGTTGAGAATCAGGCGAGAGATACACTCCAGCGTCTTGGAATGAAAAAGAGCGCGATCGAAAACGAGGTGAAAATGTCCGAGGTAGCACTGGGAAAGGCCGAAACACTTCTGGAACGAAGCCCAAGCCCAGAAATCATGCAACCCAACAAGTTTCTAAACAGAATATTACAGGAGGAAGTGGAGCAAGACGAACCAGCCGATCGTGACAATGAGATTTTTCTCGAGTTTGATTTCGTGAAAAATCAGAAGCTAGTCGATGTTGTTAGCGCTGAAAAGTTTGGCTTAATCAAACGCTTTCCTGAGACTAGACCGCATCTTTCAAGTGCCGAAGGAAAAGGACTCAGTGAAGCGACTGTTGGACTTGAAGCAAAGTTCATTTTGACAACAAGAAATGCTGAAGGTGAACAATGTTATGAAGAGCGTGACTCGGTAACAGTACAAATCAGAAATAAACAAGGCCATGACTTTGCCACTAAAGCGCAAGTCCAAGATAAAAGGGATGGCAGCTACAAGATTAGCTATTTTGCCAAAGAAACCGGAAAATGCGAGGCATCAATAAAGGTAAATGAAGAGCATGTCCGTGGCAGCCCCTTTAATATTCAAGTGAAGCCCAGACAGTACAGACCCGTGTTGTCTTTTGGACAACAAGGCTCGGCTGCTGGAATGCTTAACAAGCCTTGGGGAGTGGCAGTGAACGAACGAAATGAGATTGCATTGACTGATAATGGTAACAACAGAGTTCAGATATTTAGTAGTGATGGCACTTATGTCAGATCTTTTGGTATAAAGGGTGTTGAGCAGGGAGAGTTTGACTGGCCTGCTGGAATCGCTTTTGATAAAAATGGGAATATTATAGTGGTGGACAATAATAACCACCGAGTTCAATCTTTTAGTGGGGAGGGTGAGTACTTGAACCAGTTTGGTGAGAAAGGAAATCTTGATCACCAGCTAATGCATCCACATGGCTTGTCTGTTAACAGTGACGGAAATATTTTTGTTGCAGATTCAAAAAACAAACTAGTTAAGATCTTTTCTCCAAGTGGCCAGCTTTTACAGAATATTGGCAGGGAGGGTCCTGTCACCTATCCCTTTCACTGTGTCCAATATGAGAACTATCTTATAATATCCGACAGTGATGAGCATTGCGTCAAAGTGTTCGACGGTGAGGGGAATTTTCTGTACAAATTTGGAAAGAAGGGGAACGGGGATGGGGAGTTCAATTCACCTAAATGCTTGTCAGTTAACAAGGGAGGGCACTTGATGGTCTGTGATTTATGGAATTTCCGAATTCAGGTGTTTGAATTGAGTGGAAAGTTTGTAACAAAGTTTGGAACAAAAGGGAGCGGGATAGGAGAGTTTAATTTCCCAGTCTCTACAGCAGTTCTTAGTGATGGTAGGATAGTTGTAGCTGACTTCCTTAATCATCGTATCCAGATTTTTGAGTAGATATGATATCATCCACTTACCTGTGATGTAAATATCAATCATTTTCTCATGATTAAAATTTGTTTTCTGCTGAAAATAGCCAGAAACTGTTTATTACAAATATTTCTGCGAGCGCATTACTGGAGAGCGTGTTAGTTCTTTAAACTGAACAAGTTAAGTTTAAGGTAGTTTCTTAAAGGATAGCTGTCAGTTAAAACTTTGACCTTTTTTCAGTTATCAGCCAGCAATGTTGGGCTTTAAATCATTTGTCAGTATTGTTAGTCAGAATTTTACCCAATCCAGACCATTTCCTCATTGTAGAAACTGTTGAAAAAAGTTTAGATTTGCGCCAGTTAAGAAGCATGTCCTAAATTGTAACAAAGTAAAGTGTATCTGAATTGTAGACTGAAGCGATATTGTCTACAACTGTATTTTAAGAAAGTATTTTACATATTTGTATTCCAATCAAATAAATAGTGGTATATGTTGTGTGACATCAGTCCGATTTTGTAACAATTTAGTCAGTGCTGTTATAAACAAATTTGTAAAGATTGAAAAGATAGCAATATGTGCAAATAAATGATAACTTTTTCTCTTAAACTGTGGTTGAATTTAAATTGATGGTAGTGAAGTGGGAGAAGGGGAGGGGGGGGGGGTGTTGTACAGACTGCTTGAATACTCTTTACACTGCACTGAATTTATTCGTGATCATTTACCCAACTGTAAACATGATCTGAACTTAATTGTTTCCTGTTATAAATCGTTAACTTCCCTTTTAAAGTTACCTTTTTCTTTACCTTACGTTGCTAAGTCAGAGACAAAAATAAATAAGAGCTCTGTCAAGATACATGTATTTCTGCTGTTTGGTGCTGTATAATTGCTTCAGAAACTTTAGTTTCAGTATTTAATAGAAACAAATGTCAAGCTTACTCGATGCAAGTTGCGTTATCCCGATACACTAAATTTCGCGTAATTACCGTAAAGACTACTGTCACGTTATTCCCATTCATTTATGTCACGCTATATACATACTTATGTCATGTCATTTCATACACCTATGTCACGTTTTGACAATTAAAATAGAGGAGTGCTTACAGCTTACACCTTCAGCAAATCTGTCAGAAGAATTAAGACAAATCCAGCAGCACATAGATGTTGCTAATCAACTAACTGAGCATTTATTATCGAAAGCAAAAGCTGTAAGAAAGAGTACATTGACGAAACGCAAAACATATCTTTCGTGAATGCTAAACAGAACACTGAAAAGGCACAAACATCCCAGCTCACACCAACGCTACAGCTGATAATTTTCTCTGAATATATTACCTGACAGAGTACGACTTGGTTCCAGGCCAAACTTGATATTGAAGTGAACAGAGCATCAAAAACTGCAATAAAAGCTATTGAACGACGGGGTAGGAAAATCACTTGTGCTTAGGGACGGACCATTGTTTTCTTGGAGGGGGGGGGGGGATAATAAATTTTCCTCTGCAAACTTTTTTTTTAGTTTATGCACCTCTGCAAACATTTTTTTTTTTTTGAAATTCTAACTATTTTTGTTATACATATCGTGTTTGCAAACAATTTATTTTGTCTTTCCAGGCCCTGCAAACAATATTTTTCATCCCCCCCCCTCCAAAAACATAATGGTCCGTCCCTTATTATAACTGAAATTGAAGAAGCAGAGACCGATACAACGTAGAATGAGAGAGTTAGTCTTGTACTATATTTCGGCTGGCCAAACCAGTCTTCTTCAGGTACAATGAAGTTTACATTGGCTATGTTTAAATTTATATGGTGATAATGATATCTTACGAAATACCGGAAATACGTAAAACTAAATACAGGAAATATGTAAACAGTGTGCTAGTATAAAACAAAAAATTTAAAATATGCTAAGCTTAAAAAATGAGAACATAATAATATAAGTAAACAAACTAATAGGTTTCTTCGCGTATGTTAAGGCCATCGGGAACAAGTGTTCTGCCTTTTAGAATTAAAAAAGCTTCCCTGGCCTTACGGATTGAGTCTCGGTTAGAGAAGACTTTTTCGATGGGGATTAATTGTATGTCATTAGCAGTGTGGTTAGGCGAGGAAGTGAAATGTTGTGCGGCTGTAGTGGGTTTAGATTTACTGTTGGGGTTATCTATGGTACGGCGGTGTTCATTAAATCGGTCTTTTAAACGTCGTTTAGTTTCTCCTATGTATTGTAAATTACAGCGGTTACATTGAATTATGTAGATGAGGTTTTCAGTGTCACAGGTCAGGTTAGATTGAATGTGGCGCGTTTCACCAGTAGAAAAGAAGGTATAGGTAGTTAGTCCGTCAGTAATATAAGGACAAGTGGCGCAGTTCTTTCCACAACGAAAAGAACCGGATGGAAGTTGCGGATGCGGGTTAGTCAAATTAGAAGGAAGTTTGGCCTTCACTAGTAAATCGCGAAGGTTAGGGGAGCGCCTGAAAGCAACAACAGGCAACTGTTGAAAAACAGTTTTGCAGCGATTAGAAGAGAGTAAATGAAAATGTCTTTTGATGATGTTAGAGATGTGAGGAAGCGATGGATTAAAAGTAGTTATAAATGGTACACGTTTATTTTTGTTGACGTCTTTCGTTTGTAAGGCAAGTCTACGGGGGATGTCGGTCGCGCGTTGTATTTGTTTGGTGACAAGGTTACGGTTGTAACCTCGTTTGAGAAGGTACGTTGTAAGTTGGGCAGCGCGAGTATTGAACGTTTCGTCGGTAGAACAAATGCGTCGTAAACGGAGTGCTAGACTGAAAGGAATGGCTTTTTTAGTATGTGAGTGATGGCAAGAAGAGTAAAGTAAATGTTGGTGTTTGTCGGTAGGTTTGGTGTAAAGGTCAGTACTGATGTCACCGTTGTCATTTAAAGAGACATTAACGTCAAGAAAAGGTACGTTAGTTGAAGAATGTGAGCTGGTGAATTTGATGGTGGGATGAATGCTGTTGAGATAATCGATGAAGACTTTTAGGTTATCCAGACCTTCAGTCCAGATCATAAAAATATCATCGATATATCGAAACCAAGTGTGGGGTTGGAATGGGGAATGGGGCATTTTCTAAGGCTAAAAAGCCATTCCTTTCAGTCTAGCTGGGGGATAAACCTGCGATGGACTAGCATCCCATCCAGAGGGGAGTAGCAATACTCCTAGTCGCTTAATGCTACGAAAACCGGGATAAGCTCCGGCTGTATGGGCCACTTGGCTAGGACACAGACTTTTAATAACCTTTTCACCAACTGAAAGAGTGCTAGTATTGATCCGTCAAGGTATATCGGGAATTAGTAGAATTTCCAGAGGTGAACTCAATTCTGATTGGTCGAGAAGCTCGGACTATGTCGTTAGATTCACCGCACTGGGCGGTGAATGTAGCATCTCAAGGTTTGACTACTAAGCCATGCCACGTTTGCCATCCAGGCAATTGAGCATGGCAGCATTTGCTGAAAGAAAATTTCTCTCATTTAAAAGAAATCTCTCCAAGTCCTGGATATTTAAAACATTGGGAATTTTGCACTGAATTAACTACCAATGCTTTTGGACCGAAAATACTTACAAGAGATGGTTTTCAAGGCATTGGAATTGATCGTAAACATGGTGGTTTTGGAGATCGCACGCGGCCATGTACTCAGTCAGATCGACTGGCAAAACATTATTTAGTTCTCTTCTTACTGCAGGAGCTATAGTAATTTCGAGAGGATTCACAAAATTGCTCAGAAGTCACCAACGATTAAAAAAAGGTACCAGATATCAATATTTTTCGTAGGGCTCGTTTTGTTTCGTTTTATTGCTAAAACTTTACGATTTCAATCGATGAATTAAACTGGTTTACATGCATGCAAGCGAGCACTTGTGTTTGTTGTTTTCATGTTTTCTATCGTCATTTTGCAGTTTCTAAAAATTATACCAAAACAATTATCCCCCTTAGTGATTTTTGTTAATTATTATTCATTCAAAATATTTCTCCCTTTCTGATTGGCTTTCCATCCCCGAGCAACCGATAAGGATTGCACATGCACAGGCCTACTCTGGGACCCAAAATCGCCCAAAGTCGCCCAAAATCGCCTAAAGTCGCCCAAAGTTGCTCTAAGTTTTCTGTAACAATGCTTTATGGTGTGCCATGATGATTCCCGGCCATGTACATGTATACCACAACTGTACTTAGGTCGGTCACCTAAAATTGCCTAAAAGGTCACCTAAAATGGGCGTGTTTAAAACACGAAATGGCGAAATGGCGAAACGGCGAAATGGCGAAATGGCGAAATGTTAAGATAAATACACGTAAATAATATAGTTTGGTTTCCTTTTGAACTCCAAGGTAGTTCTGTTTACATGTCTAGACTGAATTATTTCAAGGGAACATTTCAATGTTCTGGCCCAGAAATATAATAAATACTTGTCACATATCACAACGCCAAATTGAACGTATTGCTGAAAGGTCGCAGCAAACCAGGATATTTTTTTCATTTAGCACTTGCCAAGTTGCCTATCAGTATCTGCACTGCCTTACAGAGCTTACATTGTATCGAAGGACTGATATAGACATCGAACGTTACTCCGTTTCTGTACAAAGAACGTTTGCCACTGATATCGTGTATGAACTTTACCCGGAACTTTATCGCAAAGTAGGTTTGGTTTTGTTAATCCATTTCTTTTGAATGTTGGAGCTCAAAGCATTACTTCATTGCCGAGACTCAGTGGTAAATACGAGATAAACAAATCATTTTCTTCCAATGTCTAAACGAAATGCCGACATCTCGATCAAGAATGTCCTAGGCGTATCAAACAGCGCCCTGTTAACAGGGAGAGACTGGAATCCAAATTACCCATAGGTTCGTGTTAGGTTCGTGACGGGTCCACGTGACGGAGAATTTGTGATTGCAGTTTCTTTTATTTTTCGGGACTTATCTACAAGGATGAATTCGGCAACATATGAAAATTCCAGTACAGCGGTAATATCGTATAACTTTGGCTTTTATCTTCAGTATCATTTCGCCATTTCGCCGTTTCGCCATTTCGCCATTTCGCCATTTCGTGTTTTAAACACGCCCACCTAAAATTGCCTAAAGTCGCTCAAAATCGCCCAAAGTCGCCCAAAATCGCCTTAAATCGCTCAAAATTGCCCGTAATTTTGGAAGAAATAAGCTAAAATCGCCTAAAGTCGCCTTAAGTCGCCCAAAGTTACGGCGATTTTGGGTCCCAGAGTAGGCCTATGCACAGTTTGGTGGAAAATCAGTAAATTCCTGTAATTTCCTATCTTCACCTTCGGACAATTCACGTCACTTTTCTTGGGACACTCGTCGTTTTTTGCACTTCATAAAAGGAAAAAAAATCAATAATTACCCCCCCTGCCCCATTACAATGATGTGTACCTTGAAAAAACAATGCCTTCCATTGTCGTCTGTTTTGCAACATTGGTTTCGGGGGGAGGGGGTTCTCCATTTCTGAGAATTCGCAACGAAATGTTACGTTATAATTGCTGAAAAAGTGTCCCAAGTAATAATGGCGCGGATTGTAGCACGTACCTTTCTTTTCACTGGCATGAAATGGCTAGGAGAAAATGCAACTGGAGGTCAGAATTTGCGAAGATCACAGGCTACATGTATCTCCCATTAATTTTTGTTAAGTTTCCCTGTCAATTGCCAGTACTCATTTATACTCCTGGGTGGTCACATAATTTTTGCAAAGGGGTTTTATTATCAGATGAAACTATACTGATTTTTTAATATAATCCGAATTTCTTAGGAAGGGGGGGGGGGAGTTGGGGGGGAAGGGGGCAGTGTGGGGTAGCATCAGATATCACAATATACATTACAAATAGAGTGAGGACGAGTGACCTGAGATTGAGAGGTTATCTTGCCCAACTGACCTGACATTAGAGCGGTTTTCACTTGAGTGTCGAAAGTAATTTGCGTTTGCTTTGGTTTTGCATTACTACGCCCAGTGATTGGTTTAAAAATCTCGCGCCACTTTCTCGACCAATCAGCACTAAAACCAAAACCAAACGTGACTCGCTCTTGCACGCTTAGCGGCGCTTCGCGTTACATATATTTGCTTCGAGTTTTGATTGGTTCACTGGATTGTCTGTGTGTTTTGTGATTGGCCAAAGTAATTACGTTTGTTTTCGTTTTACGACACTAAAAACTGCTCTATAAAACTATAATGACGTCAAGTCAGTTCTGTTGGGCAAGACACTTTTACACTTCCTCTCTCCAGCCATGATCAAATAAATTTTTAGTTAAATGGGTTACCCGCAAAGTGTGGGCACAACCTGACAAAAATTTATCCTTGTGGAAAAACAACTTTCCTAGTCGCTTCATACTACGAAAACTACAATGAGCGCCAAAAGTGTTAAGACAGTCGGCACTTTTTGAGTACCTTGGACAAATTTTACCCCCCACCCCTTCAATATAACCCCCTCCCCCCGAAACAATGTTGTATTTTCTATCTGCAAGGACTTGCCTCATTTGAGTACAACATTGAAAAGGGGGGGAGGGGTAGTGGTTCAGAAGCGGCAGCAGGTTAAAGGTGAAAAAACGGGAATTTTAAATTAGTATCAATTTCATCCAACTGTCTCAAGGACTTTTGACGCCCATTGTAGGGTAACTTGGTCTTACCATTTTTAGAGTCAAATCTTGTGACGTCATCACTGATCTAATTTGCATAATACAAAAACGTCAATATCTCTGAAACGAAAAACGATATTTCGAAAAGAAAAACGCCATTCTTCTGTATTTTGAAAGGCCTTTCAAATAAGCGGAAAATATTTTTCATGTCATATACACTTTAAATCACCTTCTGTAATTGCCTTTTTCTGAAAAAAATGGAAGGCCGCGGGCGGCTGAAAGAATGTCTGATAAAAACGAATACGAGTGTAGAAACTACATATCAACAAAATAACTTTTTGCCCTTCTGCAAACTTAAACTATTTTGCCAACAATCTACTGACAGCTTTAATTTGAAGGTCAAGCTTTGCTGATCATATTCTCGGAATCCTTGGCGTTTGCTGTTACTATTCTAAGAAGCCAGACAAACGTCAAAACAACTTTGATATCACTCCGTGATTGGTCAGTATCACCAGGCTTATAAATACCATATCGGATCACAAGACTTCACTGTTTGAAGCGTTTTCAATTCTGATCCTTCGTCGTTTTCCGCCTTAAATCATGGATATAAAAACCTTGCTAAACAATCTCCACGAAGAAGTATCCTGTCCTGTGTGCATGACTGCTTTCATTGAACCGAAGTTGCTTCCATGTTTGCACAGTTTTTGTCTGCACTGCTTAAAAGGTATCCAACGAACGAGTGGCCGCAATGATATTATAACATGCCCAGAATGCAGAAGAGAGAGTAGAGTCCCTGGTGGAAATCTCGACGAGCTTCCGACCAACTTTCGTATCAACAGTTTGCTGGATGTGTTAGCCATTAAGGTGTGCAATACCACGGCAGTGAGATGTGGAAATTGCGACAAGAAAAGCGCACAAAGTTTCTACTGCTTTCAGTGCTGTTCTTTCTGGTGTGAATCCGATTGCATAAGCCTTCATAATGGAATCAAAGCAAACAAAGGGCACAATGTGTTGGCCCTCAAAGACTTTCAAGATGAAGACTTCGAGAAAGTTTTAAAGCGACCAGCATTTTGCAGAAAGCCAGGACACGAAAAGAAAGAACTGGAATTCTTCTGTAAGGTCTGCGAAGTTTCCATTTGCAACGCTTGTGCTTTGACAGATCACGAAGGTCACGCCAAGATGCTTTTGGAAGAAGCTGCAAATGAACGCAAGTTACAAGTGAAGTCTGCCGTTGCATCTCGAAGAGAAAAAGTGCAAATGAAGAAGAATGAAATCACCAAACTTGATGAAAACTGTGTAAAAATCCAAGAACATGCCGCCAAGGTGAAAAGAAGCGCGCAGCAATTCGCTGAGAACATGCATCAAGTGATCGATGCGAAGAAGCAAGAGATCATTAATGAAGTTGAGAATCAGGCGAGAGAGTCACTCCAGCGTCTTGGAATGAAAAAGAGCGCCATCGAAAACGAGGTGAAAATGTCCGAGGTAGCACTGGGAAAGGCCGAAGCACTTCTGGAGCGAAGCCCTAGCGCCGAAATCATGCAGCCCAACAAGTTTCTAAACAGAATATTACAGGAGGAAGTGGAGCAAGACGAGCCAGCCGATCGTGACAATGGGATTTATCTCGAGTTTGATTTCGTGGAAAATCAGAAGTTACTCGATGATGTTAGCGCTGAAAAGTTTGGCTTCATTAAACGCTTTCCTGAGACTAGACCGCATCTGTCAAGTGCCGAAGGAAAAGGAATCAGTGAAGCGACTGTTGGCCTTGAAGCACAATTCATTTTGTCAACAAGAAATGCTGAAGGAGAACAATGTTTTGACGAGCGTGACTCGGTAACAGTGCAAATCAGAAATCAACAAGGCCATGACTGTGCGACTAAAGCGCAAGTCCAAGATAACAGGGATGGCACCTACAAGATTAGCTATTTTGCCAAAGAAACTGGAAAATGCGAGGCATCGGTAAAGGTAAATGAAGAGCATGTCCGTGGCAGCCCCTTTAATATTCAAGTGAAGCCCAGACAGTACAGACCCGTGTTGTCTTTTGGACAACAAGGTTTGGCTGCTGGAATGCTAAAAAACCCTTGGGGAGTGGCAGTCAACGAACGTAATGAGATTGCAGTGACGGATAATGGTAACAATAGAGTACAGATATTTAGTAGTGATGAGACGTGCTTAAGTTCGTTCGGTAGAAAGGGTAATGAGCAGGGAGAATTTGACTTCCCTGTTGGGATAGCTTTTGATAACAATGGGAATATTATAGTGGTGGACAGTAGGAACCACCGAGTTCAATTCTTTAGTGGGCTAGGTGAGTATCTGAGCCAGTTTGGTGAGGAAGGAAATCTTGATCACCAGCTAATGTATTCACATGGCTTGTCTGTTAATTGTGACGGAAATATTATTGTTGCAGATACAGGTAACAAACTAGTTAAGATCTTTTCTCCAAGTGGCCAGCTTTTACAGAAAATTGGCGGAGATGGTTATTTCACTTTTCCCGTTCACTGTGTCCAATATGAGAACTATCTTATAATATCCGACAGTAATGAGCATTGTGTCAACGTGTTCGACGGTGAGGGGAATTTTATGCACAAATTTGGAAAGAAGGGGGACGGGGATGGGGAGTTCAATGCACCTGATTGCTTGTCAGTTAACAAGGCAGGACACCTGATGGTCTGTGATACAAATAATCACAGGATTCAGTTGTTTGAACTGAGTGGAAAGTTTATAACAAAGTTTGGAACAAAAGGGAGCGGGATAGGAGAGTTTAATAAACCAGTCTCTACAGCAGTTCTTAGTGATGGTAGGATAGTTGTAACTGACTTCCTTAATCATCGAATCCAGATTTTTGAGTAGATATGATATCCACTCACCTGTGATGTAAATATCAATCATTTTCTCAAGATTAAAATTTGTTTTCTGTTGAAAATAGTCATAAATTGTTTATTACAAATATTTCTGCGAGCGCATTACTAGAGACCGTGTTAGTTCTTTAAACTGAATAAGTTAAGTTTAAGGTGGTTTCTTAAAGGACAGCTGTCAGTTAAAACTTTGACCTTTTGTCAGTTATCAGCCAGCATTGTTGGGCTTTAAATCATTTGTAAGTATTGTTAGTCAGAATTCTACCCAATCCAGACCATTTCCTGATTGCAGAAAAAGTTGAAAAAAGTTTAGATGTGCGGTTAAGAAGCAGGTCTAAATTGTAACAAAGTAAATTGTAGACTGAAGTGATATTGTTTACAACTGTATTTTAAGAAAGTATTCTACACATTTGTATTCCAATCAAATAAACAGTGGTATATGTTGTGTGACAGTAGTCCCATTTTGTAACAATTTGGTCAGTGCTGTTATAAACAAATTTGTAAAGATTGAAAAGATAACAATGTGTGCAAATAAATGATGACTTTTTTTCTCTTAAACTGTGGTTGAATTTAAAATGATGGCAGTAAAGAGGGAGATGGGGGGGGGGGGGCGTTGTACAGACTGCTTGAATATTCTTTGTACTGAACTGAATTTATTCGTGAACATTTTTCCAACTGTAAACATGATCTGAACTTAATTATTGCCTTTTTCTTTACCTTACCTTGCATTTGCTAAGCCCTTCTTTATTTTTCATTGCTTAAAGCCCTGTCAAGATACATGTATTTCTGCTGTTTGGTGCTGTATAATTGTTTCAGGAACCTTCATTTCATCAACAATGAGAAACCAATGTCAAGGTTACTCGATACAAATTGCGTTATTCCTATACACTCGTGTCACGCTATTTCCAAACTCCACACCCATGTCACGTTATTTTCGTACACATTTCGCGTAATTTCCATCAGCACTACTGTCACGTTACTCCCATTCATTTAAGTCACGCTAATACATACATGTACTTATGACATGAACTTGAATCAAAGAATTATTCGGTTTTATAGGCGATGAAAGTGAAACACTTCGACCTGACGAAAAACAACAAGGCGGAACGAAACACGTACTTCGAAGTCGAACGCCTTGCTAAAATTCGAAACCCTGGCAACCTGAAACTGCAAACGTCTAACCGCAAACTGCATTTTGCGGTTTGCGGTTTCCCCCAAAAAAACCCTGAAGCTAAAGGTCTCTAATAACAAATCACGACCCTTTGGGGAAGATCACTTTTAAATCCCAGACAAAACAATAATATTTCAGTTTTATTCATTTCAAACTTAATTACAGTTTGAATAATCAAATAGCATCACTGTCTTGTAGCGTGACAACAAACTTTCATGTTGCGTGACAACATTGATTCTCACATGGTGCAGCTTGTCGTCTGAGTTCTTTTCTCGCTGGGGCTTCGACAGGAAGCGTCATCAGGTCCCTTGGGGTAACTGCCGGACCAATAGAAGAAGTAGGCCCAGACATTCATTTTTGTAAACTTGGTGAGCTGAAAACGAAAGTGGAGACAAAAAAGATAAAAAAAAAATGGTAAGTAAAAAGAGGGGGGCGTTGGGATTTTCGGTTTTGCGGTTGGCACCGAAAGACTGTGGTTTTTCGGTTTTGGTGTCTTATGCAGTTTGTGGTCTTTCCTTCTTTTGGCAATTGGTTTTCGGTTTACGGCAAAAATACAAGTGGTTTTTTGGATTTGGTATCCGATGTGGTTTTCGGTTTTTGCCATTTGGTTTCCTGTTCAAAATACACGTTTGAGTAGTATGAGGGGGGAGGGACAGGAGAGTAAATCTCCATCCTCCCTACTTTTTTGCGCCAATTCCTCCCTCCTTCCTACTTTTTGTGCCAATTTCTCCCTCCTCCCTATTTTTTTAGTCAAAATTTCTTCCTCCTCCCTATTTTTTGCCAAAATTTCTCCCTCCTCCCTTATTTTTCTCCCTCCTTCCTATTCTGTACCTCCCCCTCTAGTATGATTTAGCTTGTAACTGAACATAAATGTCAAAACTGTATTAGGTGTAAATATGGTAAGGTTAGTTTTTTTGAAATTTGATTTTTTTGTGTGCGGTTTTCGGTTTTGGTCGCAATTTACTACGGTTTTGCGGTTTTTCGGATGATTTTTTTTGTTCGGTTTCGGTTAATAGGGGCTAATGCTCCCCCCCCCCCCTCTACAAGGTTTATTCGCCTAACTTTTAATTAAATCAGAAGAGCAATCACCGAGACGGAAGTTGGGAATTTGAACTTGGGAAATTTGATAGGTTTATACGATTTTGTTACTCCGTTAACTTCTTCGTCTTTTCGTTTCAGTTGAGAAGATATATCAAACCCTCGAGAGACTATTCCATTGCATTGCTAACCACTTCGAAGTTCGTCAAAAAAATACTCCGCTGCACAGCAAAACAGATCAGCCACCTTTATCGTTTTTTCAACTCTATTTTGATGTTTGCAAATTCGATAAAACACACACCCTCTCTTGTTTGAAATATTACGTAAAATTCCAGTAATTAGGCTCGGGCTTCTTTTAGGGGGACTGTTGGTAGATTAATTTTCTCTAAAGAAGGGAGCAGCCCTGGGAACGAGGTTTAAAGGGACATTGTCAACGGGATTTTTCTGCTTTTCAGTAGAAAGTGATAAAATTGGCAAAGTGTTTCTGCTCGTACACGAAATGCATCTAGAACATCAAGGTGAAGATATAAAACAAATTGTGTTGAAGGAAGATGGGAGCCGTTGACAGTTTTTTAGCTGTTTTCCTGGCCACGAGGGCAGCCTGACTTTTAAACAAACGTTCAAACGTTCCTTATGACATCACATAAATATCACTAGTTTATAGCTTCAGTAAACCAATATAGTAACTTTGAACAAAACTGAACCAAATTTTTAACGGGAAGCTCGTGACGGTGTCCCTTGTTGAACTGCTATACAGGAACAACTCAGGAGCTGTGATGCTTAGCTGAAGGAAGTATCGAGACTCTTAGACCGTCTTCTCACACTTCAATGCTTTAATGCTTTTTCTCTTCTACTCCAGCTATGCACAACTAGCTAAACCGAACAAGTAGCCCTTCTAATATAGGTAAAATGTAGACATGTTTGGGTTTGCTGAGCGTAGGAACTTTTACGGTATATCCCACAGCATGATTAAACTCGTGATAACACACTTGCTAGATGATCAACAAAAGTAGAGAATAACCAATTAAATTTTAACGGTGAAACACCGAACGACTCTTTCGAACTAGACACTAGACAAAACTGCTCAAAAACCAAGGAACTGCAAGTGTGGGCTAAACCTTGAACAACCTTAAATGCTTGGACTTTAAACCTAAGAGTAACCTTGAACAACCTTGGTAACTAAAACACTTCACAGCACCTTTTATTTCTGGTCAGGAGGGGGATGGATTAAGGTTTAGATTGTGCTCATACTTACATCCAATTCTTTACAATTGGTGTCTTTTATACCATAACTGGTACATGACAGCTTTTTATCCACAGGTATCTGCAGCTCATAGGTGCCAAATGGACTCTTACACTCCTCGTCGCCAAGGAGCCGATCGCGGACGCACTTGCTCAGCGGATTACTACACATGGGCTGCCAGCGTTGGTCGTCTTTCTTGACACAGAACAATGATTCTTCTGCTCGGAAAGAAAAAAAAATTATATGCATCCCACTTGGTTTAATAAAATTGCAATAGGCAAGTTTCGATACATTCAAATCACTTCCATCTTGCCTCAACCCCCGAGGTTGACGGGGGACTGAAGATACTAATTTCAAATTTTCAGTGAAAAGGGGGCCTTTTAATGGACAACGTCTCTGTGCTAAAGACGTTTCCCAAAGTTCTCTTGCAAGACGAGAAGAGGGACTTACCTCTTTCTTTCGTTTTATTCCTGCACTTCTGCTCGTCGCTGATAGAAAACCGATTAAACTTGATTTTCCTGTATGATCCTATAGGCTGACGGTATTGCTTAATTGTGTCATCTCCCGCCCTAAAGTATGAAGCACTGAGATGGCGAATCTTGAGATGAATATCTTTGCCAACATCGGTAGGCTGTGCACTGGGACCAGTCAACTCAACATACAGCTAACAATGAAATTGCAAACACAAAACCTTCATTGTTTAAGGGGCTAGGTCACGGTAATTTAGGTAACTCTATTTATTTTCGTTAATTAAGAACTCTAAACTTCAAATTGGCATGGCAAATGCCTTTTATTGGCAAAATCACGGCCACATAACAAAAAAGGTTGATTTTCAAGCATTGTAAATGACACTTTCATACAAATTGAGATAATTTTGAAAAACGTCGGGCTGAAGTTTTTCAAGTTTACCTGAACGCAATCCGTTTCAATCTTCGCGAATTTTGCCCATCCATGCCCCTTTTTGGCCTTTCTGTGTTTCTTTTGAGTTCTTCTTCAGTTTTAAGCCGCTATTGTGATATTTCAGTTGATTCTATGACAAGCTGGTCAGTGCCGAAATTGCCTTAAATTGCGTGAGATATCCTCTTAACCCTCGGACGTACAAGCCAACTCACACCCCCACCATCGTACAAGGGGGGGGGGATGGATGGAAGCCCTCCCCGGAGTTTTCGTTATATTAAGGCGTAGCGAAATTATTTTGAACTGAGAAGAAAGCCCTTAGCGTACTCTACAAGATGACATAATTTTAATTGGCTGTGACGTCATATGACGTCACTTGACGTCATTAGAGCCGCCATCTTGGATCCGCAATCTTGGATTTCAACATTTTCTTAGAAAGTCAGAACTGATGCAAAATCAAGCCAGAATGCTTATGGAATGTAAAAATAAACACATCTTGCAGTTCTGTTTTATAAAACTGGAAAAAATTAAGAAAAATGGTAAAAATGACGATTTTTGGCAAGACCTGCTTGTATTCATGACGTTGCCATGGCAATGTCACACACCACGGACACATGGTTGACATATCAAAATTTCCGCAAAGGATGAATGAACAGCTACTGAAAGTTTCAGCATTGTAGAGTAAATCGCTTTTTCAAAATTTGGAAAAAACCTTATGGGGGGGTGGCATCCACCCCCCCCCCCCCTTGTACGTCCGAGGGTTAATACTAAGACAATGCTAAGATTACTCGAAGAAATAGAAAGCTAAACAACGATAAGAAATCCGCCCAATTAGAACGGTGTATGGAGATCCTCTGCCGTGTTTGACCCACATCCCGAAAACATAAACGGAAATTGAAAAAGTTCTGCTTTGAAAGCAATGCCACATTTCACGCCTTTTGGGTGGAAATTCCCGGAGGGGGCACTCTGAATATTTTTGGGTAGGGGTCGTGCCGCTGGGACTTTGAAACCCTTACCCTGTACCAGATCACATTCAGCTGATTTTGCAACCCTTTGTTAGACTACCCTTTCCCAGATTTGCACTTTTTTGTTAAACCTTGCCTATTAGCTTTTGATTGCTTATGTTATAGGAACTTAAATTTTGAATTTAAATTGGGGGTCCCATGCTCGTTTAGGCGCAACAACACCTTGTTTATACCCAACAACTCCTTATAACTTAAAAAACCTTAAGGTTATAGTCACGATTGCTTGCTAAATTCACGTTGTCAACGATTGTTTCTTATAATTATTCTACAGAAAGAAGGTTACTACTAAATTAAAAAAAAAAAAAAAAAAACAGGAAGAAAATTCACGTTGTCAACGGTTGTTTCTTATTCAACACTTAACAATTATTCTTTGAAATCGAGGTGAATATTCTGCCGCTATTCACCGAGATTTCAAAGAATAATTGTTTTAGTATATACACACGAAGTGATCTCAACAACAAGCGATCTCAAAGTTTTCAGAAGGAAACCATTTAAAGTCGATTTAATTGACCTCTCAATTCATGCGTGGAAAACGTACATATAAGCGGCACTAACCGACATGCGCGAAACAGTTTACAGAATCTTCAAACATGGCAAATCTAGTTAATCTTCGATAAAATCTTCGTCAAAATCTAGCAAAATGGTCCTTTAACACCACTCAAACCTGCAATCTGATCAAAAACCTGCTTGCAAAACATTTTGACCGTTGAATCAAAGCTTTTGAAGTTCACTTAAATTGAAAATTGAAAGAGCAGTTGGCGAAGGATCCACCTGAAAGTTTGGATTATAAGCTTACTGAATGTCTGCAGAACTGTGGTAAAAACTGGATGTTTTCTTGCACAAAGACTTCTTCCTGAATATTTGTGGAGGATCTTGGTTGAATAACACTTGATGTTGCTGCCGATAAATCTGCGCTATTCATTTCTGCCGATGCCGTGCGAAGACCGACTTGACGGTAAGCAATTGTTTATCGTTTTAGTACTCGAGTTGTGTGGACATTGTGCTGCAAATTGCGAAATATGTAGTCTTCTCTTACTTTGAAAACCATCAGGCCAAATTTCTTAGCCTTTTTTGTCTTTTCTGGTTCAGCATCTTCTTGTATTCTTAGTATTTGCGATTCAGAAACGCCGGCGAAACGCGAGTTTACGCCGGCCATTTTGTTTCAGTTTGGATCAAGCATTTTTCACTCCGTAGGGAATGAATAATGCTCATTAGCCCGAGATAGCGAACCAATCAGATTGCTTGAAACACCAAGATCACTGAGTGTGTATATACTAATGAGAATTAGCTCATGTTTATTCTACAGAAAGAAGGTTACTACCTCTCTAGTGAGGTCCAGCCGTAAAGAACAAGCCGCCTTTTTGTAATGTGCGCGCGCTGATCATGAACACGCATGAAACTATGCGCAGTGGGGATGCGCAATGCAATACTAGCGAATGACTTTGAAACATTCTCTTCCTTACTTTTTGTTAAAAGGTTAAAATATTGCATTACCTTTAACAGTCGGATGTTGTAGCAACTGGAACAGCTCTGATCAATCTTGAGACTGAATCTCGTGTACCCTTTAGCAATACCTGCAAATATCTGAGAGGAAGCAATTATATAAATGTTAAAAATGTTTAGGTGTGTGCCTATCGCTATCCAATAGCGCTTTACAAATTAAGGGCTCGAATCGATCCGTGACGGGCTTCGGATTATGAAAAGAGCCCCTCTCAAGAGTTCCGTAGCAAGATCGATTTTGTTTGGTTAAAAAAAAGGCCAAACAAATTCACTTTAAACTGGCATAAAATATCACCCATCATTAACATTTGTACCACCCTGTCGGGATCCTCGTCTCCTAAAGGCGGTGGCAAACGAGAGGACACACAGTGGCGGACACATTTTTACTCGTGATGTTTTCTTGGGCGAGCAAACGGGGAAACATTTCTTGTGGACGTCATAAAATTTTCTGAAAGAAACGAGAAATAGTTTCTGTGTCTGAGAAACAAATTTTGTTTTCAACAAATGCTGCGTGCGGGGGCACACATGAAAATATTTGTGTCCGCAACAATGTGTCCGTAAGATTGTGTCCTCGTTGTCACCACCTCAGAGGTAACTGGTATACGGGAACTTACATCCGGGTCTTTGGTTTTGTCAAAACTCCATTTATTTATGTTTGTTGTGTAAACATTGTTAGTAAAGCACTGGACTGCCTTCGTTTCCGTTTGTTCCATGTTTCGAAGTACATCTGTAAGTTGAATTATCCCATTGAGTTGTCCAGTGCCATGGGCACTCTCGCTTGCTATGCGTTGGAAATTAGCCAGGGGATCATTTCCTTCCCATAGTGTTCGGAACCTCAATGCCTTGTGAAGCTCATACACGTTTATCATGAAGGACTGTTCCAATTCTTTGTAAGTACTGAGGAGATTGTCCATAAACCCAAGTTGAAGATTCTCTGTTATAGGAGCAGCTGAAAGACACGTGGCAAAATAAAAGCGATTTTCAATTGAATGTCCTCGTAAAATCAACACCTAGTCTGTTCGCAGCTAGCGGGCGAGAGAGAAGCGGTCGGGGAGAGAACGGCGAGAGAACTGGACGGCAGCGCAAAGCGGGAGGTGCGAAGGGGTACGGGGCATTGAGCGAAAAAAATAGAGGGGTTTCTATTTTTCTTTCGCTCACTTCCGCCTCCTCCCCAATTTCCCCGTGCTTCGTGCTTACGCTAGCTTCGCTTGCCGATTCCCTCTCTGTTTTTGCGTTGAAAAATAGAGATGCTTTGGACAGTCTAACCAACACCAAACCAATCACCCTAGCCACTCACAGTGAACACAGGCAATCCAGTGAAGCAATCAAAACACGAAGCAAATACATGAAGCCGGCGCGAAGCGCGGGTAAACGTGTGCAAGCGCGTCACGATTTGATTTGGTTTTCCTTCTGATTGGTTGAGAATTAAAATTGACGTCAGTCTCTTTAAACCAATCACTAAGCCTAGTAACTCAGAACCATGCATGTGAGTGTGCTTCACTGGCGATCTTAAATCACTTTATATTGATAGTTAATGTTATAAGTAAAAGGTTACCAATGTTCTATAACCTCCACTCATCTTTTCAAGCATGTCTGCATGTCTGTTTCTATGTATGTCTGTATATCATCATCTTCATCATTTTATTTTGCTCTTTTAATTTTTAACTTTTTCAATTCCACTCACAATAGTCGAAGAAACAACATTTCTTACCTCCTGGTCTACCTATATCCCGTATTGTTTTCTCAGTGTCATCTAGGAGGGGGATATCAAAGTTATAGCCTCCAATCTCATTATCAAGGTCCATAACCTTCCCTATCAGGTCGATACGAGCTGCACCTGCGATAAAAAAGGATTCCAAGTGCCGCTTGAAACCTGCAACGTCCGTAGGTCTGGAAGCCACTTCCAATAGGCAAAATAATTCTTCTGTTAGTGCTTCCTTGTTCAACTCTAGATTGACCTTTGGCACAGAAAAAATAGGAAAAAAGTTTAAGTACCTTATTGTTTCTTATTTTTGCGGGACTTAAGTTTCGCGATTTTCGGGATTTTCAAAAAATCGCGAAATTAAAGACCCGCAAAAAAAGGTTCTCGCGAAAACTAACGACGCGAACTTTAATACCCTTCGTAATGATTAATCGACGTTGCCGTCAGTTTACTACATAATTATCTTGGCACAGACGTCAAACTAGCTCTACTTTGTTACAAAGGAACATGTCAATCTGTTTTAAGTTTTGTTTTGTTATATGGTTTTGTTTAGTGTCACTGGAAACCATTGCTGTGGAAAATTAAAATCAGTTTTGCCAATTTTGAGACTTACCGGTTTGTAATGCAGACCAGTATTTTACAATTTTCTCGAAATTTAGTTCCTTTAAACGTAGTTTTTTGGCCAATTCGCGAAATTTAACTCCCGCAAAATATGCGAAATTAAGTTCCCACGAAAATAAGTAACAATAAGGTAAATTACTTACTGTATAGTTTGGAAACTAACTACCCCCCGTAAGGGGTGAACCCTTAAAAAGTAGCAATACAATTGCACGATTTGAAGTTTAAAATTTCACGGTTTAAAGTACAGAAATGATACCTACGTGTACAGAAGGGTCAATAAATCTCCTTTCCAATTTTCCTTAAAATAATCAGATGAATAGATTTTAAAAGGCCCTTTTAAATGTCTAAATGCCATTTTTTCCAACCCTTCTTTATATTTTAACTCGTGAAATCCCTACCCTTTTTTATTAAAAACTAGCAATGGTATATTGCAATTTCTGCGTTTTGATTGGTTAACAGGAAATGGTATATGAGCTCATATACCATTGACCACAAATATGGTAGCCAAAATGCGTCAACGAAAACAGCTGGGGAGCTCAAATATTGCAGTTCTTTGGGTGTTTTTAATAAAACAATTATTCCACTCGCGCTTGTTGGATATGAGATCGTTATAGCCAACTCGGCGCTACGCGCCTCGTTGGCTATCTACCATCTCATATCCAACGCGCGCTCGTGGAATAATTGTTAAATATACGTAGCATATAGTAAAAACCATAGGAAACACCAACCGCCAAATGAGGGTTGATAGGGAACACCCTACCCAGACGGGGGTGGGGTGGGTAGTACCTGCATAACGTCTGGAACCGAGTCCGCGTCCAATTGGTCAAAGTCCAAATCACTCGAATTCTTCAGAGGATTGTAATTCTTTCCAAATGTTAACCACTTCTTGATACTACTGGTGTAGCTGCTGAGAGACTTAAGACACGCCTTTCCTTGCTGACTGTCAGCAATTCCAATGGCGCTTTCTATAAATGCAAACGGATCCTTGGAGGCTAGACTGCTTACAAACCCTGTTAGACCTTGAAGAATGGCCAAAAAGTCGCCCTTGTGAAACTTGGCTGCCTCCAAAGTCTCTGGGAGCATTGTCTCGACTTGCTTTATAATATCTGTCATCTGAGTCTCTAACTGCTGAATAGACTGTAATAATGATAATGAGGATGAGGATGATGACAATAATAATGACGATGATGTTGACAGTGATAATAATTGTTAGAATGATAATGTTTAACCCTGTTACTCTTAATATCAGGGTGCCAAAGTTTGAATTACAAGTTTTGAAATCATATTTTTGTCTAAAAACCAGATGACTCTAGACAGTCAGTACAAATTGAAGGCAGTGAATTATTTAGTAGCCACTGTTTAAATGGTGACAGTCAAAGCCTAAATCTTAGCACTTAAGGTGGCTCGACCCAGTTTTTTTCTAGTGATACCTATCAACTTTGAAACCCTCAAACTTAAAGGGATTAATGTCAATGACATATCCACTATATCACATGGATTACACATAGACTGAACTAAAAGATGATACAAATTTTTGGGAGATCGGAATAATTATCACGTGACAATGACGTCACACAGGTTTTAGCTTTGAATCGAATTTTAGCCCGAACCGCATTTTTTACTCGGGATCCTCCACGCTACGTATACTGGGTGTTTGCCTTCAGCTCTGCGGAGTTTCATCCAAATCTACAAGAGGAATTTTAAAATATCTTGGAATCTCTTTTTAGATGGTATAATTTATGCGTGAAATAAAGACAAGACTTCATATAAAGAAATTTGCTTCTTTTTGATGTTTAATGAGAGGCTTTAGCCCTCATTCGATTTAAAAATGCCCCATATCCGATATCCAAACCGTAAGAAGTAGGTAGACTTGCGCGATTTCCAAAAATATGAAATATATGAATCATAGTGAAGCTCAATGTTTAGCTCTATTTACCAATTTTACGCCTACTTTCGCAAAAAGCGATTATTTCAAAACTCGTCGATGAATTTTCCCCAAAATTATTCAGGGTAGCTATTGATCAGTACACTACACAATCCCTGAATTTCATGCTCATTGAAAACTTTGTCTGATATAAACGCAAAATTGAGTAGATTTGAAGCGATCCCGTTGTTTTGAATAATTTTGTGCTTTGGGATTTTCTATTGTTTCGAGTTTAGCACAACATCGAATTCCTAAACATTGAGCTTCACTATGATTCATATATTTCATATTTTTCAAATTCGCGCAAGTCTACCTCTTCTTACGGTTTGGATATCGGATATGAGACGTTTTTAAAACGAATGAGGGCTAAAGCCTCTCATTAAACATAAAAAAGAACCAATTTTCTTTATATGAAGTCTTTATTTTACGCATGGATTATACCATCTAAAAAGAAATTCTGAGATATTTTAAACTTCCTCTTGTAGATTTGGATGAAACTCCACAGAGCTGAAGGCAAACACCCAAGGTATACGTAGCGCGGAGGATCTCGAGAGAAAATACGGTTACGGGCTAAAATTCGATTCAGAGCTAAAACCTGTGTGACGTCATTAACACGTGATATTTATTTCGATCTCCCAAAAATTTATATCATATTGCAGTTTAGTCTATGTGTAATCCATGTGATATAGTGGATGTGTCATTGACATTAATCCCTTTAGGTGTGAGGGTTTCAAAGTTGATAGGTATCGCTAGAAAAAACTGGGTCGAGCCACCTTAAAAAGTGACAACCACTATGTAAAAGCGTACAAAAAAATTAAGCTGTATCACATGAAAAGTACTGCACAATAGCTTTCATTTGAATGGTTACAATCTAGGGTCTCATCCACAGACTTAAAGTTCGTACCACCTTGTACAGCATAATAAACAGTGACGCATAAAAGCACGGCTCAATAGCTTTCATTTGAATGGTCACACACTAGGGTTTCATCCATTGACTTAAAAGTTAAAACGAACTTGTATAGCATAACCAACAGTACCACATGAAAGTACTGCTTAATAGCTTTCATTTGAATTGTCACACACAGGGTTTCATCGACAGATTCATAGGTGAGTGTAAAAGTTAAATTTAGATTTAAAAAGTAAGAAAAAAGAAAGAAAGAAAGAAAGAAAGAAAGAAAGAAAGAAAGAAAGATTACCTTAACATAAAGTCTTTTTTCGCTGTCGGCGATGTTTCTGGCTTCTATCAATCGCCTTTTCTCGGCATTAACCTGTTTTCTGCCAACTTTAGCCATCTTACGGGCAAGCTGAAGCAGATCAATCAATCAATCAATCAATCAATCAACTGCAATCAATCAATCAATTTATTAATGTTATGGCGCGTGATGAGAATTCCCTCTCTATCCAAGCCAGAGGCTCATATAACATTAAAGTGCATGACAATGATTTAAATAGAGTATAAAAACAATGGGAATTAGTATAAGTAATAAATAATAATAATAAAAACAAATAAAATTTTAGCAAAAATCAATCAACATCTGTGTTGGTTTTATTTCTTTGCTAACTCAAGTCTCTCTCATATATTACATCAAAAGGGCGCGACCATGAGCCCGAGCGTGCAACTTCCATACTGCGTCTGTGATACGGCGTTTTCACAAGTTAGGTTATTTTTAGATAAAATTTTCCGCGAATTGCTTTCGGATAGCCAATCACAAGTGATTCAATAGACTGTTAACGCGTATTACTACAGTACCTCGTCTACCTGGGAAGTAAACATAGCGGATACATGCGAGGAAAACTGTTTCTGACAGCAGCTCAAGCTGATTTCTGTCTTTTTTTCCTCGCAAAATAGTAGTCGACTACTTCGAATCAGTAATTTTCGCGGTTCAGTCTTGGCTAAAAATAACTTTACTTGTGAAAACGCCATTTCACAAGTATACGGAAGTTGCACGCTCTGGGTAATGGGCTCTTGGCACGGTCTTATACGAACCTGCTGAAAATTCTCCTTGCTCTCCACCGATGACTTGATACTGTTGAATGCAGTTTCATACTCCTTTGCTGTATTCTTCAGTTTTTCGGCTACGTTTTTCAAAGTTTCCCACCTCATGCGAGGAGCAAACAATTTGTTTCTTCCGAATATATCGAAGCCCTTTTTCCCTAAAAAGCCGAGCTTTCTTGTCACCTCTAAGGGAAAATAAATTATGGAAAACTTTAAGAATAGTGAAATAAGTCACAATCTTTTAGGTATTAATGATTTTGGGTGCAAGTTGAAATCAGAAGTAACGCTAGAATGACAAAATTTGTTTAAAAGTACAGTAAGGGACAGTAAGACCCAGGTTAAAGAATCTTTGATTTTCCGTAACAGGCTAAAATGGTTCTTAAATCAGCAGATGAGTAGTGGGAAATCAGGCTGAACAGATTCTTTAACAGGTCCTCATTTAGTCGATGAAAACAATTATTTATGATATGGATGGTCTATCTGTTTAAAATTTGTTTAAAATGAAGAAATTAGCGGGCTAAAATTTATTTTAAAATATATTTTAGCCCGCTGCCGTGGACCAATCAGAAACAAGAAAATAACGAAGCCAGCCAATCAGAACTGAAAACCATTCAACTGTTCGCGCCGTTTTCTTGCGCGCTGGCTGGCACAAGCTGACATCACTTTAAGCTCCGTTTAATTTGTGTCGAGACGCTTCCATGTACAATTGCAAACTGTTTTTGAGGTTTCTAACGACAAAATTTGTTGAAGGACTGAACGGAGAAGCAAATTCTCAGTCTTCTCGGCTAGATGAAGAGGAATTATAGATACTAAAGAAGAATCCAGACGGTGAAGTGAATGTATGAAGTTTGTCTTCGTCGAGGGGCCCAAAAACATATTGACGCCCGCGAACATCAACTATATTGTTTTATGAATGACATTAGCTTTTTAACTCTAGCGTTTTTTTTTAGTGTTTTCTGAGTTTTCTGCAATTTTTCGAATAGCAACTGAGCTTTCGTATTTGTCAAGCTGAATGGGTCCAATTGGGTGCTTAATTGGTCAAAATTCAGCCTAAGGAATGCAGGTTTTCTCGGAAATCTATTTGCACTTATGTTGCTATGAGAACACACTTTTAGTTTTTATACTCCTGCTACATCAACCTTGTATTCTGTAAAATACCTTTCTTGAAAACATCAACTCTAGCACCACTTTTCTCTTTCAGCACGTTTTTAACAAACGTTAGAGCCGCCTTCCCCTGCTCATTACTCGCGTCTCCTAGCAACAGGTCCTCCGCGTGCCTTTTCATAACTCTTAGTAGCTGCATTGGGTAGCTCTTTTTGGTGTATTTGCTTAATTTCCCCGGTTGAATCATAGACTTCCTAACGGCGCCATCAGTCCCCTTAGTTGTGGGACCTAAAAAATAAAAAATAGACAATGTGTTCATGTGGCTATGCTTTACTCTTCTTTATTTCTTTGGTTGTCAGAGCTAAAGTCTGAGAAGCTGCATTGGGTAGCTCTTTTTGGTGTATTTGTCTATTATCCCAGATTGAATCGCAGACTGACGCTCTAACGGCGCCATCAGTCCCCTTGTTTGTGGGACCTAAAAAATAAAAGGTACACAATGTGTTTATGTGGCTACGCTTTACTCTTTTTTTATTTCTTTGATTGTAAGCAGCTTCCTTTTATTTTTTTTTTAGGTATAAGTGCTTCTGTCATTTCTATTGCCGCCGCATATGTCATTTGTTTAGGGAGCATTGATGGGTTTTTAAACTTTCAAGGTGGTGTAACGACATCTTTTTAGCTTTTTATATCTCGTGTTGCACTCCAAAATCATAACTGAGTTAGACTAAAAAAACTGTATGCATATCTCAGGAACTCGAAATAGTAATTGGACTGAGTCTTTTCCGGGTTCTTATTCACCACTGAAATTTTCACTGTTTTTAATCACTTTTTACTCAATAAATTTGAAAATTCCGTAAGTTATATAGACTCTTGGTTTTAGGCCATCGTAACTTGATTAAAAACCTGAAACAAACAGCGGTAATAAACATATTTATAAAAAATCGCATTTTACTAACTTGACGTTTCGTATTCTAGGCAACATACATTTTCAAAAGTACGACTGTTACAAAATTTTGACAACAATTTATATATTGTTACGAAAAGGGTCTGGAACCTAGACTGAGAAAATTGATCTTCAGCAGTAACTTAATGATAACGTTTCAGTTAATAGAGCAACAACCTCTCACTGCCAACGTTGGCATTTAATGAAGGTTGTAGTTCTTGAATGAATAAAGTCTCCTTAATTTTACAATGGAGGTCAGTTTTACCAGACGCTAGAATTTAAAAACTATCCCATTTGATGTTATGGCCCGTGGTTTTGATATGATCAGCAATAGCTGATGGATGAACGCATTTAGTGAGGGCCTTAAACTGTTCAGTTTTCCTGTCATGAAGTCGTCGTTTTGTTTTCCCTACGTAAACATCATTACAGTTCCAGCAGCCAGCTTTGTAAATGACCTTAGATCGCTGAGAACGATTAAGGGGGTTTTTGTACGGAAAGAAGGATTTGATGCGGCGTGTGTTCTGAAAGATGATCTTGAGGTTGAAGAAAGAATAGAAGTTGGATACACAGGATTGTAGACATCTTTTTTAGCGACTGTCGCAACAGGGGTGTCTGGCTTGTTTTTGTGTCTGTTCAAAACATCGTTGACGTTGTACGTGATAATGCCTTGAGGGTAACCATTTTGCAGCAAGAGCTTCCTGAGATCTTGAATAGCGGATTGTAATAATGAGACAGAGGAACAAAAAAAAGTCATAATCCTGTTACCCTACTTAGGTCTCCCCAACATCCAAATTACTAAACGTCTAAAATCCTGCGTATCCAACTTCTATTCTTTCGTCAACCTCCGAAAATCATCTTTCAGAACACACGCCATATCAAATCCTTCTTTCCGTATAAAGACCGCCTTGATCGTTCTCAGCGATCTAAGGTCACCTACAAAGCTGGCTGCTGGAACTGTAATGATATTTACATAGGAAAAACAAAACGACGACTTCATGACAGGAAAACTGAACATTTTAAGGCCGATCATCCATCAGCTATTGCTGATCATATCAAAACCACGGGCCATAACATCAAATGGGATCATTTTTAAGTGTAGAGAGGTGTATTGAGTACATGTATTTGAAAAGACCAAGGGCCAATACAATAAACACTGGCCAGCATATACATGTAAGAACAAGTGGATAATAAGAACATCAGGCTGAAAGTCAGCCAATAAAGCACCATAATTATACTGTATACATGTACAGTGTATAAGAACCAATTCAGCCTGATAAATAAAACAAGTTCTTATATAAAAGAAACATGACGCCAGAATAAGGAAGAAAGTAACTCATATTAAAGTAGTATGGTGTACATACTTATATTAGAAAAAGTATTTTTTTTTCTTTAAAATTAATTTTTTAGCGACCGGTCACTAAATTATCTCGCAAAAATAACGCCTTAAAGGGCTCGGGGTGGCAAAAAAAACATGAAACAAGACTCATTTAACGCTTCATCTAACTTTTATTGAATCATTTAGAGTAGATTTTATATTTTGTAGTAAATCGAAGCCGAGACAATGTTTCTCTATAAATTATGTCTTCTATGCACGCCATTGATTTCAACATATCACCTTTGTCAACAATTATTAACCACAAACACATAGGGTGGTCTGCCTGTGATCTTACTCGTGAATACTCGTGGTATTTTCTCGATCGTAAAGTATCAATATTACTGTTAAAGTTAAATGCCATTGTCGACACTGCAAACAGTATAGGAGCTGTCAAACTTGCAAAAGCAATGACCGGTACTCTCTTGTAGTTTTATGTTATATTAGTTAACATAAGTTTCCATAAATTACCATCAGTTCACGAAAATTTATGGCACCTTTTCTGAATATTCCCGCAGATAAGCCGCACCCCCGGTATCGAGCGAAAATGTTTGAAAAAAAGGTGCGGCTTATCTGCGGGTTTTTACGGTAAATCTCTACTAGTAAATGAAGATAATGTATAGTATTTCTATAATTAATAATTATTTTTAAGAACATTTTAAGAACATTTTCAGGCTGATTTCTCACTAAGCACCCAGTAAATAAGAACTTGATCAGCCTGAACCCAAAATCATAGGTTCTTATATGAGGGTGTTTACTGTATTTCCCCACAAACGTGCCAGTTACAGAGTATATTGTAATTGTCTTATTCACTTAATGCTTATGCTCAAAATGGCAAAATATTAACTTTACAGGGCTATTATTTACCTTATCAACTTCTATTTTATAACAAACCATTATGTACATGTACCATTACATTATTGGAGTTAATTATCATAAGGAATTTTTTTCCATTGTAAAAAAAAACTGGTTGGTATTCTGTTTGGAGGGTACTGTAGGTGATGTTTGTGTCAGATTAAAATTAAATTTACAAAATGTAGTGATTTGAAACAGAAAATAAGTTCTAAAGTCATGATATAAAAGAGAATGTGTAAACTCTCTGGACATTAAAAGGTCTGTATTTAAGCTAGGTGGCCATCAAACCAACCCTACTCCCTGGTTTGAGTGCACTGGAGTGACTCGAGGAGTATTTCATCTTCCCCTGAGTGGGATGAGTGGGATTACCCCCAATATTTTGATCTCCCAGTATCCACTTATATACATGTACTTAGGCAAAGAGAGGCACCATAAGGGTACATGTACATCATCTTACTCAAAACACAACACAATGACCCCAGGCAGGACTGGAACCTAAAAAGAGGCCAGTGGCCAGTGCACCAACCATTAGGCCACAGTGCGTGCTGTCTGGACATGCTAAAGCCTTGTCAGGATCTAATCGTACTTGTAACGGCTGAAGAGGCCAGCACGTACCTTTCTTTTCACTGGAATGAAATGGCTAGGAGAAAATGCAGCTGGAGGTCGGAATTTGCGATGATCACAGGCTATCTCCCATTAATTTCTGTTACGTTTCCCTGTTTTCCTAGCCCTACCAATTGCCAGTATTAATTTATACTTCTGGGTGGTCACATAATATTTGCAAAGAGGTTTTATTATCAGATTAATCAAAACTATAACAAAATTCTCGAACGTGATTGGTTATCAGCAGCCCGATTTGAGCACTAATAGGACAGTGTACGCGTCATGCTTGTAATTGGACAGTGTAATAGGACAGTTTACGCGTCATGCCTGTGTAATTGGACAGTACGCGTCATTTTGCGCGCGCTGTTGTTGTGCATTTGTTGAGTAGACTGTTATGTTTTTCAATATTCATAAAGACTATTCAACCGAAGGTTAGTTTCTTTCTCAAATTTTGTTACAGTTTTGATTAATTGTAACAGGACTTCGTGTCGTCCAATTCTGTCTGTAATCATACTCGTGATTAAACAAATCGGACTCCCGCTTCGCGGTCGTCCGATTTTGTTAATCACTCGTATGATTACAGACCGAATTGGACTCCACTCAGTCCTATTACCATTATGAATTACAGAAACTATGCTGATTTTTAAGATAATCCGAACTTTTTACGAATGGGAGGGGGGGGGGGGGGGCAGTGTGGGTAGCATCAAATATCAGAATATACATTACAAATGGAGGATGAGTGACCAGATTGGGTTGTTATCTTGCCCATCTAACCTGACATAATAACCATATTATTACGTCAAGTCAGTTCTGTTTGGCAAGACACTTTACTTTCACACTTCCTCTCTCCAGCCATGAGTAGATAAATTTTAGTGGGTTACCCGCAAATTTTGGGCACAACCTGACAAAAATTTATCCAAGAGAAGAAGCGACTCTCCTAGTCGCTTCATACTACGAAAACTGGGGTGATTAGTGACAGCACTAATGAACCATGAGCCATCTGGCTCCTATGTCCATTAGAATGGAAAAGACTTTGACATAACCTAATCCCATGGCTGTTGTCTCATACTGAACGTGTTACCTTGCAGGGTACGACTTGGTTCCAGGCCAAACTTAATATCGAAGTGAGCAGAGCATCAAAAACTGCAATAAAAGCTATTGAACGGCAGGGCGGGAAAATCACTTGTGCTTATTATAACACACTAGGGCTTCGCCTGTTACTCAAGCCAGAGAAGTTCGAAGGACGCAGGATACCCAGAAGAGCTCGTCCGCCAAGAAAATTCATGGAATATTACACAAGCGTAGAGAACAGAGGATATTTAGCGGATCCTGTTGAACTTGAAAACGCCAGGCTACAAACATACAAGCTTGAAAATGAAGTGGATTAATGCCTACCATGATTTAGGTGATGATGGGTTTAGTGAAATGGTTGGTTTGGTGAAATGTTGTAATTAAAAGATGTTTGAATCAAAGATATCGCCTGGTTTTCAATTAGACGTTTACCAATCCCTCCCTTCTGGGAGGGAAGGTGTAAACTCCTATCTCTTTTTTCCTTAAAACTTTCTTTTCATTTCATAAAAATTAACCTTTTAGTATTACAAATACCATTGTATTTTTAGAGCAGGCGGAAAGATCTCCAGATTATATCTCAGAAGCGTTTTACAAAACCAAGTTATTTCAAAAAAAAAAATTCTGAGAAAGTTAATGTATATAGGATATGCTCTACTTCAATGTAAAAATGACGTCAAGATATCCGTATCTGTGTCAACAGTTCAGAAACATGCATAGCGTGCGTAGCAGGCGCCTGTGTAGTTTTCGAGCACGCGTAGACGGCCACGCGAGGAAAAATGGACTCGCGTGGACTTCTCGACACTTCGCGCCCTCCGAAACAAGGCGCCTGCTACGCAGGCTAAAACATGTAATACAACACGTACTTCCTTTCCGAAACCAGGCACCATAAAATTTACACAAATTTGCATACATCTTAATGATCTGTCTGATTGTTCAACTGATAATCAAGCAATATCTTCAAATTAGCTTTTGCAATTTATTCCTGAAAAAATAGAAGGCGGCCGGCTGAAGGAATGTCTGCTAGAAACGAATACGAGTGTAGAAACTATTAACAAAAGATTTTTTATACCATTGTCCTTCTGCAACCTTTCAAACATTTTACAAACAATCTACTGACAGCTTTAGTTTGTAGGTCAAGCTTTGCTGATCATATTCTCGGAATCCTTGGCGTTTGCTGTTAGTATTCTAAGAAGTCAGACAAACGTCAAAACATCTTTGATATCACTCTGTGATTGGTCAATATCATCTGGTTTTCATAAATACCATATCGGATCACAAGACTTCACTGTTTGAGGCGTTTTCAATTCTGATCCCTCGTCGTTTTCCGCGTTCAATCATGGATATAAAAACCTTGCTAAACAATCTCCACGAAGAAGTATCCTGTCCTGTGTGCATGACTGCTTTCATTGAACCGAAGCTGCTTCCATGTTTGCACAGTTTTTGTCTGCACTGCTTGAAAGGTATCCAACGAACGAGTGGCCGCAATGATATCATAAATTGCCCAGAATGCAGAAGAGAGAGTAGAGTCCCTAGTGGAAGTCTCGACGAGCTTCCGACCAACTTTCGTATCAACAGTTTGCTGGATGTGTTAGCCATTAAGGAGTGCAATACCACGGGAGTGAGATGTGGAAATTGCGACAAGAAAAGCGCACAAAGTTTCTACTGCTTTCAGTGCTGTTCTTTCTGGTGTGAATCCGATTGCATAAGCCTTCATAATGGAATCAAAGCAAACAAAGGGCACAATGTGTTGGCGCTCAAAGACTTTCAAGACGAAGACTTCGAGAAAGTTTTAAAGCGACCAGCATTTTGCAGAAAGCCAGGGCACGAAAAGAAAGAACTGGAATTCTTCTGCAAGATCTGTGAAGTTTCCATTTGCAATGCTTGTGCTTTGACAGATCACGAAGGTCACGCCAAGATGCTTTTGGAAGAAGCTGCAAATGAACGCAAGTTACAAGTGAAGTCTGCCGTTGCATCTCGAAGAGAAAAAGTGCAGATGAAGAAGAATGAAATCACCAAACTTGATGAAAACTGTGTTAATATTCAAGAACAGACCGCCAAGGTGAAAAGAAGCGTGCAGCAGTTCGCCGAGAACATACATCAAGTTATCGACGCGAAGAAGCAAGAGATCATTAATGAAGTTGAGAATCAGGCAAGAGAGTCACTCCAGCGTCTTGGAATGAAAAAGAGCGCGATCGAAAACGAGTTGAAAATGTCCGAGGTAGCACTGGAAAAGGCCGAGACACTTCTGGAACGAAGCCCTAGCGCCGAAATCATGCAGCCCAACAAGCTTCTAAACAAAATATTACAGGAAGAAGTGGAGCAAGAAGACCCAGCCGATCGTGACAATGGGATTTTTCTCGAGTTTGATTTCGTGAAAAATCAGAAGTTACTCGACGATGTTAGCGCTGAAAAGATAGGATCTCTCAAGAACTTTCTTACCAAGACTAGACCGCATCTGTCAATTGCCGAAGGAAAAGGAATCCATGAAGCAACTGTTGGACTCGAAGCAAACTTTGTTTTGACAACAAGAAATGCTGAAGGAGAACAATGTTATGAAGTGCGTGACTCGGTAACAGTGCAAATCAGAAATCAACAAGGCCATGACTGTGCTACGACAACGCAAGTCCAAGATAACAAGAATGGCACCTACAAGGTCAGCTATTTTTCCAAAGAAACCGGAAAATGCGAGGCATCAGTAAAGGTAAATGAAGAGCATGTCCGTGGCAGCCCCTTTAATATTCAAGTGAAACCCAGACAGTACAGACCCGTGTTGTCTTTTGGACAACAAGGTTCGGCTGCTGGAATGCTAAACAACCCTTGGGGAGTGGCAGTCAATGAACGTAACGAAATTGCAATGACTGAGTTTGCTAACAACAAAATACAGATATTTAGTAGTGACGGAACGTGCTTAAGATCTTTTGGTAGAAAGGGTAATAAGCAGGGCGAATTTAACTTCCCAGTTGGGATAGCTTTTGATAAGAATGGGAATATTATAGTGGTGGACGGGGGTAACCACCGAGTTCAATTCTTTAGTGGGCAGGGTGAGTATCTGAGCCGATTTGGTGACGGAGGTTATCTTGATCACCAGCTAATGCATCCACATGGCTTGTCTCTTAACTGCGACGGAAATGTTATTGTTGCAGATAAAAAAAAAAATTAGTTAAGATCTTTTCTCAAACGGGACAGCTTTTACAAAAAATTGGCGGGGAGGGTTGTTTCACCTTTCCCATTCACTGTGTCCAATACGAGAACTATCTTATAATATCCGACAGTGATGAGCATTGTGTCAACGTGTTCGATGGTGAGGGGAATTTTCTGTACAAATTTGGAAAGAAGGGGGAGGGGGATGGGGAGTTCAATTATCCTCGTTGCTTGTCAGTTAACAAGGCAGGACACCTGATGGTCTGTGATTCAAAGAATCACAGGGTTCAGGTATTCTTACTGAGTGGAAAGTTTATAACAAAGTTTGGAACAAAAGGGAGTGGGATAGGAGAGCTAAATAACCCAGTCTCTACAGCAGTTCTTAGTGATGGTAGGATAGTTGTGACTGACTTCCTTAATCATCGCATCCAGATTTTCGAGTAGATATGAAATGCACTCACCTGTGATGTAATATGAATCAATTCTCTCATGATTCACATTTTCATTTCTGTTGATGATAGTTAGAAATTGCTTAATAAAAATATTTTTGTGAGTGCTTAACTAGAGACCATGTTTGGTTTTAATTGGTAACCTCGTAAGACTTGGGTTGGGGTGGGGAAGTATAAATGACAGCTGTCAGATAATTAGACAAAAGGGTTAGATAAACAATGTGTTGACAATTATTTGTCAATTAGTTTAAGTTAAGCCATTTGGAACTGGGAAATGTTGTCATTTGGGATGTAACCCAATCAATTTACCAACCAATTTAGCAAAGCATTTTGGTAAAGTTAATATGTGAAGCTAGAAAATAGGACTTAATGTAATTTTTTTTAAAGTTGTAGACATTATTTTTACTTTTTATTTTATTTAGCTTCACATTTGTGATATATTTTTAAGGAAAGTTGGTGTGATGTCTAACGACTTTGCGGACTGTTTCAATGTAGATGTAGATGTAGACTGAGTCCATTTCCTGACTGCAGAAATAGTTGAAAAAATTTTAAAATATGCGGTTAGGAATCTGCTGTAAATTGTGACAGAGTATTTTGTAGACTGAAGTGATTGTTTACAAGTATAATCTAAGAAAGTATTTTACAGATTTGTATTCCTACTAAACAGTGGTGTATGTTGTGTGACATTGCATCGATTTTGTGACAATTTAGCTGCTATTATAAAAAAAAATTGTAAAGATTGAAAAGATAGTAATGTGTGCAAATAAATGACTTTTTTTCTTGAACTGTGGCTGAGTTGAAAATGATGAAACTAACGTGGAGGGGTGTACAGACTGCTTGAATATACTTCATTCGTGACCATTTCCCGCACCTTATAGGTCTAAGGTGAACAAATTCTCGTTAGAAAGTGTTAAATCCCTCCTTACCTTTACTTTAAACACGTAACATATACTTTTCTTTCTGCTCTTCGGTGCTGTATAATTGTTTTAAAAAACTTATGTCACGTTACATCATACTCATGCCATGTCATTTCTCATACACCTGTGTAACGTTTTGACAATGACAGTCGAGGAGCGCTCAATACATCTTCGGCAACTCAGCAGACGTAAGACAAACAGAACTTGCAAATCAAGTGAAACTGAACATTTATGATCGAAAGCAAAAACTGTACGAAACTAGACAGTATAAAGAAAACTAAACGTATTCTTCGTAAAATTAATGCTAAACAGAACACTGACAAGCCACAAAATCCCAACCCCGGGATAAAAGGGATTACTCGGCCTTGTCTATTATTGTTTTTGAGCCGTTTAGTCTGAAACAGGGTATGGTTTGTGCACTCTTGTAAGCAATAAGCTGTAATTCTGGGGAAAAAAATTGCCTGGTCAGCCTAGTGAGTGACGTTTCGACTGAACCTGAGCGGAAATCATCTTCAGTGTCACGTGAAAAGTTGTTGTCAGGCCATGTTGTTATATAATGGTTTCTTGTAATGTTATGATTTCTTGTATAGCGCATTTTCCAAAGCTAAACGGCTCTCAGTTCTCATTTAGAGTCACAGGATGAGATTGGATATAAGCATATCAGGCGGCTTTGGCAGCCGCTATCCGTCCATGTATATGATCTCGTCCCACCACCCAACCCATGGATACATGTGCCAGATAGGCCACACCACAACACCAGGAACTCCGTGCCCTACTCTTTACGATTAAGCCTGGTTTTCACTAGCGACGCAAGCACAAGCGCTGTTATCCTTGCGCTTGTGCTTGCGTCGCTAGTGAAAACCAGGCTTTAGTGTGTGGGTACTTTGTCCCCTGCTGATTATAACACTGAAGATACAGGAGACGGGGCCTACGGTTTATCGTCCTTATCCGAGAAGACTAGAACATCTAACCATTTGCAGATGTCATTGTAAAGACAGCATGTTCTCCTCAGTTTTTTTTTTTAGTTATAAGTCTAGTTCGTGGTAGCTGATTGGTCCATTTAGCCGTGATGTTATTGGCTGTAAGACTCCTTTTAAGGTTTGTCAACAGAATGTTTTTCATCCATGAAGAAGTTTTGAAAATTATATTCCTGATCGATCTAACTGGTCAACAGGTCATACTGTTGCTATGGTAACTTGTTATGTCATGAAGATGACCACAGCTTGTTTACTAATGATTGCTGACTCGTCCCCAGTCGTCTTCATACAGCGCAGGGAGTACGGCGCAAGAAGAGATGGGTACCGAGAAAGGGAGCGCAAGGTGAGATGGGTAGGGGGAAGCCCCATCATTCTCGCTCCCCTACCTCGCGTGCTTCTCCCTTTGCCGCGTGCTATATAAAGACGACTGGGGACAAGTCAGCAATGATTGGGAGCGTTGGTTTGATATCATAGTTGTAGCATCAACTGAAGAAGAAGAGTTAGTAGGAGGCACTGTGGCCTAATGGTTAGCGCGCTCGACTCCGAGTCGAACGGCCCGTGTTCGAGCCCTGGTCGGGGCGCTGCGTTGTGTTCTTGGGCAAGACACTTTACTCTCACAGTGCCTCTCTCCACCCAGGTGTATAAATGGTGGGATTTGATAGATAGTTACTGTTATATATAATGGCCCCCTTTTCTTCATCGATAATTTTTACCCGCCCCCCTCAAAATCCAATTTTTTTCGATGACCTCCCCCCCCCACCCCCCCCCCCCAAAAAGGAAAAAACAATAATGAAGTGAAATTAAAATATATCGAGCCTTGTGACTAAAGAATGTATCAGTGTACAAAAATCATATCCCCAAATAGCTGGCATTGCCTTAACTGTTTATTGTGGATGCCGTCTGTTAGTTAGAAAATTTGAATTTTCAGAACCTCAGGAATGTCATTTTGGGCATTCTGGCAAGATATTTTTACTCTTACAGAAGCGTCTTTACAACACTTAAAAGCCGGTAAATTATTTTAAGTGACCCCCCCTTACAGACCATATTTTTTAGCTGGCCTCCCCTTTGAAGCCAATATTTTTTGGATGGCCCCCCTCAAATCCCACCAGCACCCCTACCTCATAAAAAATGAACCGTCCCTAAATTACGATTTCAAAATCGATGAATTAAACTGGTTTACATGCATGCAAGCGAGCACTTGTGTTTGTTGTTTTCGTGTCTATTGTTATTTTGCAGTTTCTGAAAATTATACTAAAACAATTATCCGTCTCAGGCGCAGTGATTATTGTTAATTATCATTCATTTGAAATATTTCTCCGTTTCTGATTGGCTTTCAATCCCCGGTTAGGGACCGGTCAGTTATTTATGAAAGAAGGGGGGGGATATGTTGGAAAGATCAAAATTTCTGTAAGGTAAGGTAAGGTAAGGTGAGGTGAGGTGAGGTGAGGTGAGGTGAGGTGAGGTGAGGTGAGGTGAGGTGAGGTGAGGTGAGGTGAGGTGAGGTGAGGTGAGGTGAGGTGAGGTGAGGTGAGGTGAGGTGAGGTGAGGCGAAGGTGAGGTAAAAATTCCAAATTCCCCGGGGTGGGGATGAAGGAACCGAGCAAATGCCCCGCTCCCGGGTTGATTGTTTTCAATCTCTCGATAGGTGATACAAGAATATAATACAAGTTGTTGCTTCTTAGCAATGAAGAAATTTCTAAAATTGAGAAAATGTACCTTTAAAAACATCCACGAACATCCATGAGCTTCTCTAGTCCTTCATGGACTAGCAAATCTGCGTCGTAGTCCACGTCTTGGCCTATAAACGCCTCAATCACGAATACGCGACTCACTCGACGGTTTTGAAAGCACGTGTCAAATGCCCGGGGGTCAACCCGAGGTACGCAAATGCCCCGCCCGGGACGGGCAACATAAGGAAATGCCCCGCGGTTGCCCGGGGCGGGATGGGCACTGCTGGAATTAACTGATGCATTAACACTTCTATATTTTCCTTTTATAAAGTGCTTAGCTAATATTCACCTTTCAAAATGACAGGTGAATTCTAAATTGTGAACCATAACTCCTGATAACTGAAGCATTGTGAACAGGTTGTGAAATAGCACGTTTGATTAAAAAAAAAAGATTTATCGCCTCTCGAGGAATGGGCTCCTGTCTCAGCTCTATACTTAATCCGATTCAACTCCTTCATTTGCCTCATCTTGAGCCTCGTCATCCGATTCAACAACTTTATTTGCCTCTTGAGCCTCATCATCCAATTCAACAACTTCATTTGCCTCATGAGCCTCATCATCCATTACATTTTTGTAAGGCAAGAGTGCCAAACTCGTACCCAGTCGTTACTCGTTGTTTCGTTTTTGGCTACGTTCGAAGAGGATGATGGGAAGGACGTAGAATAAGTTCGTCCTTCCCTTGATGCCTTGCGCGCCGCTCAAAAAGCAAGAGAAGCGACTGGGTACGAGTCTGCAAGAGTGCATAACAGATTGTATTGCATTCGATTCGACGACTTCATTTCCCTCTTGAGCTTCATCATCCATACTGAGGTTCCGTATACAGCGCAGTGATTTGCCTTTGTACTTCTTCTAAATAGGCGAGCTTATCGTCTTCGAATGCAGCTCTTTTAGCCTGAAATGAACTTTTAATTTTTTAACACACTCCGTATTTCTCACTCTTTAGTAAATTATTCGCTTTGTTCAGTTTGACAGCTCCTCTATCTTATTTTGCGCTCATCGCATTTGCTCTTGTTCAAGCAGGTAGTTCCTGAACCCAGATTACTTGTGATGAAACACAGACTCGTAAATCTGTTGGGCAATGCTGTAAAAAAATCCATGTTCGTGGAGTGTGGGTTTGGCAGTAGCTATTTTTGCCAGGGCTCCATATCTGATAACTGAAGATGGGTGCAAAGACATCGAGAGGGTGGGGGGGGGGGGGTGGATCACGAAAGTTATCGATGGTAATGAGGGGGGATCACTTCAATGAAATAACATTTAAAGGGGGATCACCTAAATTTCACCATGTTTAGCACAAAAACCTCCGCTCCTCCCAGGCGATAAATAATGACCGGTCCCTTAGTAGGTTGAATCGTCCCGTTTCCTTTCAACCACTGAATGTTTTCTTTTTGGCGAAAATCTGTGTGATTTTTTAGGCTACGGGGGTAGCTTGATGTGCACGTGCAGGTGTTCTTTGGACGGGCGAACGCTGAATATTCCATCGAGCGTTTTGGGAGTTGGGGCGAGTGAAAAAATGGACAAGGGAGTAAATGGCACGCAATGCATGCAGAAGTGATGATGTTTCACAAGAGGGTCCTAAATAATTTTCAAGACATTTGTCAAAAAATTAACGTAAATAAACGTAGCCGACAAATTGTGCGTAAAATGACTGTTATCCAACTGCAGCTTACATGTTTTGGCATAAGATGCAATGGTAGTGATTGCATAAATTAGCATTTGTGAGGATAAAATGTGATCTAACTGCACGGGAGTACTTTGCTTTGTGTTCTACGCGACGATTTTTTGTTGAGTCACACTTGATTTCTGGTCACGTAACGTTCATTCATACTCATCGGTCGATCGCACGCAACAAAATTTCAGATCCCGTCCACTTGTTCGATGACATTACCGCTTAAGGTCGCGGGGGACACCTTAGGCTCATCATTATGCATTTATTTAAAGCGTATGCACGAAGTACAACGACTGACATCGACAACTTTACGAGATATTTATGACTGGATAAAAATATGAGCGCGTGCGCGTGATTTGTAAAAAATTCCTGTTTCTTTGATATTTTAACCAATTTAAACAACACTTAGCGATATACGTTCATATAGATTGTAGGAAGTCTTTGAGCTTATTTTCATTTTAATTTGAATATTTCTGCAACTCAGAGTAATCACAAAATATTCGGCATAAACAATCGTGTCCTATTAAAAACGCATTGTTCTCGCCGTAAAAGCGTGGAATATAATTACCATAATTACATCTCTCCTTGGCAAAATGATCGTATTTAGGTCGGGACAGCTTCGGAAATCTCAAAGTTTTGACTTTTCCGACAATTTTGTGGCAGAGAATACAGCACGGATACAGAACTTCATGACTTGCCACTGCAGATAGATAAACTATGAATAGTGTAGTGTGTCATAACAGAAGCGGAATTTTAAAAGAGCGCTTTTAGAAAGAGGTAGAAGACATTAAATTCAAATTTGCGCACTTAAACCGCCGTAATTTGCTGGCAAACTTTAAATTTAAAAATCCGCTTCTGTTATGACACTCTAGAGGTATTGACTGATTAGTTTTTGACAAGATCCCAGTGTGCTGTCTTCTACTCGTTCCGCAAACTCTGCCACAAAATCATGTTTTTCCCAATTTGGCACTCACGAGGCTATAACATCGACGTTAAATGCAATCTACCAGATAAAAGACGACATTCACAATCTTTCATCAATTCTTTATGTCTCTGTAAAATTTGAGCTTAATCGCACCCATAACAGCTGAGAAATAAGCGTTTTAAAAGATGCAGGTCAAGCAAAATTTCCCTTCATGAATTTATTCATGCAGTTGGTATCCCCCGCGACCTTAATGGTGAGGAGCTTAGGGCTTAGCTTTCTCCCCCACACCCTTTCCCATATTTTCCGCTCCCTGTTTTTCGCGCTGCCAACAGGGGAGTGATAGTCAGGCTAAAAAATGATTACCGTCCCGTTTTTCACTCGTGTTTTTCAAATTCAAGCGCTCGCCAAACAAAACCGCCTTTACTGCATACAAAAACCGGGTAAACATTCTGGCGCCCAGGCTCTAGAGTCCAATTCTGCTTTTATTACGCCTGTCTGCCCAAATACCGGAAACTATTTATGAACTACATCGCCTGACCCTGACATTGGGGCGTGAACGTGGCGACAGCCAAAACAGCTGCTAAATTCTCATCCCAGACGTAAATTCCCATTAATCTACATAAACCAGTCAAGGGGCTAATCGCCAACACGCGTATTTGATAAGGTTGATCATGGAAAGAGATAAGGCAAGAAAAACGTGGGTCGTGTTGAGTTGTTTTGATCGTAGTGAAGTCCGAGACGAATATTTCTTAAACTGCTTTTGTGTAGTGAGAGTAAAAGCAATCGTCCGCCAACGGCTGGCGAACAAACTGCGCTCAAATGCAGGGCTTAAATTGTCTGGAAGGCGCCAGTCACGGCATCAGGAAATACGAAAACAAACGAAGCTTTCAAACTGTCGCTTCACAGCTTATAAAAATCGACAGCTGCACTCCAAGTGCGTATGAATCAAGCGTATGTTTTATGTCATTCTTTTAAAGTTATTATGATTCTTTTGAAAACGTTCCCAGATCTTGCGTCTGAGCAAAGAGGACTGAAGATAAGATTTGCTTTTCATCAAGCCGTATTATTGTGCCTTGATTTAAAAACAAAGGGTTTTCAAGCGAGATTAGGAAAATCTGTTTGTGCGACAAAATAGGGCTGGGCTGATTTCCTTTAAGGAACGCTGGAATTATTGATCAAACCCTTTCTCTTCGTCAAAGAGAATGTACCCGTGGCATGCAAGGACATACTTTTGTTCTTTTTCGCAAACAGACGAGGAAAGAGTGTCGCCTGCCAGCAGATTTTTCGTTCAACTTCTTAGCAAGAAAAGCATTTCCGCTGCTTTAAGCTATCAAAGGGTACGAACTAGAAAAATAACACATGTAGGGAAAAGGTGAAACAGATATAGCAGAACTTTTAGACAAAACTGAAACAGATGTTTTGACACAAAGAAGAAATACGGTTTGAAATGCTTTTGGATACGTTTGTCTGCTATACAGTTCTTAAAACTTGCTTCTTGGAAAAAGCTTTCCCCTAAGTAGTTGGCATATTCGCAAACAGTACTTTTCCACGAGAAAATTATGGAATATAAATCTGCTGTCCCGATGACTTTCCCGTGGAGAAGTGTTTGAAATTAAAGACGAGGAAATGTTAGTAAAAAAGCTCGATTACAAGTTTCTGAAGTGTGGAACTGAGGTGGTCTAAATGTTCTAAGCCGTATGGCACCGTGATAGCACTAAAACGCGCTACGAAAAATTGTAGGTTTATATTTTTTCAGCTGGGCTCAAGATAATAGGGCCCAGGTAATAGGGTTAGCCAAACAAATAAACAAGACAACTCCGGGGACGTGAACACTAGCAAATGCACAACATGTATCACGCTAGGCCTCGCAAAACAAGAATCAGAAATCAGTCTTAAAAATAGCCATAGCAAATGACAAATAATTTAAAAAGATCAGCCCTTGTTAGAACACACAATGGTGACTTTCATATATTGCGTATATCGGCCAGAGGTCTTTAAATAGCACTCCAATATTGTGTGTGACGTGCTTATGTCCTCTTATGTTTTCACGGATGATCAATGCCCTTGTCGACATAACACGAATTTTGGAAAGCTAGTTTCCGACGCGATCACGCTTCTGATTGGCTGTCGTGTTAGTTTTCCTGACGTATTTCAAGCCTTGTTTTGATTTCTTTTCAGCTATTTGCCAGGCCTCGCTCGGCCTGCCTGCGATTGGTTTAAATTTGTCACCAAGTTTACACAGCTGCAAGTTAGAAGCCCGCGTAGTGAGTACTTGGACAAAACACAGTTGCTTCCGCGCGCGGTCGAATACCTTCACTGCCTTCAAGCGACACACATCTGTGATTTCTGTCGAACGTTCCAACACGCAAATCGCAAACATGAAACCTCAATCCGCGAAACCTAGCCTTAGCGTCGAAGAAGACCCTCTACGAGCAACTGCTACTACGGGTTCAAGTATTACAAGAGCTCGTGCGCGCGGTTCCAGCGTTTCACAAGTCGAGCAAGGCTGTATTTACAACATGAGCGACTGTTATGACAGGCTGAGAGCAATGGTGCCACACATTTCAGCAAACAGGAGAATGAGCAAGGTAGAAATTCTTCAGAATGTAATCGATTATATCCAAGATCTCGAGTCGGCGCTGGAACTGCCAAATCTGCAGATGAGCAACTTTGTAAACGATTCAACAGATAGCAAGACAGGCAGGGTCCCGCTTAGCACAATATCTTACAACTGTTGACCGAGAAGGTATGTTGGTTTTGTGTATAATTGTCCTTGTTTCATAACGACAAAAATATTTATTACTTCAAGTCACGAAATACGGGTTGCAGTCTCTATACTGCCTTTTAAAATGGGACTTGTTTAGCCGGCATACAAGTTTACTATAGGATCGCGAGAGCGGAGAGGTATTCGATATTCAGAGTTACTTGAAGAGTTGTCAGTGTATTAATTAAGCCAAATATCAGATAAAGTGTGGTGCTAGGAGAGTAATAGCGGAATTAAATGCATGGTATTCGTGTTTAACCAGCAATATGGGCATGGGGGTGGTTGATAAGCGCTGTATTTCCTTCTGGTGGCGTGCGGAAACTGGGTGGAAAACTGGATACGGCCTCCTGTTTTGTGCAGCAAAACAGAGGAATTAAAACAATTTTAGTGGGATTTCTCGACGAGAAACAAACGAAAGACACACTTAAAATCCTTAACATAAACCAGCGAACCTTTTTACAAACAGACACTCGCGAGAAACAGTTGAAAAGGATTTCAGCTGGTAATTAAGCCGAAAGAGTCAAAGGCTTCTTAAGTGTGTGTCCCTGCGAGTCATAGACTGCTTGTCTGGAAAATTGTTTTCGTTAATTTAAGAAACTTCTGGCTTTTGCCTATTGTGAAGGGTATTTCCTTTCAAATCGTGCTACTGTATTTTGGACTGTAAGTCACCGCAAAACGTAATCTCCGATTATTGCGTACGCTTATGGAAACTGAATCTGTTGAATATCGACCGAGAGCGGAGGCAGTTTCCTCTCAAATCTTCACAGTATAGGAGGAAACTAGCATGAAATAAACTTAATCTGTTTTTAGTGACGGAATCCAGCTCCATATGGCTTTTTGAAGTGGACACGCACTTCTCGTTAATGTCAAAATCTAAAAGCAGATTGAAGGAAACCTTGTAAATGGTCAACAGATGTTACACTTCGACACATACCAATTTTACCAGATTTGCATGGAGGCTGTTTGCTTTATAAATTTCACCGGAGTTCACGTTTTCCCAGACCAGAGATAGCTTATCTTCTGTTTATTGTTTTTGCAGGAAAGCCAAGGAGATGCAAAGATTATCAGAATGACCTGGATCAAAATACGCTGAAAATGACGGAAAATTGAGCGCACTGCAAGTTCAATAAGAAGGTGCTGGAATGCTTATTTGAACAGCAAGGCTCTTCAATGGCTTCCGAAACTTTTCGAAAGCTTCATAATTTGATTTCAGAATACGACAGTTAGAAAAAGTCCAGAACATTACATCTACGATAGTTTTGTACGGATAAAATAGAGTTAGCTAGCACTAGGAGATCATAAATAGTATTAGAAGATTTTCGGCTTGCATTAACGTGTGTTAAATTTCTTGGTCGATGCGGCGACTTTTTAACTTGCAAATGACGATTTGTTTTTGTGTTTGATTTCTGTCAGTTGTTCAAACAAGACTGAACGCAAATACAGATTTGTAAGCTCACAAAGCCTATTTTTATACCATAAAACCAAGCAAAGGAATGTATAGACAAGTTTAAGTAGTTTATGAATGTTTTCGAAGTTGTAACATAGCTTTATGAGTAAAAAACACACTACTTTCAAACGTGAGTTTCGTTTCATGCCACAAACCGAAAACATACGGAGAACCGATTTACATTACGGCGTTTATTTAGGGGCATTAAAAGCAGGATGTTTGTACATGAAACAAACCAAATGCCACACAACATTACGCACATGCAAGACATCAACTCCATGTGTCAAAGACAAAATCCTAGCCGCGGCTTAACAAAATGCAATGCCTTTCGGCTTTTTATAAATCTCCACGCGCCTAGCTGTTTAACAATCTGCTCAGTGATGTTTTTTAAAACTCCGGTGGCACGCCTTCCTAATGGATTTTTAATTCCTTGTAACAACCCGACAATTATGATAATCGATTTAGCACATGAAAGGAGCGACTTATAAAAAATTTTCGCCATGTCTTTCCCTTCTAAAGTTGCGCATCTGAAAAGCCTTTTCCTTTGTCAATGAGAAACAGCCGTGGAAAAAAAAATTGCATTCCGAAACATTCTGTTTTGATTTTGCAAGTCTGACTGCGATTTCAACAGCATTGATACGGGTCGTCTTTCGTCAGTGATGTCAAACACAACATAGAAAACATGGTCCCTCAAAATAATGTTGTACGTGTAATTGCCATTCAAGAACTGCTGCCTGGTTAGCCGTCGCAAGAAGTATTAAAATTCAACGGGCGAGCTACTTTGAATACAATGCTAACCAAACTAATTTAAAGCAGACTTCAAGGGAAGCATTCTTCAAATGTCGAAATCCTCGTTTTCCATTGCAAAGAAAGCATCGTCGTTAAACGATTCAATTGCGTTTGGCAACTCGTAAGCCACAATTTAAAATACATAGAGCGTTTTCCTGTTATTTTAATAGCTTTTTTTCTGTGAAAGAACGTACACCACACTTATGCGACGTTTTGTATCAAACCTTTGATAACATGTGGATAGGAAAACATTCGTGCATACCGACATGGTTTTATCCCCACATGTTCGACAGCTACAGAAATCGCCTGACTTGGGGAGATAAACGCGCCAAGGAAATCCGTTGGCAAACAAGGAAATTCGCTGGACGAAATCTTCAACAAAAATCAAACATTTAGCGACAAAGACCATTACAAGTTGAAGTATATCCGAAATTGAATCCTATTAAAAAATCATTTAGCAATCGATACTTTTTCTTGTGGTGGCCCTCTAGTCCGCCTACGAAATCTTCAAATCTTGATGCTCTTTGTCAAATGTAATAGCCAGTGAAAATAGAAAAAAAAAATTGAAATTTGTATTCCTTAATATGAGTTTAAAAATGCACAATTTAAAGAATAAAGACAATAAAGACGAGTCAAAGAGACACTGTAAGCTCATTTAAAGCCAACTCTTTTCGACGTCTGGGTTTGATTGACAACAGATGGCAAACGTGTCTCGTAAAAATTCTTTCAAGCGCTGGTTTGCATGCTGTAGCTTATTTTTTCTTTCCGGAGACTCCCTGGCTTAAACGATAACGTAATTCCCTTGTAAATTATTTTCCCATGTTACACTTGTCGCTATCGTGACCTATCGTGAATACAGGAATGAATAAACTGCAGTTAGTTACGCTTGGAAATGAAAACATTTCCCGCGAAACTAACCAGTAATGCAAATAAACACAGATGATAGGCTTCGACATATCATTTGAAATATTTGAGCAAAAACAAACAAGCAGTTTTTGTTCGTGTCTGCGAGGTCAAGGATGTTCGAAAATCAATTATGTGACGCTTTAAAGCCCCTACATTCTTCAAACGTTTTACCTGCGGTGCAATAGAGCAAGCAAGACAGCAGACATGAGAAGGCGAGCGACCACACAACTTGAAAAAAACAAATGTTTTGTTTTCAAACTTTTTTCAAGTACATACTGGGACAAGACAACTGTTTGCACCCCTGATAAAAATCTAGCTTGTTTTCTTTTCTTTTAAATTTCTCTTTGTGTTTTATTAATAGCTGTAAGTTTTAAAATAGTTTTAAAATGCGCTTATAAACCTCGACGATGTCTGTTGAATCGCCTTGGAATGTTGGCTTTCCAAGGCGATTTTGTCTCGATTTACTTCGTTTTCGATAGTAACTTCTCTATCCTGTTCACTTTGAAGAATTTGCACTGGTTTTCATACAATTACACATGTTTGTGGCTGTCAAGTATAAAGAACAGACACTCTTTACAGTAAAAACCAATCATTCGTCAGGCTCTCTGTTGTTCGGCGGGGGACGCTGCACTAGAGGTCAAAAGTAAACTATCCCGGCATTGTTACATATCAATTCTGTGGCAGCCAAAGATCTTGCACTATTCTTGTAAATTAAGTCATAATGCGCGTATAATGTATTTCAGATTTCTTCATATACGATTGATCTTTCTTCATTTACGATTAAGCTATCTATATATAGCTTGCGGGCTGTACTTTTTAACCTGGGGAAAAAAGCTTCTTTTCCGGGGTGGGTGGTGGGTGGTTGATACGGCTAAAAGTAGGCAATCTAAACGACATTCCCATCTCTCATTACCCTGTCGCACACGAAGTAGCTGTCTGTAATAGAAGCAGGGGAGGGGGTTGGTTGTGGGAGGGAAGAGGAGGGAGGGTGAGGGGGTAGCGCATGCGCGCAATACTCTTGCTCTCCGCCCAGGCAATCTGGAAATTTCAAGGGCGTTCTAACCCCCGGCCTTGCCCAACGCTCCCAAATGTTAAAATAAAATTTACAGAATCTAAGTCTCACGAGCTGAGATTGCTCTCTTTAATAATAATTTATAATGAAAACTATCTGGATTAAAACGGTTTCTCACTTATTGTTTATCAAAAATTATATATAAATCTATAAGGAATTTAATAGCTTCCAAATTTATATAATTAACAACGTACTTTTTACTGATTTTCTCTGAGTGCTGCCTATTGAAGCTACATTTAGAGAGTACTTTATGTAATTAGCACTAAAACAGTACTGTACCACTTATAAAGGTAAAATGACAAAGTTCGTCGCAAGACAAAAGCTTCCGAACACTTCCGACAAATTCCGAATACAATAGATATATTTTATAGCATCACAGTGAGATATTCTAATATTCTCTACATTAAAGACTTGGCTCTTTGTAGTATCGCTATATTCTGAACTAAAGCGATCCTAAGAGTAAGCTTCTTCCAGAATATGGAGCTATTTAAAAGGCTACCAATAGTCTCCGTAAATCTTCGAAAATAGCCAGCCAATTGAAACCTTTACTTCTCTTTGGCGAGAAGTTTTTTACTGTTGCTCGGTATCGTCCAACCACGTGATAGTTGTCAAAAGCGTTGCTAAGCAACAATGTTCACATCAAGCATTTGCAGTGCTTACTATTGAGCATAACATACCAACTAGACTGTATATTGTGGACTAACTGCGAACAGACTCGTTGTATAAACTTTGATGAGCAAGACAGGTTTTCAGTAGCTAGGACTTGTTTCTCGTCTTCGTTTCGCCGGAGAATTGAGTGCGTAGTTGGTATAAGGCAAGACTGCGTGCTGAGTAATGCAATCTAGAAAAAGAACAGCAAGCAAATTCATTTTAGACGCCCTAATTTAATAAAAAAAGAATCGGAATCGGAATTCGCCAGGACTTCGAGTATAAATGGGACAAAATTATGTACCAAAATTGTTTACATCTTATTTCAAACTTCTGTGTTACTGTTTCAAATATCTTATCAAAAGAAATCATTTCTTAAACACCAAACATGGAAAACAAATTCTAAAGTTCCACTGAATCGCTTAAAAGACGTTTTCACAAATTAGCTACAAGGGAGATAATTTTTACATAGAGTTTACATGGTTCTTGTAAACTTTGAAATTCATTTTCTTAGGCTCTGATAAGAAATTGTTGTTGGTTTTATCACGGATATTTACTTACATCTTTAGCTTGTAAAAAGGCTAGAAATGAAATAACGCAATGTAATTTAAATTATTCTAGAACTCGCTTTTTTCCAACTAAAATTAATATTACTCGATTTCCTGATGGATTCCGTCTTGAAAAGTTGTTTTGCTATCTTACTTCTTGTTCGCCAAAATACCTTCACGTTGCCTTTCAAACAATAAATTGCCAGTGAAAAATTACTTTCTTGTTCACAGATGTATCTAGTTGCCATCTTAGAAAGGAGGAGAGGGACATTGGGGAGGGGGAGGGCTGGGTGATTTGAAAGTTTTAATGAAAATTTTTTATAAGACCAAATGAAACATGCTGGTTTATAAGGTTTAGTTTCCTGTTCCAAATTTGCCTTAATAATCAACGACCTTCGAGATTTGCACAGCAAGCAACTTTGGTAAATCCATTTCTTATCCATGCTGTGGCTATTTACCTCGACCTGTACGATACCACAGGGCGCGTTAGCTAGCAACCCATAACTCCGCACATTGAGAAAATTGTAGATGTGAACTGAGGGTAGGAGCCAAGAAACTAAAGTGTGCATTTCGGTCACCCAAGTCTCCAAAGACAGAAACCTAGGCAGAAAAAATACCTGCCTTGTTTCCCCGAATAAGGTCAATAGAGCAAAATAATATGAGCAGCACTTACCAAGAAGCCACTGTTCCGTGATATTAACCGCTTGTGTTCTCCTTGTCATTGAACCAATGCATATCCCGGCCTTCCTCACCGAGGTGCTCACCTGGGTTAGTATAAAAATAAAACAAATTAAGTACAAATTTGCTCTTGGTAGGACTAACGCAAGGGCAGCTACATAAAGAGCAGCAATTTTCGATTACCTGTTGAGGTTGTGGGTTTGGTTACAATTGTTGATTAGGTTTTGGGTTTTGTTTTGCTGAGCTTTAGAGCAGGTTTCGCTTGGGAATCGAAAGTAATTTGCTTTGGTTTTGCATTACTTCGCTTAGTGATTGGTTTAAAAATCTTGCGCCACTTTCTCAACCAATCAGAAGTAAAACCAAAACCAATCGTGACTCGCTTGCACACGTTTTCCCCCGCTTTGCTCCGGCTACATATATTTATTTTGAGTTTGATTCTCTTACTGGTTTATCTATATGTTTTTGTGATTATTCAGAGCGATAACTTTGCTACTCAATTGAAAAACCGCTGTACAATAGGTTAAAAAAGTCGTGTAAGCTGTTCTAACCAATCAAAACATGTTATATTTTCGACCAATCAGCAGCAAGCCCAAAAACAACCACGGCTTGGCTTACGCCCGTTTTCCCGCGCTTACCACGGATTCCATATTTCTGCTTTAAACTCTGATTGGTTCACTTAGTTAATACTGAGAACCCGCAGTGATTGGCTAAATGTGTTTTTCCTTGGTCTTGTTGTTAGGAAAGTCAAGTAAATTAAGAAGTCATCTGTATTACCTTTCCACCACAAAGGTTTATCAAGGACATCAGGGAATCGCTTGGAGGGGAACAATTCTCGGAGACAAATATCGGTGGACATTCAACAAAGAGTTCCTGGCAGTAGCCTCCCCCGGCGCTAACACGTTCAAGACGGCATAGCTGAAAGTACAGTAGAGTAAAAATACGCGTTACGCAGTGACATTTTCGCAAAACATCCTTAACAAAAGGACGATGCGAGAAACAGAATTCTTCTCGTTTGTCAATTAAGAAAGAGAAGGAAAAGTACAGATTATAAATTGGCAGGAGGACAGGGCGTCATGAGTGCGCTATGGATTCTCTTCGGCAATAATTCAGCAATGAGAAACAAGGGTTCGGGAAATTCTCATTCGGACCAAAAAAGTACAAATTACCCGATGACCGTTGCTTTATTTTTCATAACCCGTTTTCTATAAAACTATGAAAAGATTCTTCTGACGGTAACCGTTTCAAAGTTGACCTTGTCCTAAAAAACATATGACAAAAACCTCGTCATTGTGAAAGCACGGCAGCGTGAAAACATGGTAGAATGTTTACCTGTGCTGCAGGAAATGCGTCTGATAATTCGTACGGTTCTTCATCCACCCAATAACCGACTTCTAAAGATTTCATCATCTGCAAAGAAATGAATCCAAAGAATGCTTCAACCCTTTAGCCCACAAGAGTGACCGGCATCTTCTCCTTGCAATATAAACGCACAATAAGGCACATACATCATGAGAATTACGGAAATGATCAGCAACTGCGGAGAAGTCCCCAGACTAGTACTTTAAGAAATGCATGGCAACTGATTGAAGAATTCTGTTCCCTACTTCCCGCATTCATTTCATAACCCCTGTAAAGCACTGCACGCGCTGTTTTTTTCCCTAGTATGGTACATCTATGTAAAGGTGTCTTACCCACATAGGCGAAACGAGCCAACACCCTTGAGCAATAGCCATTAACACGTTCAATGTTCGGCGAGGACTTCCGGCAATCACGTGACTGGTGGAGGGCGAGACCCGATCTTCGATGAAAAATCCGCCCAACTTGCGAACAATAGAAAGAATGATATCTTGTTCACTGAAAGAGAAAACACGTTCTTACCTTAAAATATTATAGCTTGAGATAACAGAATTTAGAAATCAACTCAATAACGTAGCTAGGAAATGTGAGGAGAAAGTTAAAGGGGAAATTAAGAAAAAAGTGGAATGAAATTGCTTACCCAAAATGCATGCTCGTCATAACAATCGATCGTTTTGGCTGTAGAAAGAAAAGCAAAATGCAGAAGTTACAATTGTTTAAATTTATTTTTCATTTATTCACTTATTTAACAACCCAGAAACACTTTGTCACGGAACAGTCAAAACAGATCTAGATCTATCTAACAACTTAGTTCGAATCAACTATATGTACATGTATAAGTAAGTTGCCTTTATTTAAAAACACGATTTGGATAAAAGCTTACAGCTTGTGGGGTCGTGTAAATTAAAAGTATTAAAAGTTAAAAATATTATGATATATAACTAAAGTAACCTATTTGAAAATATAAATTTAGCACGAGCGAGCATGAACCTTTTGAAACCACTGACTTCTAGAATGCCGAAATGTTAACTGATTGTGCAGACAGTGATAGTGAAACAGTGTAGCTGCTTTACATATCGATTGTTATGTCTGGTGTAGCCGTCCCTTAATCTGCTTAATTCAAAGAGAATGCACTGTTACTGAAATTGCACAGCCTCTCTTGGTTAAAGCACGATTAAGTTGATCCAGGGGTTAACGGAATCTTGAATTTTGATTTTAGCTTAGTAACATTGAACTTTTCAGTGAGGTTTTCTGATCATATTGATCAGTTTTGTCTTTGACTTTTGTCAACTCATCCTCACCTTAACTTTTTTCACAAGCTTTGTTCGCTGTTTCCTTTCAGCTCTTCGCTCATTTTCCTCCCGGCATTGCTGTTCGTCTTCCTCCGTGCAAGTCTCCTCTTCTTCATCGGCATCGTCTTCCTCAGACCGCGCTTCTTCATTAGTCACTCTAACATTCTTCTCGACAATTTTCTTCCCTCCATTTCCCTTCAGTACACTGCTCTTCTTAATGGCCCTGTCTTCGTCCTTGACTTCACACCCATTAACCTGATTGACCGGTTTTTCCTGACTGTCCAGTTTAACCTGATTGACACGTTTTTCGTGTTGTATATTCTGCCTCTTTTTCATTAAACCCCCTTTTGTTGCAACGCTGTTTTCTTGCAGCTTTTCCCTCCACTATCCTCCGTGACAACAGAATCCTCAAATTCTTCCCTATGCTCAACCTGGCCTACCAACTTCGCTGTTTTGGAGAACTTTTTCTTCCGACTAGAAGCAGCATTTGCGATCAAGGATTTATTGTTTCCGTCAGCAACAGACACGCCTGAGTCCGAGTCTAAGCCTTCACCGTTTTGATCAGAGATGATTTCTGGAGGAAGTTTTTGTTTGCCTTATTAACTTGTGTTTTCTTCTTTCCAGCAACATTCAACTGGCTTTTCTTTCCATCGGGATTTCCAGTGCTGGTTTCGGTATCTTTTTGACACGTCCCTTAAAAAAATGTAAATTAAAGTATATAATATCAAAATATCGCACCCAAACAAAAATAATTACTTTAAGGTTACTGTTAGCCGCAATAGCGGCTACTAATTTGAGCGATTTTTTTCTGAGCAAGATTTAGCGATTTTCCGAAAATTTTTAAAAATAATGATATCGTGTAAACCAGTTTTAATAAACATAAATATAGCTAAGATGGAAATAAATGTTCAGTAAAAAAACAAATTCGCCTGAAATTGAACGAACAATTCAATTGCCAGAAAGAACAAAGTTACCAGCATCCATTTTTTAAGACTTTTCTTAGGTCTGGGTGGGGGTACTAAATTTTACGAGTATTACATTTGACTGAGACAAATTTTAGCAAGTACCTAAATTTAGCGATTTTCGCCTAACACGCTAAAATCGCTGAAATAAGTAGCCGCTAACAATAGTAACAGATTGCTGTTTCCCCTTTGCTGAGGGCGTCGGTTGCTTAATCTTAGATAGTCCACGCTAAATTCGTAATGAGCGCCTAAATTATTTTGTCTTAACACGTTGATCGTCTCCTTTTTGGAGTAAAGTACTCCAAGGTTTAACATTAAATTTTCTTACCAGAATCTTGAGTTGTGTTTCCCTTTCCATTCTTCCTCGCCGCAGGCGTGTTTTTCGCGTTTTTCTTTGTTCTTGCAGTAGTCGTTGTTGGCTCACTGTTTTCAGAATCGCACAGTACTTGCTCTCCAAGTTTAGCTTTCTTTTTCTGCTTCGGAACAGCCTCCTTGATATCGTCACTTTGTGATTCTTTCGTCGAGTCTTGTCGCTTCCTTTTCTTTCCTTGTTCAGAACCTGTATTTAAACACCCAGCTCAAAATGTTAGATAATGTTGATTCCCCTTACAATTGCATTAGTCTGATTAGTAGGTTACCACATGAAATATCGAAGACAAGCGATTGTAAAATAAATCCAAGAATCATGAAACTGATTTCCCTTCCTTAATTTGTCTAGATTAAAAAGGGAAGATACAGAATTGGATATAAACTTAAACAAACGATGAAACCTATTCATAATTAAAGGGGTTTTGTATAAAATAAAGTTAAGGCCCAAAAATACATGCAATATTTTCTTTTAACTTGTCTTACAACATTGTTGCATTGCAAATTGTAAAGTGATGTTGCGCGTATTACCTTTCTTATTGCAATAGTAAGAAAGATTCCCATTGTCATTGTCCAAACAGAAGCAGATTAGCAGAAGCATATGAGCTTATCAGGAAACGATCAATCAGCAATGCCCGACCCTTTGAAAAACCATATCACCAAGACCAAAGCAGGTTGTTTTTTTCATAACTCATCTACTGACTACATAAAATATATGTACTGCTTTTCTACAAACTTGACCTGTTAGCAACACATCTTTTGGTGTTTTTCGCGTCTGAGCAGCTGGTGTTGCCGTGTCTGTGGGAGGGGTGGGTAGTCGAGATGGAGTGCACTTTAGGAGCCTCCTCTTTAGATTACTAATGCTTGATGGGATGTCTTGGTTACTGTCTGACGATTGGTCGGCTTCTTCTTTGTCAGATTCAATTGGATCTTTTGGAGAGTCTCCATCTGTTCCATAATGAAGGAAATATCATACAGCAGCTAGCTCACGGCAGAAATTCTGGTTCATTGATGGGTTTAGGCCAACCTGGACACTTGGTGGTTTAAGCCCATGTTACATGATGCAATTTTTCCTGCAACTTGCAATGGTAAAAATATTGCGTTGCAAGTTGCGAAAAAAATTGCATGTGTAACACCCCATTTTTGCAACCTGCAATGCAACAAAATGTTGCGTTACAAGTTGCAGAAAAAAGTTGAACTAGTCTCTACTTTTTGCAAGTTACATACAGTGAAACCTGCAACGCAATTGTGTTGGAATCATTCAATCAGAGCGCGTCTACGGGAGTGGTTACCACTGAGATTTTAATGATTCAGCAGGCGTGTTGCAAGATGCGAACAAAAAATGTTGCACGCATGCGACAACTCCTCTCAACTATTTATATATTCCGCCTGTCGTCATGGTTGCGTTACAAGTTGCAGAAAAATTTGTTTCAGGTAACATGGGCTTTTGAATGGTGTTCAATAATTTATATACTCAGTGCTTGCTTTGGTTTTTCATTAATTTTTTTGCTGAGTTTTGAAGCAATTACAAAAGAAAGTAAGGCACATGCAACCATTCATTCAACGCCAGCCTAACTTATCAGTTATTTTGTTAAAAATAATGTGAGACTTGAGATAATATCATTAAAAGAAATAACTTGAAAACTACTTTCTCTGGACGATCACCCTCTACGCCTCCGTCTCGGGGCTTTAACATTGCTCCTTGACATTTTATTAAAAGTTAGGCCAATTTGAACAAAAAATGGCATCCACGAACACAACTACAGTAAAACCAAAATATAACAAAGTGCAGACGGACTGGGAATGTGTGTTTGTTATGACTGGGGCTTGTTATATCTGGGTTGGCTCCATACATTTCACTGTAACTTAATAATAATAAGTTATTACTAAGTTTGAGAACCTGGGCAAGGAGGAATGTGCCTGGGCAAGCAACATTTGAGGGTTACTTGCCCCATGGGCAAGCTAGAATTCAAATTTTTTTTTCGAGCTTTGTAATGTATACAACTATGTTGTACCAATTACTTACCATAACTGAGTGCCTTAGTTAACGCAGATGTTATTTTGTTACAGGGTGTGTCTGGTACCATGTGGGGTGTAACTGGAGAATTGATGGTAATCTGAAAATAAAAAGGGTTACGGACCAATTCACAGCTAGCGTTAGCTTCCAAACATTGTTTATTTGTTTGTTTTTTCATTTTGGATCAAACAACAGGACTCGAGACTAACTTTTTTTCTAAAATTAATAGCCTCATGGCTAGTGAGAGCTTTGATTTCACTAGCCAAACCAGTTTTCTAGCCAGAACTTTCAAGCATGGTTGTGCATTTTCCTTTTTATTTTACCAAGGGGGGATGTGCAGAATCAAATGGATTTTGAGATCATAACGTCTCAACATCACAACTCTTACATTCTCTCAGAGGCAAATTCAATTGTTATTTCTACCTAAAATTTTCACTAGCCATTTTGGCTAGTGACTGGTCAAAACCTACTAGCCAAAACTGTATTTCTACTAGCCTGTGGCTAGTTAGCTACCGTTAGTGTCGAGCCCTGAAACTAAAGAGATTTATATACCCCAGTCCAAGTAAAATAATGCACATAACCCCAGTATATATTTATCATGTACTGTATGTGGCATACATGTAGTGAAGTACAACTGTGATAAATAATGAAAAGATGGTAAATTTTAAGCTTGGTAAATGAAAATGTGAAATATGAAATATCAGGGTTGACAAAATAAGCCGGCAACCGGCGCATTTCACCGGCTATTCCGAATACTGCGCCAGCTACTTGGAATATTAGTAGGTCAGTTCAAGTTCTGAGTGACCATAGCCCCCTACTTTTTGGATGGAACCTGCTACTAAAAAACCTTCTGACAACCCTGGAAATATTCAGCATGTCATGAGCGTGGGACAAAGAAAAAAAGGAGGTCATGGGTTGGATGCCTGTCAGGGACTCAGATTTTTTCTTTGTCCCACGCTCGTGACATGCTTAATTTTTCAGATCTTTCACATGTTAAACTGTGTTTTCAAACACAAAGTCCTATAGTTACCATTAACAATATTATAACACATAATAATGTTAAACATTATTACAATTTTTCTACTTCTACTGACTTCCACCCTTTTTAAAAATATTTTAACTTTAAAAGCAAATGTTCAGTTATTCCAATCTGTTTTACACCTAGCCTGAGCTGCAGATAGACGTGTCACAAAATTCTCGATATACACGTAGACTATAAAGACTATACCAGGGTTTAGCTTGCCTGCAATGCAGGCTAATGTTCACCAAGCCCCAGTTGTTTGAAAGGTGGATAACACTATCTACTGAAAAAAAAATCACTATCTGGTGGGGATGCCGTGGTATGTGTTTTAAACACGTATTAGCTGGATAGCGTTATCCACCTTTCAAACAACGAAGGCCAAATGAAAAATTATGTCTGTCGGTATAAAGATGATTATTGGAAACCAGTATCACAGTGAAGTGTACATGTAGGACATAACTTACTGGGCTGTATACATCTTGAGTTTCTGCACAGAATACCATGGCTGAAACAAGACAACCAATTACATGTATTAATTGCAACCAAAAAAATTTAATTTCTAAACACATTTCTTTTATGTTAGCTTGAGCTGCATGTACAGTGTACAGGCTCTTGTTACGTGGCATATTGAGGGCTCACATGTCAGTCAAACTACTAAAAACACCAAAAAAATAGCAGACTGAAATTGTTTGTCTTTTTTATGAAACACACATTTTTACCTTGCATGAACAGGTTTTTTTGTACACTAGGGTGGGAGGGAATGGCCATATACAAGAGGAAAGAACACATTACAGTCAACTCTTTCTAAAACGGACACTGCCGGGACCGGCTCCAACTGTCTGTTTTAGGGATATGTCAGTCTTATAAGGAGTTTAGTTTCTGCCAGTAAAATGACTGAAAAACAGCAGGGATGGGACCAAACCACAGGTGATCGTCTTAAAGAGGTAACAGTCTTTAAAAGAAGTGTCCATTAAGAGAGAGTTGACTGTAATTAGATTTCAGTTTGTACTTTATAAACTAAGAGCAATAGGGTGGGAAGTACTAAAATACATTGTCATTGTACTGGCATGTCGATGGAGGGGGACTGGGGTTGGAAGGGGGAATGGGACGCAGGAAAAGAGAGGTCATGTGAGAGAAAATGTCCTGAAAATATATACCTGTTGGAGTTAAATTCTCTGCTTGTAGTTTCCGTTTTCTTCTTCTGTCTCCTCTGTCTATAGAGAAGGTAAAATAATATTAAGGTAAATGAAAAAGGATTATTTTGTTTAATTGGAATAACCATTCATTGTATTTTTGGTTCCTGTGCTTTTACTTCTGTATACTCTTTACATGTACATGTATAGAGTTGTGGTCAATTCATAAGAATACCAATTACTTATTGAAACGCCTTATATCTTGACCAATTTTTGTTTCCCTTGGATAGTTCTTCTCTGTAGTTTTAATCCCAATAGGCCTTATTGTGGTTTTTGACGCCATCTTGATGGGTAGGCAAAGCAGGTAGAAATTACAGTGTTTGTATGGAAGTCCGACGGCAAATATCTTTTACAAAATTGAATTCTGGATTACTTACATGTATGAATTGTAAAGTTAAGATACATGTAGCAGACAAAAGTTTTTATTTACCGAGTTTGAAGGAAGTATACGTAGCTGGTAGAAAGCGTTCAGTTATGTTTTTAATTTCCCATACATTTGTCTGTATTTTCTTTGCAGATTTACTTTCCGGTTTGGTGAGTTGACGCGGTTCGCAAGAAAAAGTTTAATGAAAACGGTGATAGAGCCTATTGCAAAAACCTGCCAATTTCTCCCAGTAATTTCTGTTTCCCCTGCAGGTTTGAGAAATTGGGATTCTTTTTACTGTCTTGTAACAACCAGTATTATATGTTGTGGTTTAATTTTATCTTTTAACATAATATCTTTTATATTTTAAAATTTTTCAAACCAGTTTGATTTTTACTTTCCTTTGTTTCAGATTATCATCTCATAAATCTGAGACAATAAAAAATAAGAATCAAACTGGTTTGAGATATTTTAAACCAAACTTGAACTACAACATTTAACACATGTACAGAGTAGTTGAGGAGTGGTAATCTGGTTGAGATTTTTTATGTTGTAATACAAAATGTAATAATAATAATTATTCCTAATGCCCTCTACATGTACCTGCACTGTTTTGAACATCCTCCTCAAAAGCTTTAGGTTGCATGGACTTTGTCCTCTTGAGCCGACCAACCATAAGTGGTGTAACAGCCTGCTCAGGTACAACAACTGGAAAGAGGTCTTCAGATACACGTTTTCCACTCTGCCGACAACTTTCTACCCAAAGCACTGACACCAAATGGATACCCTTCTTCAGTGCCTTTTCTCGTGTTGTCTTTTTGCCATCCTTAAAGATCTGTGAATAGGTTACAGAAATATTGACATGTTCTATTCAAATGTATTACTGCACTGATACCAAATTCTTATTATAATTACTGTTAGTAACAATGTTGTCATACCACATGTGTAACCTCTGGCATAAACTTCTTGACCACCTAATGGTAAAAATAATAAAATATATTAGTAGTTCAAGTACCTCTTTATGTCAATAGAAGAACTGTAAACCAACTGGGAGTGAGCTGAATGTCTTTGAAAGATATAATACACATTCATTGTGTGGTTCCGGAAAATTTCCATACTCCCCCCACGTGTACAGAAGGAATTGGAAATTCCAGGGAGGAGGGGGGTCGCAAAGACCCAAATCTTTCAATGTCATAGGGCAAATCCCTTCCATGGGGGGTATGGATATTTTCTGGAACCACACATCATAATTATGTTCAGTTAAAATGTAATTATTATCATAATGACAAGATTGATTAATTGACTTACTGACTGACTGACCAATTAATTTTAAACAAAAGTAAGTTTACTTAAACTTACTACATGTACACATGTATGTGACTTACTGTTGCCCCTAGCATTTCCATTTGTTTCGAGATTCCTTCAAACCTATTTTCAGTATTGGATCGCACTTCAATGAATGCCACAACCCCTATGCATATCAAATAAATTGCATTAGTTAGTGAAATTAAGTCGTTGTAGCCTGCGTCTGCGAACAGGCTTTCCGGAGCGCTCGACCGGCAGGGCAAAAATGAAAGAGGAAAGCCTGCGTGCATCTCGGAGAATCGCGAATGCCGCCCACGAGCACCCCGCCTTGCTTATCTTGTCAACTGTCACATTTAAACCAATCAGTGCTCGACAGAAGTCAAATTCAAAACTAAGGTAAACAAATAATGGTACATATGAAATTTTGGCGTTTGGTCACTCACGAGCACCATGTCTCATGGTGAAACTAAAAAAAAAAACTGTACAGCCAAAAAACAAAAAGAGGAGAGCCCGAGCTTTAACCATATCTTGCAAATAGAATTGAGCCAAAACAAACTGAAAGTACATGTAGCACAACATGTGGCAGAGTACAGACTTAGAGGTGTCATTGAACTCTACAAACAGGAAACCATACAGCGCGGTCTAATGACCTCTAGACACTTCCTTGGCCACAATTTTACAGCTCTTTTGCCTCCAAATAAAACAGTGCCCCTCATAAAGAAGTCAGAAGCAAATAAGGCCGAAAGACCGAATTTACATGTATACTAAATAGAATGCCAAATGTCACGAACGTAGAAGTTGTGTAGGCCCCTCACCCGGTTATATTTACCATGGCAGTTGATTTTTGTCTCTACCGAAAATGAAAAACTTTGATATGTCACGAATAATTAAAATCCACCAATGTGCACATTGCGTCCAAACTTTGGACGCGAACACTCAATATCCCAAGAGATATGACTGTGCAGGCTTTCCTTCTCAGCGCTTCGCGTCTTGTGGCCGGTGCTTCGCGCCGTTTGCCGGCACTCCACACCATCCATCCGACCGCTCCCGAAAGCCTGTTCGCAGGCTAAGTCGTTGAAATATTTGACTCAGGGACAGACCATTATTTTGGGGGAGGGGGATGAGTTTTATTTCCCTCCAAATGGTACCAAAAGCAAAGAACAGCTCATGGCCTTGGTCAAGTGAAAACCATGCAGGATCTTTAAACTTACGGTATCAACTGAGAGACCTGTGTCAGTGACTGTATGAAAAGGATCTAACAAAGAACTTGGCAAAGATCTTACAAGTAGTAAAAATCCTTGATGATCTTGAGCAAGAATTTTGACCATCCTAGCAAGAAGGTAGAAGATCCTGGCAAGACATTTGAAGATTCTAACAATATGTTTGCAAATTTTAGTTCGAAGTTTGAAGATTCTAAGTTATTCTCAACCCTAAATAATTATCCTCTTCTTCAGGATCCACAAGGTCCTCTGAAGATCTTTTGAGATTCATGATAAATTTTTAGCAGGGAACGGCTGCTATATACATTGCATTGTGCTGCTATAATATATTACCTTGTACAGTCGAAGCTCTCATAAGCGGACACCCTCGGGACGCGAAAAAAGTGTCCGCAATTGGAGCTGGCCGCTTACGAGAATGGTTCTTGTAAGCGGCCACTAGAGGAGTAGGGGATAGATGGCCGCTTACGGGAGCTTGCCCAGCTAACATAATGGTAATATGCATGTTAGTGGTGTTTCGAAATGTAACCGGACGTGGAAGAAGACAAAACAAACACTGAAAAATGTTACTGTAATTACAGTAAAATCATTGTGACGAACGGCGATGTGAAGTTGATTGATTAATACAAGATACAGAAGGTTTTTATATGATTTTCTTTGCGGTGTCCGCATACGGGAGCTTAAAAACAAAGAAAAAGTCTAAGTCGTAATCTCGGAAAGTGTCCGCGGCCGCTTACGGGAATGTCCGCTTACGAGAATGTAAAAATACAGAGTTTGTATGGGAGTAAAAACGGGGTTTCTAACAAGGTGGCCGTAAGTAGAGCTGTCCGCTTACGAGAGTGTCCGTTAAGAGAGCTTCGACTGTAATTCAAATTGTGATCAATGATAATAATATTATTGTTACAGTACTTTAAAAACATTCTGGTAGTCACATAATGACAAGCTACAGTGTACATGTACATGTATGTTGAACTTTTTTATAACTGACACAATTTTTTACCTTCAAGTATCTGGTCATGTGATACTGGCTGAGTGCAGGGAATGTCAATATCGTGCTCAGAGGTTCCTTCAGTTTCAAACGAGCAGTGAAAGTCCAAGCCGTCATTTTGGAGCTTTGATTTTTCTAGAGTACCCAGATAACTTCCACTCCTTGAAAGCAGGGACCCAGAAAGATTAACATGATTTGATGTGCCTTCCTTCAAAATACCCTTCTTCTGGCCACTGACTTGGGGAGTTATAGCTCCTACTGACGTCTCCTTGGTGACAACAAAAACATAAACTCACTAAATAAACAGTCCGTGTGTAACTTTAACTTAATTTGTTCAAAAATAGACAATACTTATCTGGAATGAAGTCTTTATAAGATAGAACAGTGGAAATAGCACCTAGAGTATGATGGTAAAAAGTGTTTTTTTGAAAAATTTAAATTTTTGCAAACTCATGATCAGACAGGTCTGGCAGCCAGGCAGAGAACTGAAGATAAAAAATGTTGCATGCCCTATGGTACTGCATTATTATTTGGTTTGTGCAACAAGTGCATTGTACAGTTGAAAGACCTGGAGGGGTATCCAAAAAGGGTTCAAGTTAGCTAGAGGTTCAAGTTACTGAGATTCAACTGTACATGATGAATACAAAAAAATCCTGCCTTGTTCCCAGGTGCAAGTTGGTGAAGGCGTTTAGGGAGGAAGCAGCGTGAGGGAATGCCGTGGTACAGTATATAGATGGCTTGGGAGCATCAATCCCACTACTACACCAAGCAAACCGTGCACTATCAATTCAACAACACAAAGAGCACTGCGTATGACCAAGGAGCAATGCCTGGGGACAAGGCAGATCCCAGACAGTGTTGGCAGGTAAAGGCATGTCCTAGTCTACATGGTTGTGAGACAATGTCAGGGTGTTCATTAGGCATCGGAGATCGGAGAATTCTTCCGCTACTACGTAGAATTCTCTGGCTAAATTTCAAAGGTCTGTACCTATTTTTTTATTAAGATGCGGAACCTTTAGAAATCAATCTCGGTTAAATAACACTATTCTCCTGCTATAATAATTCTTAATGAAAACCCTGCAACCCTGCAACCAGACTTGGAATTAAAGCAGCAAATTTAAGTTATTCTGCACTGTACTTATGAAAGTTAGGTCAGGCCATGTCAGATTAGTGGGCTGCGTGTTAGCTTATGGTGAGATTTTTACATGTAAGCTTAATATTTATCTGAATAACAATTGTATTCTTATAAAATCCAAGCCTAACAGCATTCTCAAGCAGGATTTTCATAATTTGCTTGGCAAATTCAAAGGCCAAGGTACATGTTACGAAGCTTATATTCGTATTCGATCTGGCTTTCTGCATATATATTAATAAAACACCACCTAACTTTTCAAATGTAGCCAAAATAACCCATGAAACTACCAAGTCTACGAAAATTCGATGTAGTGGATGTATCAGTCTCACCTTAGATTTGTTCCTCGCCGTTCCCGTTTTCAGGCTCAGTGAAACTTTCTTTCGTTCCATTGCCTCCCAGTTCCTTCAAGACGATCTAGCGCGTTTAAAGTAATTTAAACAACAATCAGGTAGCATTGCTAGCAGTTTTAGACAAGATCGAACTATGAAAACAGACGGTTTTTCGAAGTATTTTCAAGAAAGCCCGCCTTTCCTTTATGAGCCCACTCTTTCTGTCAGCAGTATTCGCATAAAACGGTAACGATGTGGTGTAAGCATACGTCATAGTTCCTCATATATTCCCGCTCAAATGATTCAAAACAATGAGAGAACACTCAAATTGGTGTGCTTTTCTTTTCAAAATGAGGATTTTGAAGGTTTCGGCATTTTTTTAGAATGAAACCATTATTTCAGGTTATTTCCGCAACGTTTGGGCAAAATACAATGAATGTTCGGTACTAGTCTTCCTTGGGCAGGCGTTAGAGGAGTTCGAAATGGCGGTTAAGGGTTTTGTTTTTTTTCCTTCGTCCTAAAATTTGCATTTTTCCATAACAGTGGATGCTGCAGAAGGTTAAAACTTTTTTGGTGGATACCGCTTACTTATGGCCGACGAAAGGTTCAAACAATAACAGGGCTCCAAATTTAAAAACTGTTAAAAAGGTAAGTTATTCACCATCAATGTTAAGCTGCTGAGGGGGGAAGGCCGGGCAAAGGCCGGGCATTTGAACATAGCTGAGACTTTCTGTTCAAATGCCCAACCCCAGGGCATTTGTGGATGTTCAAAAGAGGCACTGAACTTCAATAAAATATCCTTAGAAAGTTCATTAAAGCGGTCAAAAGTCCCCACTACGGGCAAACAATTGCTGTCAAATGCCCTGCCTATGCCCTGCCTTCAAGGAAGTGATGATAATGATGATGATTAATATGACGATGTTGATGATTTATTAGCATATATTGACATTTACCTTTTTTGAGTTTTCAAAAACCATAAATGATCTGATAAACGCCTGGGGCGTGTATTACATTTATTAAAGGGTCCTACATGTATGAGGGGTGTTCAATGATTAAATAGATATGAGGTGTTTATTAGAGAAAGGTGTTTTTTTTTTACTTTAACTTCACCCCATTAAAATGTTGATGCTGTTTGCCAAGGGTACCAAGGTTGTAGTGGAATTATGGGACTGATAAACATTGGTCATGTGTCGGAGCACAGGGAGCGAGTAACAGTCGAGCGAACAGGAGTCTTCTTTCTTCTTGTCAGCATTTCCTCGTTTACAGTTAAAGTTTATATAAAGTTGTGTTTACAGTTCATTCTCCTAGTGGTTACACTCAATTTTCCCGCAAATTCATTTACAAGGGGAGGGGATGGGGGTTCCCCATTTCACACACAAATTTTGGCCAAATCGATGTCTCACGATATACTTGAAACAGCAGAATTCACAAATTATGTCTCTTCTGGGTTTTCTAGGCATTTTCATGAGTATTTTCATGAGGTTTCATGTCTGCATATTTTTGAGCAGAGCTTCTGTGTGGTGTTTAGTGCTCTAGTTTGGGGTCAGGTTTTTTCACCTTTACGCTTACCCCTCCCCCCTACTTCTCATTCCCACTGTTTGCTCAGTGTGACGGGTGCCTGGAAGACTTGCAGTGTGGTTAATGGCTGGGTTGCAGGAAATGCCAGCCATGGAAGCAATACTTTAACAAGGAGCTGGCTGGTTGGGTTCCCAATGGAAGCCCCTGGATCCACCCAGGCACCCAACTTCCATGTGAGATGCAGTTGTTAAACTATTATAAGTATCATTATCATTATTAGTTGTCCATTTTAAGAAAGTAAATTTTTGAAGAGTAGGAGGTAAGGAATTTAATTCTTCCTTGCTTCACTTGAAAAAAAAAATGTTTTTGTCGTTTCAGTGAAGAATCAGCATACGTTGAAAAGAAATACCCAGTTATGTTGTCTCAAACTTGAGGTGTGTTAGAGCAGGTTTCACTTGAGTGTCAAAAGTAATTTGCGTTTGCTTTGGTTTTGCGTGCATCACCATGCTAAGTGATTGGTTTAAGAATCTCGCACCACCTTTTTAGCCAATCAGAAGTAAAACCAAAACCAATCGTGACTCGCTCACGCATGTTTTCCCGCGCTTCGTGCCTGCGACATGTATTTGCTTTGAGTTTTGATTAGCTGACTAGTTTGTCTGTGTCCTTTGTGATTGCCCAGAGTAATTACTTTGGTTTTGGTTTTACTACACTCAATTAAAAACTGCTCTAACTGCACACAATAATCCAAATCCTGTTCACAATAAGCAAGTTCAATCAAATAGGAACAATCATGCTACAACTCGATCCTTAACTTTATTATGAAGAGACAGTTTGTACATCTAAGAAACATGTTACAATTTGTTGACACTTCTCTACATTTTCGAATCTCTACAAACTTGAAAATTATTGGCAATTTGAATTGTCACAGTTTGCATGAATGCAAAGAAATACCGGTATATACTACTGTTTATTCATTTACAACAAAATAAATTCAGAAATACTTATTTCCATGGAAAATATTTACAATCGATGGTTTCAACCTACAACTGAGTATTTTCGGTTGTGCCATGTCAGTTTTGGTAACTACAAAATAATGTTTAGTTAGTGAATAGTTGAGAAATCAAGAACAACTTTCATCACTGCCAAATGGCCGGAAATTAAAACAGGCAACTGTCTCAATCTCTATTTGTTTTTTGTCAAGGGAAAAATTCCTAAAAGTTTTACTGACATAAATGTAATTTATACCTTCCCATCCAGTACGTTCAACTCTTTCAAGCTTTTTTCAAGGCCTTTTAAGTAATGAAGCATTGAAAATGGGGATAAATATTTGTCATAATTATTTCTTTACATTATATTCTTTCTAGTTTGTACAGGTGAGTGGATATTAAGTCTACTCTAATCATCTACACTTGAATATTTGAATACGGTGATTATTGAAATCAGACACAACTACCCTACCATCACTAAGACATGCTGTAGAGACTGGTTTATCAAACTCTCCTTTGCCCTTCCCTTTTGTTCCGAACTTTGTTAAAAACGTCCCACTTTGTTCACTTAATTCGAACAACTGAAGTCTATGATTCCCTGTATCACAGACCATTAGATGTCCTGCCTTGTCAACTGACAAGCAGTGGGGTTCATTAAACTCCCCATCTCCCTTCCCTTTCTTTCCAATTTTGTACATGCATTTATCACCTTCCTTACAATCCTTATTAAAAACCTTGATACAATGTTGATCACGGTCAGACACTATGAGATATTTGTCATATTGCACACAGTGACAGGGAGCGGCGAAAGAGCCCTTTCCACCGATTTTACTTATAAACTGGCCAGTAGGAGAAAAGATCTTGATAAGTTTGTTTCCTGAATCAGCAACAATAATATTCCCGTCACTGTCTTCAGATAAACCAAGAGGACGATTTAAACTTTCTTTGCCACCAAACTGGTGGATGAAATTTCCCTTCTCATTGAAAATTTTAACTTGGCCGTGCACACGACTGTCCACAACCGTAATGTTTCCATTAATATCAAAATCTATTCCAGCGGGAAAGATAAATTCCCCCTGCTTTTTGCCTTTTCTACCAAAAGATCTCAAATGAGTGCCATCACTACTGAATAACTGAACGCGCTCGTTATCAACGTCAGTTACAGCTATTTGATCACATTTATTTACTGCTACCCCCCAAGGAAACTTAAAGTCTCCGTCAGACGAACCTTCTCTTCCGAATGTTCGCACGTGTCTGAACTGTCTGTGACGTCCATAAACATGTCCTTCTTTCTTCACTGATGCGCCGCAATTTTCCGCCATTTCGTTGGCAAAACGGCTAAGCGAATAGGTCACTTGGACTCGTGCTTTTGTCTCACGGTCGTCGTCTTCATTATTGCTAATTTCTGATGTTACGTGGTCATGATCTGCGGAACATTGTTCTCTTTCTGTCAAAGCAATTTGTCCTTCACGTCCAAAAGTCGCTTCACTGATTTCGTTTCCATTGATACTTGACAAATGCAGTTCAGCCTCAGTCTGAATAGCCTGCGTTGCAGACGAACAAAACCCCGGTATAGTCCGGACTATACCGGGGTTTTGTTTGCCTGCAACGCAGGCTACAGTCTGAACAGGTGTCTGAACAACAGGTTCCACGAAATCAGGCTCGAAAAACACTTCATTGCCTCTATCAGCTGGATCGTCCTGGTTCAGTTCTTCCTGAATCGTTCTGTCAATAAATCTGTTTGGCTGCATGATTTCAGCCTTTGTACATTGTGTCAAAAGTTTTTCGGTTTCTTTAACTGCTGTCTCGGCCATTTTCACTTGATCTTCTATCTCGGCCTTTGCTATTTCCAGACGCTGGAGTGATGCTTGAGTTTGACTGTCCACTTCTTTGCAGAACTTCTGCTTCTTCGCTTCGATAACAGCGAACAAGTTATCAACAATTTCATCTGCGCTCCTTTTCTCGTTTTTGGCTTTTTCGTGAATTTTGGCACAGTTTTCTTCAAGCTTGCTGATTTCACTCCTCTTCTTCTGTATAATTTGTTTCTGAGATTTAATGGCAGACTTGACTTGCATCGTTCGTTCATTTGCAGCTTCGTCCAAAGGTACCTTGGCGTGACCATCATGACTAGTAGCAGCACAATAGCTGCAAATAGAGTCTTCACAGTCCTTACAAAAGAATTCCAGTTCTTTCTTTTCGTGTCCTGGCTTTCGACAGAATGTCGGGTGCTTTAAAAACTTCTCAAAGTCTTCGTCTTGAAAGTCTTTGAGCGCCAATACAAGGTGTTGTTTATTGACCTTGATGCCATTATGGAGGCTTATACAATCTGCTTCACACCAGAAAGAATAACACTGGAAGCAGTAGAAACAGTTAGAGCTTTTCTTGTCGCAATTTCCACACTTCACTCCAGTTGTGTCGCACTCTTTGATGGCCCACACTTCTAGTAAACGCTCGATACGAGGGTTGGTGGATAGGTCGGTAATTACCCTGGGGGGGGGGGTCCATGTCCATGATTAGGAAACGTTGGAGTCCTAGCTAGAAGCCTCCAACATAATGAAGTCTTATGATTTTGTGAATTTTAGCCTGATAACATCGACCAATCACATAGGGTTGTTTGACATGTTTTGATTTCTAAGAACGATTATAATAAAGCGCCAATTCTAAGAACCGTGTTCAGGATAGCGTGACCAACAGATTTGTTGCCAGACAACTTTTCATATCAAATGTTTGTCGGACATCGATATGATGTCCCGTAGCTATTTCCAGGCGCCTGGAACAGGCTAAATGTCCGGGAGTGAGCGATCTATTATAAAAAGTCGGCATGGAATTTAGAGTTTTTACAATTGCATTTAGGTAACACATTTGTTCATTTGAAAGCATCGATCAGACCCCGAGAAGCGTAAAAACTAAGAACTTAAGTGTGTCTGGCTTGTAACAGTAACAAGAGCAATAAAGCTTGGCCGACATAGTTATCAGACAATTTATCCCATCAGGTTACTTGGCAAAGTGATTGAAAGGTTGGAAGAAGATCAAGACAGTCAATTACTTTTATGTGGCATTGACCAATCACGGACCTTAGAGACGTTTTGACGACAACCTCGTTCCCAGCGTCTCTCATCTCCCCGCCCCCTCTCGCTCTTGGGGGCGGGAAGATGAGAGAGTACTTTTTAACACGGATCGATATTAGAGACGTTTTGACGATTATGTTTCTGAAAAACAATTCCACGAATTCTGAGAACTGTTACCAAAATAGCTTCAAGTAGTTTGACCTACAGACGTTTTTGTCAGCCTTTCAGTTCACATTTCATGAAAAAATAATTAAAATGTATATGACGGCAATCGATAATATTTTCGTATTTCACTGTAGTCTGTTCTACTTGTACTTTTCATCCGAGTTAATACAGTTACAATAGTTAATCTTAGAAACTTTCATGACAAGAGAAAATTGAATTTCCTAGTGGTCTAAATTCATATACACTATTTTAAGCTTGCTTAGAAATTAACTTCAGATGCTTTTGGTTTGTTTGTTGGTCTTTTTTGACGCGCGTTGTTCACGAAGATGTCACGCTCGATTCTAGAATACCGCTGTATAGAAACAATGGGTATATAAACGTGACATAAGTGTAGGGCATGGAACTGATAACGTGACATGTAAGCGTATTGAAAAAACGTCGCACAAGTGTTGTAAAAATAAGAACAGGCAAACGAACCTATGCGGACGGATTTGTCAGACTATATATACCGCGGAAACTTGCCCACAAAACTGAATTGGCTTTGCCACTGGCAAGGCGCAAAGCATAGACAGTCCAAAAAAACATCAAGTAATTTGACATTTGTTAACAATAATCAAATGATTCGTTCTGAGAGAAAGGAAACTCCAGGGAAAGGAAATTCCAGGTATAATAAAAATTTGGTTTGTATCTGATCTTAAAATCGGTTTAAAAAGGTGGTAAAAAAACGTATAAAATTGAATTTTCGGTAACTCTCTGTTACCTTCATCAGAGTTAAAATTGGTTCAGTATTTTGCATAATAAGTTTTTATACACCGCCGGTCTCTAGGGATGTTCCCAATGTTAAATAAACTTGTGGGAAATGCACATGCACATGCTCATTCACACAGTTAATCTTAAAGGCACTTTGTTTTTTAAACTTTGTTTGTTGTGTAATCAGAAGTGTTTTTCTAATTTGGTACTGAGTAGCATGGTAAGGTGTAGGAGAAGGTAAGGAGAGAATTTGACAAAAATAATTCAGTTCTGTCCTCGTTTACAATAAAAAAACATTTATCAATTATATGAATTTAATCAATCTACAAACTCCTGCAGTTACAGTAAGTATCATCAAGCATTCAACAAAGTTTAAAGAAAAAAATATCAAAATTTATTCACACTTCTTAACAATTTCTTTTCATTCATTACAAAGTTTTATCAGCGTTATTGGTCAGTAACTAAATTGTGTCAAAAATTACAGAATATATATAGATGTTGTGGTTTACATTTATCTTGGTTTACAAACCAGTTTGCTTTTATTTATCACTGTCTTATATTCATTAATCTAAAACAAAAGAAAATAGTAAAAACCAAACTGGTTTGAAAAGTTATAAACCAAAAATACATTTAAATCACAACATATGCCACTGTTTATTTACAGCAAATTTAATGCTGCATTGCCTGCAAAGAAAAACTTAATATGAATACAATTTTTTTAAAAATATATATATATACATTTCCGTGACAGATACTATACTATACAAGTTATCTCAGTTGAGGTATTTCAGTTACACATATCCAAATTCCTTTAAGTGATAATGGCTAATAGCAACTGTCATACATGTTTAACTCAAAACCACCCTTAGATTTCTTAACTCAAAAATGTTCATGGTAAATTTATACCACTGGCGAAAACACAGAATATAACAAGTATATACAAAAAATGGTGACAAGTAATTGGTTACATTAGGTTATAGGTGACTGGATGTCACGCATGTTTACTCAAAAATCTGTATTCGATTATTATGAAAATCAGACACAACTATCCTACCATCACTTAGAACTGCTATAGAGACTGGTTTATTAAACTCTCCTATCCCGCTCCCTTTTGTTCCAAACTTTGTTACAAACTTTCCACTCAGTTCAAATACCTGAACTCTGTGATTCAATGTATCACAGACTATTAGGTGTCCTGCCTTGTTAACTGAGAAGCAACTAGGTTCATTGAACTCCTCATCCCCATTTCCCTTCTTGCCAAATTTGTACAGAAAAGTTCCCTCCCCATCGAAAACCTTTATACAATGTTCACCAATGTCTGACACTATAAGATATTTGCCATATTCGACGCAGTAAAAGGGAAAGGTAAAAGAGCCCTCTTCGCCGATTTTACGTAAAAACAGACCATTTGGGTTAAATATCTTTATAAGCTTACTGATTCTGTCAGCGACAATAACATTCCCGTCACTGTCTAAGGATAAACCGTAAGGGCCATTTAGCTGGTGATCAAGACTTCCCTTACTACTAAAAGTGCTTAGGTGCTCACCCTGCTCACTGAAGCATTGGACACGGTTGTTTTGAGAGTCAACCACTATAATATTGATATTCTTATCAAAGGCTATTCCAGAAGGAAAGTCAAACTCCCCCTGCTTATTACCCTTTGTACCAAACGATCGCAAGAAAGTTCCGTCAGTACTGAATACCTGAATCCTATTGTTGCCTTTCTCAGTCACTGCAATTTCATTTCGTTCATTCACTGCCACTCCCCAAGGCTTGTCAAGCATTCCAGCAGCCGAACCCTGTTTTCCAAACGATAACACGGGTCTGAACTGTCTGGGTTTGACTTCAACAGTAAATGGACTGCCACGTACATGTTCTTCATTTACCTTTACTGATGCCTCGCATTTTCCAGTTTCTTTGGCAAAATAGCTGATCTTGTAGGTGCCATCCTTGTTATCTTGGACTCGCGCTTTTGTCGCACAGTCATGGCCTTGTTGATTCCTGATCTCCATTGTTACCAAGTCACGCTCTTCATAACATTGTTCTCCCTCGGCATTTCTTGTTGTCAAATTAAACATTGCTTCAAGTCCAACAGTTGCTTCACTGATTCCTTTTCCTTCGGCACTTGAATGACGCGCTTTAGTTTTGCTAAAAAACGTTTTGAATGAGCCGATTCCTTCGGTGTTTGCTTTCTCCATTAATGTTTCGTTTTCTACGAAAATGAACCGACGAAGAACTTCAAGGTCACAATGGACATGTTCTTCCTCGTCGCCGATTTCCTCCTGAAAGATAGCCTTTTCTAGCTGTACAATCTCAGCATTTGTGCTTTGTTTCAAGAGTGTTTCAGTGTTTTCAACTGCTGTCTCGGTCATGTTCATTTGGTGTCCAATCTCGCTCTTTTGTATTACAAGACGCTCAAGTGACTCTGCTGCGTGGCGTTCCACTTCATTAAATATTTTCTGCTTCTTCGCTTCCATGACACCGATCATCTTTTCAACAAACGTCTGCGCGTTTCGTTTCACGGTAGCAGCCCGTTCTTGAATTTGAATAGAGGTTTTGTCAAGCATAGTGATTTTGTTTCTCTTCTGTTCCGCTTTTTTCTTTTGGGATTCAATCGCGAGTTTCACTTGTAACTTGCGTTCATTTGCAGCTTCTTCCAAAAGCATCTTGGCGTGACCTTCGTGGTCTGTCAAGGCACAAGCGTTGCAAATGGAAACTTCACAAACCCTGCAAAAGAACTTCAGCTCTTCTGTTTCGTGGTGTTTCTTCTGGCAAAATGCTGGCCGCTTTAAAACTTTCTCAAAGTCTTCGTCTTGAAAGTCTTTGAGCGCCAACGCATTGTGCCCTTTGTTTGCTTTGATTCCATTATGAAGACTTATACAGTTAGATTCACACCAGAAAGAACAGCACTGGAAGCAGTAGAAACTCTGCGAGCTTTTCTTGTCGCAATTTCCACATCTTACTCCCGTGGTATTGCACTCCTTAATGGCCAACACATCCAGCAAACTGTTGATGCGAAAGTTGGTCGGAAGCTCGTCGAGACTTCCACTAGGGACTCTACTCTCTCTTCTGCATTCTGGGCATGTTATGATATCATTGCGGCCACTCGTTCGTTGGATACCTTTTAAGCAGTGCAGACAAAAACTGTGCAAACATGGCAGTTGTTTCGGTTCCGTAAACGTGGTCATGCACACAGAACAGGATAGTTCTTCGTGAAGATTGTCTAGCAAGGTTTTAATATCCATGATTAAAGGCGGAAAACGACGCAGTCTTGGAGTAGGGCGCTGGTTTGGAAGTTGTAAACGCCTTGAAGAATGAAGTCTTGTGATCTTGATCGGATCATATGATCGGATATGTTTATTTTTAGCCTGATAATATCGACCAATCACAGCGTTGTATTAGACATGTTTTGACATATAGTATCTTCTCAGAAAAGTAACATTAAGCGCCAAGGATTCTAAGAACTGAGGTCAGGATAGTGTGACCAACAAATCAGAACTGTCAGACAACTTTTCAGATCAGACTGCTGGGCAAATGATTAAAAGCTAGGTTGGTTAGAACGTACGATAATGATCCTTTTCCATTTCACTGATGTCTATTTTGGTGTACTAAGCTCTCTAGTTTTATCTTTACTTTTTAATCGCAAACTGAGGTAAATTTGAGGTTGCATCTTACCAATTGTCGGTTGTCTAATAGTGAAGCAATGTGTCATTGTTTGTTTCAAAGTCTATCTTTTACTCGGTAAGGCGATGAACCACTGCGGGCGGTAGACTAAACGAACGTTGTTTATAATGGCATATTTTTTGTCGATATTTATTCTGACTGCACTGCCGTTTGGTTTTACTTGATGACAACATTCGGCCAGTTTCATTGGAAATTTGACAACAATGTGCACCCTCCCCCCCCCCCCTCCCATAATATAAAGGGGTACCGTTATAGAGCATATGAAACTGACAGCAATGAATATTTTTTTATTCATTTTTGAATAAATAAAAAAAATGTTAGTGCCATATTAATTTGATGAACGATACAACTAATTCTGTAAGAGTTACGATTGAATTATAATTCGGGATAATGTAAAAGGTGAATTAAGTGATATGCATCCTCAAATATTTACCTTAGCTTGCGATTAAAAAGTAAAGATAAAACGTGAGAGTCTATACACTAAAATAGACATCAGTGAAATGGAAATGGAATCATCGATTATTGTACGTCCTAGCATCATTTCAAACATTTTACCCAGCAATCAGATCTGAAAAGTTGCCTGACAGCTTTGATTTGTAGGTCACACTATCCTGACCTCAGTTCTTAGAATCCTTGGCGCTTAATGTTACTTTTCTGAGAAGTATACTATATGTCAAAACATGTCAAATACCACTCTGTGATTGGTCGATATTATCAGGCTAAAAATTACCATATCCGATCAAAAGATCACAAGACTTCTTTCTTCGAGGCCTTTACAACTCCAAACCTTCGTCCTTTTTTCCCTCTAATTATGGATATAAAAACCTTGCTAGACAATCTTCACGAAGAAGTATCCTGTCCTGTGTGCAAGAACACATTCACGAATCCAAAAATGCTGCCATGTTTGCACAGTTCTTGTCTTCAGTGCTTGCATGTGATTCTCCGAGAGAGTGGCCGCCATGACACCATAACATGCCCGGAATGCAGAAGAGAGAGTAGAGTCCCTAGTGGAAGTCTCAATGAGCTGCCGACCAACTTTAACATCAGCAGTTTGCTGGATGTGTTGGCCATTAAGGAGTGCGATACCACGGGAGTTAGATGTGGAAATTGCGACAAGAAAAGCTCCCAGAATTTCTACTGCTTTCAGTGTTTTTCTTTCTGGTGTGAATCCGATTGTATAAGTCTTCACAATGGAATCAAAACCAATAAAGAGCATAATGTGTTGGCGCTCAGAGACTTTCAAGACGAAGACTTTGAGAATGTTTTGAAGCGACCAAAATTTTGTCAAAAGAAACACCACAAAAAAGAAGAACTAAAGTTCTTTTGTAAGGACTGCGACGTTGCCATTTGCAACACTTGTGTTGTGACACTTCACGAGGGCCACGCTAAGATAGTTTTGGAATGGGAAGAAGCTGCAAACGAACGCAAGTTACAAGTGAGATCTATTATTGAAACGCAGAAGCAGAAAGCACAACAGAAGAGAAACAAAATCACTGAAATTGACGAAAGCTGTATTCAGATTCAAGAAAAAGCTGCTACCGTGAAACGAGACGCGCAGAAGTTTGCTGAAAAGATGATCGGTGTCATCGAAGCCAAGAAGCAGGAAATATTTACTCAAGTGGAACACCAATTAGAAGAGTCACTTGAGCGTCTTGTAATACAAAAGAGCGAGATTCAAAACCAAGTGAAGCAGACTGAAACAGAAACTGAAACACTTTTAAGAAGAAGCACAAGAGCTGACATTTTACAATTAGATAAGCCGTTAAACATAATCTTTCCGGAAGAAGACAGATGTGAAAATGAACAAGACGACAGTGACCTCGAAGGCTTCCGTCATTTCATTTTCGTAGTAAACGAAACATTAATGGAGAAAGTAAACATTGGAGGAATCGGCGCATTTAAAACATCCCTCAGTACTAATGCACAACTCTCAAGTGCCGAAGGGAAAGGAATCAGTGAAGCGACTGTTGGACTTGAAGCCCAGTTGGTCTTAACAACAAGAAATGTCAAGGGAGAACAACATTACGACGAGCGTGATCTTGTCACAATGCAGATCAGGAATCGTCAAGGCCATGACTGTGCGACGAGCACGTGCGTCCAGCATAACAAAGATGGCAGCTACAAGATCAGCTATTTTGCCAAAGAAACTGGAAAATGCCACGCATCATTGAAGGTAAATGATGAACATGTGTATGGCAGCCCATTTACTGTTGAAGTCAAACCCAGACAGTTCAAACCCTTGTTATCGATTGGACAACAGGGTTCGGCTCCTGGAATGCTCACCAGGCCTTGGGGAGTGGCAGTGAATGACCGTAACGAAATTGCGGTGACTGATAATGGTAACAACAGGATTCAGGTATTCAGTAGTAATGGAACTTACTTGAGAACGTTTGCTATAAAGGGTGATGAAGAGGGAGAAGTAGACTTTCCTTGCGGGATAGTTTTCGATGAGGATGGGGATATTATAGTGGCTGATTGTAATAACGACCGAGTCCAAGTTTTTAGTGAACAGGGTGAGCACCTAGACACGTTAAGTAGCCGAGGAATTCTTGATTACCAGCTGAATGCTCCTCACGGTTTATCCTTAGACAGTGAAGGGAATATTATTGTCGCTGACAGATTAAATAAGCTAGTTAAGATATTTAACCCAAATGGCCAGTTTTTACGTAAAATTGGTGGAGAGAGCTCTTTTTCCTTTCCTTTTCACTGCGTCGAATATGACAATAATCACATAGTGTCAGACTGTGGCGAACATTGTATAAAGGTCTTAGACAAGGAAGGAAATTTTCTGTACAAATTTGGAAAAAGGGGGGAGGGAGACGAGGAGTTCAATGATCCTCGATGCTTGTCAGTTAACAAGGCAGGACACCTGATGGTCTGTGATGAAAAAAATCACCAAATAAAGGTGTTTGAACTGAGTGGAAAGTTTATAACAAAGTTTGGAACAAAAGGGAGCAGGTTAGGAAAGTTTAATGCCCCAATCTCTTCAGCAGTTCTTAGTGATGGTAGGATAGTTGTGACTGATATGCATAATAATCGAATTCAGATGTTTGAGTAAATATGCGTGACATTCGGTCACCTGTAACGTAATATGTATCTTCAAAGTTACTTATATTTGATAAATATATTTTTTGCATATACATATGTCTGGATTTATCAAAACCAGGTTAATGAAATTTTCACCGTTTTAAGCACAAATCGGTGTAAACGCGGCGTTTTTTCTCGCCAGAAACTAGCTCCAAACTTGACCATATAAAAACTAAAGGGAATGTCAGTCTCTTTTTCTCTTCTTCTCTCTCTTCTGTACCTTTCAGCGCTGTTGTTCATTTTTTTCCCTTTCTTGTTGCGTTTTAAGCTTATTCGCACAGTAACGTACATGTTCAAGAATGCTGACGTCACTTTTCATTGACCTGGTTTTGATAAATCCAGACATACATATATTCTGCGTTTTCGGCGATAGTATAAATTTACCATGAACCTTTTCGAGTTAAGACATTTAAGATGGTTTTAAATTTAACTATGGCAGTTCCTATTAGACATAATTACCCATTAAGCAATTTAAAATATGTGTTACTGAATTTTTTCAACTGAGAAAACTTGTATAGTGTAGAATCTGTCTCGGAAATATTTTTAATAATAACTTTGTATTCATATTTAGTTTTCCTTAGCAGGTAATCAATCAATCAATCAATAAAATTTATTTACCCTCGGAGCTGACGGGGGCTGGCTAGGCCCCTAGCAAAACATATGCTAATATGCCGAGAAAATAAATTACAAATGTAAAAATATATACAGAACGAAAAATTCATTAATAAATAAGTATTAAATTAAATTAAAATTAAAAAGGGACTATCTAGCTGCGCACAGCATTACGAAAGGCCTGTAGTGTAGCAATTGTTCTTACTCGGTCTGGCAGTTGATTCCAGGCGTTCGCCGCCCAGTATCTTACAGACTTCAGTCCATACTTGGTCGTATTGACCTTAGGTAAGACAATCTTATTAATGCCTCTCAAGTTCTTGATATTGTCCCTGACACAGAAGAGGTCCTTAAGATACACAGGTGCTAAGTTGTTAAGGCATTTGAATATTATAATAAGTGTATCTTGAATGCGACGTTCACTTAATGTGTAGCCTATGCGGCTGCACAGAGAAGCGGAGCTAGAAGACCTGCCCTTATAGATGTAACGTAGGGCTCTTTCGTGAAGTTTCTCTAGTTTATCGCTGTCTGATTTTAGACAATTATGCCATATCGAAGAGCAATAAGTAAAATAAGACATCACAAAGGAATTATACAGGCATAGCTTGGAAGAGGAAGACAAAACATTTCGTAATCTACAAATAACGTCAAGTTGTTTTCCTGCTTTCTTAATAATTTTAGAAACGTGCGTGCTAAAGTTTAACGCGTCGTCTATAACGACTCCTAACAGCTCAACCTCATACACACGAGGAATAATTTCTCCGTCTGCATATAAAGATATGTGAGCACGATTGTTGCTAGAGAGAACAAGCGCCTTGCACTTCTCAGGGTTGAGAGTCATCTTGTTATCTCTGAACCACTTACAGGCTACGGCAAGTTCTTTGTTAAGGACGTATTCGACCTTAGCTGGGTCAACATCAGAGTAGTAGATCTGGTTATCGTCGGCGTAATTCGATAGTTCTGCCTCCTCGATGAAGTAGAATAAGTCATTAAGAAAAATGTTAAATAGTAGGGGCCCTAAAACGGACCCCTGTGGAACTCCCCTTGATATTACTGACACATCCGATGTAACATTTCCAATCCGGACACGCTGCCTGCGATCGTGTAAGTAGCTCCTCAGTACGTTTAAGCTGTGAGGAGAAATTCCATAGGCTGCAAGCTTTGCTAATAGTAGATCGTGAGGGATAATATCGAATGCCTTACTCAGATCCATTACTACAGTCCCCACCACGCACTTCTTGTCCAGCGCCCGTCTCCAGTCTTCAACAAGTCGCAGTAATACGCACTCACAACTGTATCCCTTTCTGTAAGCTGAAAGGAATTTTGAAAGGATACCTGAGAAGTGCTGAACTAGCTGTCTATTCAAACATCTCTCAAATACTTTATCGAGTAGCACTAGGATGGACACAGGCCTGTACTTGGACTTATCAAACTCGTCGTCTTTCTTGAAGATTGGCGAAATCTCAGCTAATTTCCATTCCGTAGGAACGCAAGCACTGTCAATGATGGAGTTAATAAGAGTAGCTAAAGGTTGCGCTAATGCAGAGGCACAGTCACGCAGGGCTCTTGCAGGGACAGAATCATGGCCGGTGGCCTTGTTTACGTTAAGAGACTTAAGAATGGTCTCCAGCTCAGCGGAGTTAACATGACTGAAGTGAAACTGATCGGTCACAGGGCAGTTAGCCATTATAGCTCTGATGCTGGGGTGGTCACGAAAATCCTCCACTGTTGTAGTTGGGACGTCAGACACGTTCTGAACAAGGGAATAGTAATGATTGAAGATCTCAGCAACCTCTTTGTTATCCCTAACCAAAGACCCGTTTTCTTTAAGTTGAATTGCTTCATTGCTGGTGTTGCGCCTACTGTGCATGAAGGGCTTGATTGTACGCCAGAATTGTTTGGGATCTCCTTGTGCATCTCTTGCTTTTGTTCGTAGATAACTCGATATGAGTTTACGTCGTAAGGAGGAAGTGGCGTTGCGCTGGACTTTATAATTCTCGAGATCACCAGAATCGCGGGTCGCGAAGTAACGCCGCCTCAGTTTATTCCTTTTGCGTATAGCAGCAAGTAGCTCTGGTGTCATAAATGGAACATGTTCGCGCCTGATCTTGGTCGTCTTGATCGGCGCATGCGCATCTAAGACACCTTCCAAAAGTTTTCCCCACGCCCAACTCACGTCTTCCGGGTCATCAAAAAGATGAGCAATGTGAAATGGGACCATGTTGACGTCAGCTGCGAATAATTCCGGGTCATAATGCTTGAAACGTCGAGCGGTGACAGTTCTGGGGGACAATCGAGGGGAATAGGTCCTCATTACCGTGTAAATGAGGTGGTGATCGCTCAGCCCTAAATCAAAAGCTCCTGATGATACAAAGGAACGGGTATTGTTCGTAAGGGCAACGTCTATCAGAGAGCTAGAATCAGCAGTCACTCGCGTGGGCACTTTGATCAGATTAGACAAGCCATAGACATCAGCAAGGTCCATGAGAGCCTGGCCCTCTTTGGCACCCTTATTGCAGTCGGAAAGGTCACAGTTTAGATCACCAATCAGCAAGATACCCTCGAAACGCTGGCTAGCCCGCAGCAGAATGTTATTTAGTTCAGGCTCCCACGTAGTCTTCGGTACACTTGGTGGTCTGTATGCACCTATAATTAGCAACTTCTTAGAAGACCTCGATGTCTGAATGGTCAGAACGATCGATTCGATCTTGGCACCTTCCAAATCGGAGACTCTGTTAACTAAGAGTTCGCGCTTAACATAGATAAATAAGCCACCGCCGTGACGATTGCGATCTTTACGATACAATCTAAAGCCTTTAATGTAAAATTGTGAATCGGGATACGCATTATCCACTTTGGTCTCACTCACAACCATTACATCGAACAGACCTTTGAGCATGAGTGCCTTTAGTTCAAAGAATGAATTTGAATTTGCTGTAAATAAACACTGGGTATATGTTGTCATTTAAATTTATTTTTGGTTTTGTAATTTTCCAAACCAGTTGAACTTTTATTTCCTTTTGTTTCAGATTAATGAATATAAGACAATGGAATCAAACTGGTTTGAAAAATTTTAAACCAAAGGAAAATGTAAATCGCAACATATATATTCTGTGATTTAAGTGAATCTTGACACAATTTAGTTACCAATAACGCTTAAACTTTGTAATGAGTGAAAAGAAGGTGTAAAGAAGTCTGAATAAATTTTGAAATTTTTTTCTTCAAACTTTGTTGAATGCTTGATGACATTTAGTGTAACTGCAGGGACGTGCAGTCTAATTTAATTCATATGGTTGATCAATTTTTGTTTAATATAAAGGAGGTAATAGCTATATTGTTTTTGCCAAATTTTTCCCTTATCTTCTCCTACACCTTACCATGCTACTACCTAAGTAGTAGCACAATATACAAGACTCGGCCCCTCACGCAACGTTTGGATTAAAGATTGCGTGACAAGCCAAGTCTGCATAGATGAGTGAGTGAATTTGACAGGGGGATTTTAAGATGGTTTCCGCCCAACATTCGAGCAATACAGGCAAAAAAAATGTTACCAAAGAGACCTCTTAGCATGTTAACAGTTTGAGTACAGCTAAAAAAAACCTTCCAAAAACTTTTTGCACTCAAGCTGACCCCTCAAGAGAAAAATGGATTTGAAATTATCTATATTTCAGTTAAAACGGACGTTTCACACCAGTTTAAAACAAAATGGTGCGCGTTTTAAACATTTTTACGAGACTGCTTTAGAATTTAACTACGGGGTCACTAAGACAAATTAATTTCAATAAGATCTTTTAAATAGTATACAAGATGTTGCCGTACTATTAGTAGATTTTTGGTACTTAATTTTTGCACTCATTGCTCGAACCATAGTTAGTACTAACTCAACTATGCTCGAACTTTCAGCGGAAACCGTCTTAAATTGTAAACTGTAAAAAAGGCTCTAGCTATAGACTGTAGCAGTTTATGATATGTTAATAAAGTATAAATTTTGCTGCAAACAGCAGGCGCGTAGCTGAGGTTTTTGGAAGGGTGTTCGTATTGGCAGCCTTGGGGGGGGGGGGGGGGATCTGGGGGCATGTCCCCCCAGAATATTTTGAAATCTAGAGGCCCGAAAATGCTATTTTCAGCATTGTCTACGTCAATATTTCAAACTCGATGTAGTGTTAAATAACAGGTTTTTTTAGTCATAACAACATTTCTGGCGTTTTGTTAACTTGATACATTCATACATACATACCGGCTTAGTACACGAAACGTTTTACAAAATCTTGACATGTGCTGCAAAAGCATCTCAGGGTAAAAGGTTAAGCCCCCCCCCCCCCCCCGGCTCCACCGTCAATGTACTAAAAGCGGCGTCAAAGCGTCAATATGCACTAAATACACGTATCACCTGGGTCCCCCTAAATTGTAATCCCCGCCTTTCGTCTATTCATACTCCATTTATCAAATCCCGAACGCCTGTTAAGGAAATATTTTTTCAACGATGGGATTATTTTGACTGCATATAATACTAGGTCACAAGGATCCATTCTCCTAACAATTTAATACTTTCCCGATACTTTTTTTAAACTCCTGCAACACGCAAAGTTTGTTTTCCATTCCCCCACTATTTGCTTGAAGCTGAAAATCAACAGTTTGTGTTTTCAGCCCTCCGTTATTGACCTCCAAAGGGGGTTCGTTCGAACCCTTCGAACCCCCCTCCTACGCGCCTGTTTAACATCTTATCGTAATTTGGATTTTTCAGAAGAAGGCATTCACAATCGGACGAAACCATCATCTGTGTGATCCTCTGTCATCACACAAGTCGTTGTAGTGATTGTTTGCAAAAGAAAGAAAGAACCTCAACTAATGAACAGAACGGCAAAAGCTCATTGATCAGATGTCAGAATAAATGTAAAACAAACTTTCAAAAACTCGTTAATAATTCATGAAAAAAATACAAAAGAAATTAATGTTTAATGAATGTCTTTATATAAAGACACGGCTAAACTCTACGTCCAATTTTCTAGGCCAAAATCATCCTCGGGCGACGGGCAGCTTATCGGGACGACGGGATTTTCGGGCGAAAGTTTACAACAAGAGCGTAACAGCTCTTGTTGTAAACTTTCGCCCGAAAATCCCGTCGTCCCAATAAGCTGCCCGTCGCCCCCACTAACTGCCCCTGGGTCTCCGAGGATGTGCCAAAATAACCTCAAATCTAAATATCAGTGCAAGAATAAGTTCATCTACATCAGAAGATTTTGAAGCCGTTCAATAAATTCGCAGTTCGTGTTTTATCAAGTCTAAAACACTCGGCTGCGCCTGATAAAGCGCCTGGCTGCGCCTGGCTTGATAAAGCACTCCTGCTCGTTTATTAAACGTTACCAAGTCGCTCGTAGCACTTTCAGGTGACATTCACAAAGCATAAACAAAGCCACAATTACATTCATGAGCAATTAGTGATCTTTTTTGTAATCCATAGGGAAGGGATTATCATGTACACGAAAATAGTTGACGGATAGCGATTAGCGTTTTGACCGTTAGCTTTTAGTATATACCACAGGGGGCCCACACAAAAAAAAGAGCGGCTATTGATGTTTCAAAATTATACGTACAGTACAGTAGACGGCATCGCAAAAACCCACTAAATCGCTAAAAATCGCCGTTTTGAGCTACAAGGACGAAAAGGAACAACGATTGAGGTACGTTTACGTTTATTTTGAACATAAATGTGAATACAGTCGAAGCTCTCGTAAGCGGACACCCTCGGGACGCGAAAAAAGTGTCCGCAACTGGAGCTGGCCGCTTACGAGAATGGTTCTTGTAAGCGGCCACCAGAGGTGTAGGGGATAGATGGCCGCTTACGGGAGCTTGCCCAGCTAACATAATGGTAATATGCATGTTAGTGGTGTTTTGAAATGTAACCGGACATGGATGACGACAAAACAAACACTGTAATATGGTACTGTAATTACAGTAAAATCATTGTGACGAACGGCGATGTGAAGTTGATTGATTAATACAAGATACAGAGGTTTTTTATATGATTTTCTTTGCGGTGTCCGCTTACGGGAGCTTAAAAACAAAGAACAAGTCTAAGGCGTAATCTCGGAAAGTGTCCGCGGCCGCTTACGGGAATGTCCGCTTACGAGAATGTAAAAATACAGAGTTTGTATGGGAGTAAAAACGGGGTTTCTAACAAGGTGGCCGTAAGTAGAGCTGTCCGCTTACGAGAGTGTCCGTTAAGAGAGCTTCGACTGTATTACTCGCTATAGTTCATGCTTATAGGAACGTTTGAATGTTTCCCATACATTTCTTTATAATTTTGAAACATCAACAGTCGCTCTATTTGTGTGGGTGCCCTGTGGTGTATATACTATGGCAAGCTAGGCTTTTTTAAAAGTTATTCCCGGTGATCCCGTTTCAGTACATGATCGCGTAGCGGCAGGGATTTTTTTGCAGGTTGCTGGTTGAAACAACCTGTTAACTTGAGTTGAAGTTGAAAAAAATTGTACATCGTAAGCGCCCAACCTCGAATAAGCGCCCAGCCAAATTGCGTGCTTTAATGGTAAAACTCGACTACCCGACCAATATCTTGCAAGAAAAGGATTGTTAGCTGTGTCCAAAGTCAAAACAAGCAAAAATATAACTTACTTTGTAATCCTTAACGAAGATGGACACGGGGACAGCTCCAAGGGGACCCTCCATATGGCGCTTACGGGAGTGTCGTTTTTTTTTCTTATTTCTTATTTTGTTGCTGCAGTTCTGATCTGTTTTATAATTTAAACCATGGCTACATATTATGGAACTAGCAGTGTAAAGAAATGAAACTGATATTCAATGATCTCTTTAGTCAAAAACGTGGCTCTCGGCCGGCTAGTACAGGGCCGTAACCAGACTTTAGGCATAGACGAGGCAAGTTCTTGCAAGGGGGGTTTGGGATCATGCCCCCAGAAATTTTTAAAATCTAGAAGGTCTGAAGCGACTTTTATCAACATTTTTGTAAGGTATTTCTTCAGAAAAATCAATCTTGTACAACTGAGGATTACTTTTCCAACTAAACGTATTTGTTTTTCATTTTGGGTTTAAATCTTGACGAGGCAAGTGCCTCATCTTGCCTCTTGCTAGTTACGGCCCTGTAGTATCACTTTTGGAACTGAATCCTCTTATGGGGTAAAACTGAACTTAAGCCACGCCTCATAAAACGGAATCTGATTTTTGTTTAGGGGGGGGGGGAGATTATGATTCCCGTGACTTTAATTTGGTGGTGCTGTCGGGGACGACTAGTTTCATTTCATTTAACAAAGGATGTTAAAAGAAATCTTCCAACATCGAAATATTCGTAGATATCGGGAAAGGGTTCTTTTTTGCATTTTTTTCACTAATTGGAATAAAGGAATAACGCTTGCCATTTGCAAACGCATCGTATGATTCGCATGGACATTTGAGTAAGCTTTGAAAAAAGAAATAACAGAAATAACAAGAGTTGTGCAGAAGTTCAAACTTCCAAGTGCAAATGAAAAATGCAAATAAGGTGTAGACAGTGGGAAGAGCCATGTAAACCCCTTTAATAGTGCGCCTTTAATAAACCACGATGGGAGCTAAATGTAATTCTAGGATTGCAAATGCTCGCCAAAATATCACCACAAAATAACCATTCCAGACCTCTATTTTTATTTCACTTTATTGTTCTGGAGTTATTTTCTGCTACATATGCTACTTATATTTTTCTTTACTTTTTTTCTGCGAGGTATTTTGATAAACCACTAATATCAAAATCACATATTGCTCTGGTGTTTAAGGAAGAAGTCTGTAAACAGCATTTATGCTTGGCCCGCCGACTCCAAACGGGCACTTCGATTTATCCAATGCACCCAAGCGATCGTAATGCACCTGGGAAGAGTCTCCACTCCAACACTCCCCGTAAAACTGAATGGCGAAAACCTGAGAAAAAATAATTAAACACAGTAAATGCCTGTTATACTGAAGACCTGGGCTTATACAGCTTCGTAACGATTTTCTATGGGTTGATTACGCGCGGGGCGGTCATATCCGAAGGGGCTCGATATATTGTATGAAGTTCACTCTGCCTAAACGTTTTAATGTAAAAATGTAAAAAATATTATTGCCTACCGGGTAATTCTATTTCAAATACACTAGTCTGTAAGGAAACTAGTTAGTTGGAGGGGGAGAGCTTATATCTGGAGGGTCTTATAACCTGAGGGAGTTATGAGCGGCCTAGGGGGCTTACAACCAGTATTTTAACTGTGTTAGGTAGCTAAATCTGAAAAAGGTTTACAAGATCAATCTGATGGAACAAAACATTATCAAGGCTTTTTAGCATAACCCTGACACAACTTATTGCATCGTTTCTACATCAGTTATTGGACAAATCATGTTTTTTCTTGACCCTCTTGATGATAAAAAGATTTTTTTCTTCCTCGGAAGTTATCTTTAACGTGCAATGGTAACCCCAACAAAAATGTTCGTGTTTAAATCCAAAGCTGTCTAGAGCTACACCGCAAAACTAACTTAATTTCATTGTCGATAACTTCATTGTTGCCACTAGCTCAATCACGTCCCCAGAGCCCGCGATCCTTTTGGTCGACACCAAGAATCAAGACCTCTGGGCTAAACTGAAAGCCCGCCAAAAACACGGCCGAATCTGATTGGCTGTTGAAAACTTGTTCATTTCATCTCCAATCTTCGTCTCACGCGCACAATCCAACCAAAACCAGGATATTTGCTTGTGCGGATTTTGAAGCCCGTTGAGCGTTCGGTCACCTCTGACCGAAAATGCGCCGGGTCTGGGGGCGAGATTATCATCTCAAATCAAGAGTCACACATGCACGGTTAACCCTAGTGACCAAACTCTCTCAAGAAACAAAGTGCTTTACGAGGTTTAAAAATAGAATGCAAATGATTATACCCCACGAGGCTCAGACAATATCAGCGTGTTCTGAGAGAAATAGAGGGATTCTAGGCGAAGTTTTCGTTTCAGAAAAGTGTTTTGAGCAAGTGTTTTATGAAAATCGTCCGCCATTCTTGTTTCTTTGTCTGAGTCTTGTGAGAGTCGTGACGTCACTCGCGCGCTTCGCTATTGGCCGAGCACCTCACCTGGTAATTTTTCTGTTTTGTCAGCAGAGCACACTTCTGAACGATTTTCTCCAAATGATTCCAGTCTATCCCGCCGCGCATATTTTTCAACATCGTTGGAAAGGCTCGCTGCTTGCTGTTATCCTGAAAGCAGCCGACTTCTTCCACTGTCAAGAATCGAAAAACAACCATGTCAGACCATTGCTCAAAATTTCAATTCTCTTAACAGATTGCTATAGATTTTTTTAAATGTTAGTTCTAAGAATTTGGTAGAAGATCAAGACAATATCCTCACATTGATGACGTTCCTCTATTATTGTGATTTGTCTACTCATTATAGTGATTTTTAAAAGTCAGATTTGCGAGCACCTTTAAAGGGTGAAGTATCACGGGGATCTTGGGTAATTTTGAAAATAATAATTTTTTCAGTGTGTTAACGAAAAACTTTAAATGGTCCAGGTTCGTTGTAAATTAAAATCTTGTGTAGTAAAACTGTCGCCGAGTGTCTCTGGCCATAGATCGAAAGTTCTCGCCATGTCCTCGCATTTTTTGTTTCCAAAATAGACCAAAATACGCTAGAAACGATCATGATTTGTTTTTGTTTTGTTTTTTCAAGAATTTGATTGATGTCTTTTTCTTGGTGTTCTAGATTATTTTCTCAGTAGAGGTACCATAACACAGTTTCGACGAAAACAATCAAAAACACCGCGATACTGTTCCTTTAATTTAAGTTCGGAATCGTTTAAATATGGGAACAGAAGGTATATTTGCGCTCTATCTTTATATCTTTCTCTTGGTGTTCTAGATTATTTTCTCAGTAGAGGTATCATAACATGTTCACAGTTTCGATGAAAAACAATCAAACTCCCCGTGATACGTTCCCTTTAAGTTCGGAATAGTTTAAATATGGGAACAGAAGAAATATTAACATTCTAAAGTATATTTGAAACGCTAGTTTACTGGTTAAAGTTTCATTTTTTTTTCAAACACACACAACAGATTGAACTGACAACAAAACTTACTGCACGGTCCGTCGGTAAATCGGATATCATCAAGTGCCATATCGCCTCGGAAACTAGTGCCTCTTACGGCTTCAAACTCCACCTGCAGAATAAAGCCAGTACGTTAATATGAAATGAATTTTGTTGAAGTCGTTGTGCGTGTCACCTGTTATAATTATATTAACTATTTACCGAAGTTGAGGTCTAGTGGTGGATATTTGGTCAATATCATCCACTGGCACATAGCCTCCTTCGCTGACGTTCTTTGGGCTCGTCACGCGTTTCTCCCCACGACGAGCGCGTGACGAACCCAAAGAACGTCTGCGAAGGAGGCTAACTGGCAAGCGTCACTAAGGTGAACAGTTGTTTAGCATATACTAAAACAGTGCGATAAAATAACCCCAAAAGAATGATTTTTAACTCATTCATTCCTGTCAACAATTACAATTTTCGCGCGCAAGTTGCTCGGAGATGAATAGCAAAGGATGTCCGGAGGTTGAGTAGCCAATCAGAGTGCGCTAACAATACTATCCACTGTTTTAGTATCCACAACACTATCCACTGTCAATAATTTAAGATCATTACAGACTTCCAGTAACAGAGATTTCAGATTTTATATACAGATTTTACACCAAAAGTTCATGATTTTGACGTCTTCAATTTTTGTTGTTGCTAGATCGTAGATTATGTTGCTGTTGGTCTGGTTGTTGTTGTTGTTGTTGTTGTTGTTGTGATGATGATGATGATGATGATGATGATGCGTTCACTCTTTTTTTAATCTGGTAGTTACTTTGATTATAACACTTTGCCTGTAAGCTATTTTTTAAATAGTAAAATTTCCTTTCCAACAATCAAAGAAATAAAAAATACCATTTCACCTCGTAATCTAATTTACTTTCAAGCGTCAGTTTAGCTTCCGACCATTGATCTCCTTGGTCACCAGATTTGGACCAAACAAGGGTTGATTTGCCGCTTGAATCCTTGACGTAAACATTTAAACTTCCAGTTGATTCGCCGTACATGTGGTACCAAAACGATAAGCACCGGCCATCGGTAGCTGGAAATTGATCACTAAGTAACCTGGCCTTGTTGCCTTCTTGAGCGGGACTGGACGCTTCAACGTAAAGGTAGCTGTCTGGGGAGTGGTAAACATAGCAGATCGGGCTCAAGTTAAAAAAACTAAATTCAAATTATACAAACAAGACTGGTTCTACGTTGAACCAAGAGAGGATAAGGGGTCCGCTATCCTCTCTTGGTGAACACAAGCGACTGACATGATAGAGCAGAAACTGAAAGCCAAAATGCAATCGTCGACAGCTGTTTGATCTTGTTAGGTCTTGTCAACACGGTGTAGAAACCAAAGAGAGAACAACCCGCGCGAAGGCCAGCTGTCTCAGTAAAAAGCACGTGGTCATGACTCAGATAAGCTCACATTCAAATGTCTGCCAACTGGACAAACTTCAAACTGACCCGCTCTAAAGTGAACTTTGTACCTGCGCCGCTGGTGTGGTCAGCGGAAGGCCCAGTTTTGCTGCTGGGAGTCGCACCAGATCCTAACAACCACTCAAATTTATCCTTGTTGTCATTGCTCTTTGACCAGCGGCAGAATCCATCGCCAAAGTCAAAGTCACAGTCATCGGGGCCTGTTAACAAACACAATCGCCAATTGATCAGTACATCGTAGAACGAAACGGTTAGCTGGTTTCTGAAGAAAACTGCCGTGCTGCGTCCCAAACATGCTAATTAACTTTTTTTTGCCTACACAGTGAAACATACAGACCATGCGGATACACAATTAATTCCCTTAAGTTTAATAAAAAAAAACTTTCTAGCGCGTTAAACTATTTAAGCTTAGTAAATCCAGCGGACTTCCATTTCTTTCCTTGAAATATACAACGAATATAAGATTACAACAGAAGTTCCCATCTGGTATAAAAATCGCAGAGCTTTCGGTTTTTAATGGCAATTAAAAGAAATGTTGTATGATACTTACCTAAACCACACCTCCTATTGATGCAAGCTGCTGGCTGTTTATCGTCTCCAGAACAAGGTTTCCCGGAATTAGCCGGGGTCGGATCGTCACATTTACGAGTTCTTACTTTCGTCCCGTCTCCGCAAGTCTTACTGCAAGCGGTCCATGATGACCAGCGGCCCCAGTGGCCATCCACGGGTGCTGTGGAATACATTATGATGCATAAGTTATCATAATTATGTGTAGAGAGTTCAGATGGTGTTTTGCAGGGACCAGGTTTTAGTGTGATTGGATATCTATGTGTAGTTTTTTTGGTATACCGCAAGGAAAAATACGGTTTTTGGTTCTTGGTTTGGTTGATCAATAACATTGATTCAGTTGAAAAGTTCCACTGGTTAGTAGAACACAATTTCCAACGTCGTCGATTTCTATTCAAGAAATCGTTTGAACCAAACTATCTAAAAACATTAAAAAAAACAGAGTGCTAAAAAAGAAACTAAAAAACCCAACATAGAACTCATATAGTTCAACAATGTTATACGAATCTTCTTCATTGCAAACATTGAATTGTTGACTTAATTACGTTTTTTTATTTGGGAACGGTATGTGTTGCATTTCACGTTCCTATTAAGCACTGATGACAGCACTACGATAAATAACAGTCTTTCCACCGTGATGCATATTTTAAGCTAAATAAAAATCAAGATCCTTCAAAAAGCACCCTGCCCCAAGCGCAAACGTGATTGATTTTCGACGTGTCGTGGAAAAAAAAATGAAAAAAGCCAAATAGAAAATTAGGCAATCCATACAATCTACATTCTCGAATTGTAATAATTAACAAAGCAGACAGCACTACGATAATAACAGCTTTTGGATTATTTCTTCTCATATTCACATTTAGTATATACCACACAAGTGAATAGTGCTTTATTTGCGCTATGATTGGTTAACTCGAAGTGATCAGTAAAGTACTATTCACCTTCACCTCGGTGAATAATTGTTAACTAGCATGAGTTCGCTGTGAATAAAAGCTAATTATTTCATATTTGGCTTTTTCATTTTCTTTTATTTGAGAACGCTATGCAATAAGGTGTTTGTCTATTTTTTTTTTGTTGCGTGTCGCTTGCACTTTTCATCCCTTCCCTCCTCTCCCCCACTCCCCGCGGACTTCCTTCTACTTCTTCACCCCCCCCCCCCCCACACACACACACACACACACACACACTTTTTTTACTTACCACTGCATTCGTCAGGGGGGCAAACCACCTCTTGGCTCTGCACACCGTATGACTGACCAGGACAGTCTACATCCTTGTTTGGAGAAGCGCAGAATCTTTGACGAGTTTTTCTACAGTTGGAACTGCAGGGTCCAAAGTCCGACCAGCTGCTCCATCCAGGTTTGCCTGAACTTATGGCATCTACAACGAAAACAGAATTATTATAAAACAATGTGGCTTTGTGTGGAGTTGCTTTTGAGTACGGTAGAAGGAATGTATTGGTATCAAGTTTTATCTCATGATGTGCAGAATACTGCCAATTAGAAGACAAGGACGCCGTTAAATTTTCGTTGTTAAAACAAAACTTCTACGAATTCAGGTGTGCTCAGCATAAAAATATATTTTAGATTTATCAGTTCACTTAAGGCTGGTTCTCATATAATCGCCCCGATCGTTTCTATCGCTTCTATCACTTCAAAAATATTTCTTGCGAGACAGACGGTCGCTAACGTCTGCGGCGATTGGGGCGATCACGAACGCTTGGATCGCCCGTTCTATCTTTATAGCTTCTCTTTCCCTTCTTCGCCGTCAAAACAGCAATAACTGAGAAGATAGGAGGCCAAGAGTTTTGCTTTTTATTGAAGGCTGCCATTGTGTTGGATTTAGGACTAAAATAATTGTTTGTAGTAGGTCATCGCACATACCAGGCGATCGGGACGATCATATGAGAACCCCCGATCGCTTACAATCACTTCGATCGCCTACGATCCCGACGATCGTCTCAGTATTTGCAAACGATCGATGCGATAAAAAAGATCGGGCGATCATATGAGAACCAGGCTTTAGCATGTATGCCAAAAACCGAAATTAAAGGTGGCAGTTTTAGTTCCGTGTAAGATTAGTTAAGTCGGCCAGTAGTTCTTAATTTACAGCACTTGTAGCGAGCTTTTGTTATAAGGCCCATGCTAACGAATTTTTTTTACCATCTTTCAGTTCATTTGAACTTTGAAGTTTGAAGTTTGAAATTAAGCTAAAAATATTTTTTATCACTCAACAAAAATTTGCGCACTACACAGAACAAATGGATACTTAGCAAACTGCCCTTTCGTAGGAACCTGTTATTTGCCGTTTATAAGCAAGTGATCTAACGTGCACGTTGCTCATTCAAAGGCGCGGTACCCTAGATATAACTATCTCCCCGATGATTCTCTAACATAATGGTCCCATTATTAACTATTTACAATCATATGACTTACTGGTGCATTCGTAAAGAGTGTTGATTTCCTGTATATCGATCTGTGTGAAGCCAGTTCTCTGACCGAGTGCTCTTAAAGGGTCCTTGATGGACCTCAGAGTGGGTCTCCCGTTCTTGGAAAAGCCATCTGTACCATAATGCATGATGCTATCATAATCGTACGGGACCTGAAGAGTATCAATCCTGCCTCGGTCGTACTTGTTAAAGTTGTGCGCCTCTCCTGAACAAAAGTAGTAAAATGCAAGTGACATACCTTGAAATTTCAAACAAAAGCCTAGTACGCTTATATTCTTATCCTTTCAATTGGGCTTAATTTTGAGGAGAACTTGTTTTCGGATTAAAATTTGCGTTTCAAAAATATTTGGGTTTCTATATTAAGACGGGATACTGTGACTGAATTTTTTAGTGCATACAAGAATACCACATGGTACAACTCTCTAAAGACAATAATATGAAACCCAAAACACGCCCTACAATAGGGGCTTAAAATAGGAAAAGTTTATCTTTAAATTAAAATTTAAGCCCATGGCTTATAGTTAAAATGTGGGCGTGAGTTTTGCCTTTGAGAGTTTTGGGGGCTTACAATTCAAATTTTTTTCTTGGGGGGGGGGGGGGGGGGGTATTTTTGGCAAAGTTGTAAATTTCACACGAACAAAGTATTTCCTACAATAGAATCCTTGACAATTTTGAATTGATTTTATTTGCTTTTTCTTTCAAGGTGTAGTTTCATCTACAATATTGTGCGCAACGGTGTATGATGTGTAGCGCAGGAATCAGCGACTCTCCACCATCCAAAACACGGTGATTCGCTTCATTTTTTTTTTCACATTTCTCCTCTGGCAGCAAAAACTCTAAACAGGTGTGCTTAAGTCTTCTTTAGTGGCTACTTCATCATGACATTTTCGACATGTAATTATAAACATCAGACCTTTATTGCTGCGTTGTAATGCAGCACGAAATAGAGGGGAGACAGGTGGATCTGCACTTCCCGCATTCCGCACCCTTAACTCCCGTATCCCGCCCCTTCCTTAGTGACCCCCGCCTCTTTGTACGATTTCTATTCCAAGATATTACGCAACGTTGCAAAAGTTTCCCAATCCGGTTTCCGCAACTTAAGGAATCCTGCTTTTTGTCCTCCCTTTTCCCAACTCCTGTAGAGTCCCCACACTGTTGACTTCCAGGTTCCCGCCACCCCCACCCCCCACACACAAAAATAATATATCTTGTAGCCACTTTGACTGAAGCCATTGTGCGCAATATAAACTCACCGTCCATGATGTTTTCCCAGAGCACTTCTACATACTGATTTCTGTCAGGTCGTGACTGTTCGTGCCAGAAGCCAATTGCGTGCATTATTTCATGCATGATTGTTCCTTTGTGGTTACAACCGCTGCCCAAAGAAACTTCTTGTCCGTAGTTGACTCTCCAGTATTTTTTACCCACACTTGACCAGCATCTAAATAAAGGAGAGAAAATGCGGGCTCAGCTGCCTGCAATATATACCCAATAAAGCTGTGAGCCGAAGTAATTATCTATTAACTAAACATCACTTTCGGTAAAGCAAGCGACACGCAAAGGCAGTTTCTTTTTTTTTTCACTTAGCTGCTCGGAAGTGAATTGTACTTTGCTAATCACCTCCGAGTTAACCAATTTCTGATCTTGTAGAGTCTTTCTCTTCAGTTAGCTGCTCGGAAGTGAATTGTACTTTGCTAATCACCTCCAAGTTAACCAATTTGCGCGCGTGAAAAGCACTATTCACTTGTGTGGTATATACTAAGGTCTCAATAATCCAACGCGCACTAATTTTCAACTAGGTATTGCGCGCTTTCGAAATTAAACAACCAACCAAGTGGTATTGTCTTAGCATAAGCCAATCGCTGGTCGTTAACTAACAAAAAATATTGACAAAAAACCAGCGTTTTATGAACGGTAAGATTTTGTTTAATAGTTTTTGCTTGTGACGAATCAGACACCGCACGCGCATGCTCCACGGGGTTCACTGCTGACCAGCACCTGGGTAGCCAATCAGATTGCGACTATAATCAATGGTCAGTTGCTGGGTTGTCTAAAGTAAACTAGACCGACTCATTCCTTACCCATCTCGGTGTACAAACAGAAGCCAGTTCGGTTCATTAGTTCTCTCGACAAACGTCAGACAAGTGTGTTTGTGGTACTCTGCTATAGCTTGAAGGACACCTGTCTGATAATCGACTGCAACAGACAAAATAAATTAATAATTTACCTTTATTTAGACACGGTGAGGATTAAAGGTATAAGCTTGTGGGGCCGTGTATTTCCGATCGTATTGAGGCCCTATTAGCGGGGGTCCGAGTATCTCATTAATTTTTGGCCTAAATATCCCGTATCCCATTGATTCTCATTAAATCCCATTAGTTCGATATCCCACAATCTCATTTTTCCCGGAAATAACCCGGATCCCTATAACAGCTATAATTTTCCCCCAAATATCCCGTATCCCTAACCCCTAATGGGGCCTCCGTATTGAAAATTGAAAGTGTTGGTTTTGAGGGAGAGAAGAAAACCGGAGACCCGGGGAAAAACCGTCGGAGTAAGCGCGACACGACAACCAACAACAAGCTCAACCCACATATGAAGCTGGGTCCGGGAGTTGAACCCGGGCCACATTGGTGGGAGGCGAGCGCTCTCACTACTGTGCCATCCCCGCTCCCCAAAATGATAAAAGAAAATTGGTACATGTCGCAAAAGTATATAGAGCGGTTTTCACTTGAGTGTCGTAAGTTAATTGCGTTTGCTTTGGTTTTGCATTACTACGCTGAGTGATTGGCTAAAAAATCTCGCGCCACTTTCTAAGCCAATCAGAACTAAAACCAAAACCAATCGTGACTCGCTCGCGCACGTTTTCCCGCGCTTCGTGTCAGCCACATGTATTTGCTTCGAGTTTTGTTTGGTTCACTGGATTGTCTGTGTTCTTTGTGATTGGCCAGAGTAATTACTTTGGTTTTGGTTTTACGGCACTCAATTGAAAACTGCTCTAGCATACAAAAACAACATTTTTTTCGTCTGTTTCTTCCCACTACATTAGGAGCCGTGGCGGTCGAAAGATAACGCAGTGGGCACAGTGGGCTCCGAATCGAGCTGCCCGGGTTCAAGTGCTAGCTCGAATCACTGCCGTGTGAGCTGTGTTGATGTGTCCTTGGGGAAGAAGACGCTTGACTCTCAAAGTACTTCAATCTACCAATATATAATTAAGCGTAAATGGGTATCAGCAAAACTGTTAGGGTTACTTTAATTAAAACCAGCCTCCCCAGTCGAAAATAGAGCTCAGTCAAATCTCCAAAGCGAAAAATGATTTTAAAGGGACTATGTCACGGATTTTACCAGATTTTTGAACAGCCAAAATTTATATTTTTGTCGCATGAAACCTAGAAATAATAGTCCATTTTTATTAAAAATTGCTATATTAGAGCACTGAAACTGTAACTACATGTAGCATAATTATTGGCTGCGAATGGCGCGGATGGAAACGGATTGCAAATTGTTTCCGCGCGTCTTCAAAAAAATCGATATTTATAGCCGTAGCTTGATTTCTATCCACAAATTAAGGTTATATCTTCCTTAAGATGTTCAAATATATTGTTTTTTATGGGTTAGGTTGCTCTTCCACTAATTTCAGAACAGTTTAGACCAAAAGTCTGCGAAATCTCCGTGACATAGTCCCTTTAAAATGTCTTTATACAGAAGCATATAACCTAGGTGATATGCAACTGCTTTATATTAATGGGAACATCAGTGAGACAGCGAGCTTTCTTCATAATCCAGCTGCTGTAATATTCTTACCCGGAAGACTTGGATCGAACTTGTAAGGGATGACTTTGTTCTGCCAAAGAGTCATTCTATTGCGGTTAGCATTTCGTTTTTGTCGGCTTTGCGGTAGATCCCCGTCAACATCGCCTTGCTCTCGTGTATCCACGAACCTCCGATCAAACGCGGACAAAACGATATCACCCTCATACAAAGATTTAGCGACGCCTGCAATAGTAAAAGGAATTGCATTTAAAATGGTGAATTAAACAACCAGGACACTTGGTGAAGCGTTTTGTGAAGTCTTACATGGCATGGCAAACTACTATGTCGAAAAACCGCAGAAAAACAATTGTTATGCCGTATTTGCTCGCTCAAGCTCCCAGGGTCCTTGTGAAGTTTCAAGGTTTCCATTTTCACTCTTCGTTTTGTTTTTGACCATGCAGAAACCTGGAGTAATTCTGCCTTTCCCTACTTCAAACATTCATTCTGACTGGTTTTCAAGGATGTGGAGCTAGTTTAGTTTATATTTTTAAAATTTCGTGATTGTATAGGCGGGCCCTTTTTCAAGGAGTGGCGCGTTTAAGCGAGAGCGGGCGCCCATGGTTTTTTCATTCATCTTGAAACTTTGATCTTGTAGTTTACGTTTGACAAAAAAAAATACAAAAATATGTCCTTTAACGTTGTTGCTTCACTAAAGTAAAATTAATGAAACTATCTCCTCACTCGCCTTTATTTGCTTTGTTGAGGTGACTTGAAATTTCCTCCTCTTCTTCTGCGTCTCTTTCAGCTGACAAAAATATTGCTGAACAGTAAATATCGCGCAGGGAATAGCGGGTATTCGGGGGTGGGACCACACATCACGTGTTTTTTCCCCCGAAGTTTTCGAATCAGCACTGTTTTGCAGCAAGAATAGTATTTGTTTACTCTAGTCTTATAACAATTCAAGACTGCGATAAATTCGTCGTTGCCCCGCACTTCACATTGTATGTTGTTAAGGGGGGGAGGGGGTCATTTGAAAAAGAGGGTCGAGGAGGGGGCCGGGATGTTGGTCGTCTCGCTTATTGGTGTAAATTAAGGTATTTTGGTAACACTAGGGTAGGAAGAAATTTTGGGGGCGGGGGGGGGAAAAAAAAAAAAAAAAAAAGAGAAAGAGAAAAAAAAAAAGAAAAAAATGGTATCTTTTAGGACTCAACACGCCTAGATTAGTCTCCTTTAAAGGTTTTATTCCAATATGCCAACAAGCATTTCCGTCGCTTTCATATACGATTTCTCTTCTCCCTCCCCCCCGGATGATGTTCCTCCTTCTACCCCCTCCCCCCGGATGCTGTTCAGGTTGTGTTCGCTCAGGTGTTAGCTGATATGTCAGAAATCTCTGACTTGAAAAACATGCTTAGCAAATAGATTCACCTAGCAACAAAAACTCATACAGTTTTATTTCAGGCATACTCTTCAATGTGATGTTGATTTTGTGAGTTTTGAAACAAAAGCTGTAAAACATTTCAAGTAAAGTGGACACATTGATTTTCATTCAACAAATACAGCACTGGTAAAATTTCGCGAAAGCCTTCCACAGCAGAAGCTCAGTTTAAAATAGCTCGTTGTAAATGTCAACTGAGCACTGAAAACCTTAATGAAAATTTCGACTCTGTGTACACTAGTATTGAATCTTGAATGGTCCCCCGAAGTCACTTTCAGTCAGAAAATGTGATCTCAGCTGCCACTAAAAAACACACAACGCACGTGCAAGGATTGCTTTATGTGAGAATCTAGGCCGGTAAAAATAATCCAGACACTGCTAAATATATCTCAAGGATAACTCTGTCGATTCTTTTTTTCTTTTCTTTTTTTTTTTTTTTCGTTTGTTTGCATGGAACGTCCCTTTTAACGTATTCTGTTGGCTTTAAAAAAAATTCTAATGCCACGAAGGAATGTGTTGAAACTGAGCGCTGGACAACAAAACAGTTTAGTTATTATTTTTAATTTTATTTTGAAGTGGAAGAGGGAAAACTAGGTACTTGGAAACTTAGTGTGGTGGCTTGCTGTAAAAGAAATTCCCCCACAAACTTACTTGGTCGAGATTAAACTTTAAATAAATACTCACTTGTTGGGAAGCCAAAGCTGCTGTATAGCATCGAAGCCAGAACCACAAAAACAAAGAAGACACCTTTAACGGCCATTTTCGTCCCCGGTTATATTAAATTCAGACCGTAAACGGACTTCTTATGGATGCAGTGAAGTTTCTACACCAGCGTACTTCGGGTGGTTGGGAAATAGGAAGACTTTGACGCAGTTTCGCCCTTTATGTGCCCAGAGCTCAGAAATGTTCAGATGCCATTTTCCCAAGCTAATAACCGTATTCCGTTGGTAACTTTTAAAAAAATTTACAAAGCTCTATAGAATAGGTGACAATGTATCCTCACACTTTCCATAGTCTTGCTTTGATTGGACGAGAAATGCCAAAGACAATAATTCTACGTTACATTCTAATTTTTAGCGACCGAATTACGAAAGAATTGAAGAGAATATTAAAATGATACCGTATCAAATTACATTTAACCTTGGCAACGTTTTAGGACTGAAGTAGTGCTCCGTGCGAATTTATATAATTAGAGAAACGTACAGCAAAGATCTGTTATTGTTCAAACTAAAAAGAAGGACTATTTAGACAGACGTTTTCTTGTTAGTGTTCCAATACTTCACACGTTTTATTAAACTACACAACTGTAAAAAAATTATATGTGTGATTTTTCATTTTCAATTCGTGGATGCTATTGCAAAAGTAACAGTTGCTATTTAAGTTTGTGTTTAGCTAGCCACTCTCCGTTGCATCCTATAGGAAATGGGCCTCTATTTCCGCCCTTTGAAGAACTAATAAAAACATCCAAATTGGTTTAATGGAAAACGTCAGCTTAACGGAAAACAAAAATATTCAGAAATCAAAATGATTATGGTGTTAAATTTCTAGCAAATCGACAAACATTCCATTTGCGTAGTTTAGCAACCTTGGTTATTGGAAACTATTTTGAATAAAAAAATAAGAATTGAGGATTTCGTAGAAAGCCTTACGTACTATCGTTCGGATGACATTTAGAGGCGGCTTAAGAGATTTTCAGACACTGGACTAACAAAAATGAACAGTTAACTCCAAGAATATACTTCAACAAGTCCCAAGGTACCCTGTTAAGTTTTGATAAAAAAAAACCCTGGTAAAATACAAATTTTATGAACTCTTAAGCGACAAAATACCAGCCTTTTTTATTATAACTAAACTTTTCTGCCTCGGATCCTTAGATGTTTTGCACGTAGCCACCATTTGAAAAAAAATCACGATTTACTTATAGCGGATCACACGTCAGCGGCATATTCAATTTGCTGAATTTCGTTAACGATTTATTTTCAAAATAAACACAAATTTTATTACTAATTTTCTTTATTTACACAAATAGATCAATACTGTGGTTTTGTAAACCATGTATATGCACTGCGGAGGGCGTAGAAATGCAATTTTGAAGCAGCTTTCAAGAGGCTCTTCGGTGCTAGCAGAAACGCCGGAAAACTTTAATGACCAAAAGAAAGCGAAGCCGCGTAAAATTGGGTTTTGACTGGATTTTTAAAAAGCAGTCCATATTAGAGGAGTTTAATTATAACAACTGTTACATAAAAAAGATGCAAGAGATAGTCGATTTGAAATGGCGGGCTGATTTCCACATACAGAAAGACATTGACAACATACCGTATTTACTCGAATAAGCGCCGCCCTCAAATAAGCACCGCATTTGGGACAAAAAAGTGATAAGCGCCGCAGTCTCGATGCGGCGTTATTTGCGAAATTCGGTTAAAATAAAAACAGCACTACAAAGCAACTCTAAAATTGGACATTTCTTTTCATCGAAAGCGATGTTTTTCAGTTCAAAGTGATTGTTTTGCCTCTCGCCCATTAGTTTTTCTATCCAACATTCTTACAACTTAGTTCTGTAAATGTTGTGAAGGCCGCGAACCTTGCAAGGACAGCTAACGCCTCTGCTCTCTTCAGCAAGAGACGAATACTGACAATCAAAAGACGCTATTTTTTTTATTAATGTAAAAGGTTAGATTTTGCACAAACGAACTTGCCAAACCGACTTGTTTATTATTGTCTTTTAAAATGATCAACATCTAATATCCCCTTCGCAATTTTGATGCATCAAGCAAAGGAGACATTGAGGCCATAAGAATAGGGAAAATAATCAATTCAATACCGGTGAATGACCCTTCTTGAAAATCTGAAAATGGCTGAGATGGGGCCGGCACACACAATTGACTACATTTGCGACCACCGACCACATGTACTGCATGATCTATACATGTCTATACTCTCATCGATCGTAGCTCTCGGCCAGTAATGGTTCCTTGTTCCTTTCTTGTCTTGTCTTGTTTTTGTTTCTGTTGTTGTTATTGTTGCTGTTGTTTCTTTCGGTGGATCGTGGAATAAGAGAGGGAGATCTTCGTGTTCAGGTTAAATATTGTAATACGTGAAGGCGAGTTATGGCAACTTACATCCCAGACTCTCTCCTCAGAGACAAGGGAGGGAAAGGAGAGAGCCTAGGATAAAGTCGGCTGAAGCAACAGTCCATTTCGCAGATACGTGCATTTTCGTTCTTGACTTTTCTTCGCCGATTTTTTCGCCCGATAGACTTTTCCCCGCCCCCACTAACTGCCCCTGGGTCTCCGAGGATGCAGATACGGCAGCTATATTGATTTTGCCCCCAGGGCATCCTATAATGCTCATTGATATGATTTATTCTTTTATTGTGATATTCTGTAATTACCATCATAAAAACTCTTAAATATTATAGGATGCCCGGGGGAGAATCAACATGGGCACTGTATCTGCAAAATGGACTATGGCCAATAGTCGTGCCATACCAATTCACGCAATATACACGTTGAAACTGTTACATGTAATGTTGTAAAAGGGGGAAAAAGAGTGTACTTCTGCGACATGGCACGCACGGTGCACTTGCGGGCTACCTTTCACCTTATGCCCAGCCCGTGAACAAAAAAAAATTCCAGATAGTGTCGGGCGGCCAGAACAAAGTCGCAACTTGACTTAGAATTTATTTAAAACCAAAACCAGTCAGCGAAGGATGTCTTAGTAACTATCAGTTTAGTTTGAATCGCAAATTTTACACGATTGACGATCTAGCCTGAATTTAGCATCTTTTTGGGGGGGGGTTAGGCTTCACGATTCAGATCGACCAGCTTGGCTGCTGCCATCTTGGATTACAAAGACTGAGAGACCCAGGAGATGGCATTGTTTCTTGATATCCTTAGGTTTGGAGGCAAAATGAGAGGAAAATGTGAAAACTTCTCTCCACAATGCGATCCTCAGGAACAGGTTAGAATTGGACACAATTGTCTCTTATTCGCGAAAAACAAGAAGTAGCAGCCTTGATGTTAAATAGCTTTATTTTGTTTTCGCTCAATGCATAATAAAAATAGCAGTCATTCGACACATAATTCGTTACTACTGAATGCTATACAAAGATTTGAGAGCAAAGAAAATTAGCAATATTAGAGGACAGAAGCAAGTGAAGGTACCGAAGATTTCAATTGAAGAAGAAAGAACATGAATATAATAGCTTGTGTAATAATTATTAGTAATATTATTTTACAGTACAGTGGCGTGCATCCCCAGTATTAGGCCAGCTAGGTTATTAACGAATGCATTTTTGGGCGAGGGGGGCGTGCATTCATTTACAGCGTCATGCAGATGGTAGGGACAGTTAGCACGTTAGATTTCCCTCTTTCAGTTTAATATTAGACTCTGATGTAATTCCCTATCTCGAACATAACTCAAACCTTTTTAATCAGATTGTGAAAGTTTTCCGTTAGAGAAGTAAAGTAACAACTCACAGGAAACTATAGCTTGCGATGAGGCGCCTCCAACAAAGCGAAAGTAAAGGAAGGGAGAGCACACAAAGGAAAGAACGCAAGGACAGCAAAGTATCCCCTAAAGCGCCTGCTACGTGGGCTAAAAAAGTCAAGAGAAAACTATACAGAAAGGGTAAGGTAGGAGATCAAACAGATCGACACACACACACGCATCACAAGAAACCATTTTTTTACAAACTGTACACCACCCTCACTCTTTTACTTAAACCTTAACGAATTTTTTTTTTTTTTTTTTGACACATGGAACACTGGACTAGAATAAACTTCAACCAGGCTCTTGTCTTTTTCACGTATATACTCTATCCCAGTTTGTCTCTAGGTTGCGTGACAACTTGAGTTAAATGCATATAAAACAGTGGACAGCGGCAGCAATCGCAGCAAAAATAAATTACTTCGCTTTAGCATCTGCTGTGGCGAGTCTTTACACGTACATGTAGCAGCACTGTTATATATACAGGCGGAATTTCTACGATATAATAACTTTTAAGTGGACTTCATTTTGGCTTGCAACCTGGAAAATAAGAACAAAAATGTTACTCAATTTGAAACTCTTTGCTTACCTTCTTTCAATATGTATGACCTCATTGCTCAGCTAGAAAAACATCGCACTAGTAACGCGACCTTATGCGAAAATGGCTGCCGGTTTTGTTTTTTTTGTTTTTTTCATCTCAGGTCACGTTTCTAAAACTACTGATGGTGACACTTCAAATGTTACTCTGCGAATTTGCGACTGATTTAAATGTAAAAGAATTGTGTTTTTGGAAATATAAATGTCCCTCTACTTTCTAATAAGACAGGAGTATAGCCATGACACTCCATCCATTGATTACCTTCGACTGGATCTTAAAAGATTAAGTAATTAAATTCTATCGACCAAACGTTTCTTCTGGGCCAAAAACCTTACGGCGGCCACATTTGCACTGAGTCCTACATGTACAATGATCTTTGGTAATTCAATTACCTGGTTACTGTTGTTGCTGTGCTTCACTTGGTGTGAGTGATGCTTGTTCAGGGGTGGCGCCTGGCTGCTGAATGTAACTTCCTTGTGGTGCTGCTACAGCTACAGCTGTCACTCCAGTGTGTGGATGCTGCTGGATCTGGTAAATCTTTGGATAATGAACAAGAAACACAACAATGACTTCAGAGTTACATAAGAGTACATCAGAGTTACGGCCCAGTAATACGGGCAACATTTTCATTCAACCTGTCTTGCAACATTATCGCATTGCAAGTTGAAAAGTTTTGTTGCACGTATTGCATGTTCCTCCCGTTGCAAGTGTGCAACATGTCACGAATTTGAACTCATGTTTACTAACACCGGAGGTAATACGAGAAAACACTTTACATGTAAGTCACTTTACAATTTTGGCCTTTACTAGAGTACGTTATAGGGATAAGTGTGTCACATGTAAGTTTGCTATTTTCAGTACTCTTGTTAAAATAGATTGAAAGTATATATGTAGTTTTCGTTTCCTAGTTTGCAAATTAATGTTACCGAGTAACGTGTACATGTACACATGTACTATTCTTCTAAGTTGAGAAAACAATGTTTCGGTTTGGGACAATTAGAAAACACTCTATAAGCCTTAAAACTTTATCCTTTCTTTATTCATTCATTATTGTACCTGGCCACCGGAAGTAAACGTGAACTCCGTTGGTTGAGCAGTAGCTTGCTGTGCTTGCTGTTGAGCCTGCTGTTGTGCCTGTTCAGCAGTCGTCTGCGCAGGTTGTTGTCCAGCCTGTTGTTGTTGCGCTGTTTGTTGTTGTGCTTGTTGTTGACCTGGCGGCTGTTGTTGCTGCTGCTGCTGTTGGAGTTGCTGTTGGATTTGCTGCATACGGATGTACTGCATTTGAGCTGGGTTGAAAATCTGCAAACAGACAGGAAAGTGTTGCAATGAATTGAATCTGATCAAATGAAAAACCATTCAGTTCTGAAGGTAATGACCCTAGTATTTTTAAATTAAGCAGTCTTTTTCTATCTTTAATTTTGGAGGGTGGCTACTTTCAGATAGCTGATTGTGCACCACATATTGCCGATCTCAGATAAAAAAAAATGTGTTTTAATTAATATAATAAGAATTTGGTTAACGCCAGAACAGATAAGCTCTGGTCTGATGAGCCACTTGGCTCGACAGCAGGCTAGCAAAGTAAACAGTGAAGATTGAGCCTAAAATTAATTGTGTTTCTACTCACTGGATACTGCACCTCACTTTGTTCCTGTGGTTGGTTCTGTATCATCTGAGCCTGTCCTGGCTACAAAAAGTTAAGATTTGCATTACTAGTTTACTATTAATTTTTTTTTTTTTTTTTTTTTTTTTTTTTTTTTTTTTTTTTTATTTAAAAAAAAAAAAAAAAAAATAAAAAAAATAAAAAAAAAAAAAAAAAAAAAAAAATTAAGTTATGCATTTTGCTATCTACTTTAACCTTAACCAAGACAAACCAGCAACAGTGCACATCATGTATCTTTATTTAACCAGAAATCAGCTAGCATTGCAAGTATTTTCTTTCCTTTTGCCTTTGGAACACCGATTCCTAATAAAATAGTTTCATGAACAACACGTACGACCAGCAGGGGTTTGGCGCAACGGTTTCCATTACCAAACATCAATTCTCTGAGCAAAAAGATTCAGTCATTCAAAATTTCCTTAAGGATCAAGGGAATAGCCCCTAAGGAAACCTGATAATTTTATTATGTGCATAGAGCTACAATGCATGTTTCATTAATAGCAGTCATCACACAATGCTTCTTGTTGCATGACCAGTTCAAACAATGGTTGCCAAGAAGTCTACATGTTTTAGAGAAGTACTGAGAGTAACATTCACTGCAGATAAATAAAATGCATCCTAATCCTAATATATGCTTGATGTGCATGTTTTGCTACTTGTGGGCAGACCTTTGCAGTCAATGGCCGATTCCCTCTATAGTGCGTGCCTGCCTGGAATCATGGTAGATGTATCCATTGTTGGTAAGTCTGGCGCATGGTTTGATGAATACAACAACCATGATTCCCTGCAGGCGCGTGCCATACATGTAGAGGGAATCGGGCATTGCTATAAACTTACTGCCATGGTAACAATCTGTTGTTGTGGCACACTAGTGATGATAGCCTGCGGCTGCGTGCTGACAGTCACTTGCTGTTGTTGAACTTGTGCTGCCATCTGCGGTTGTGGTTGTTGTGCCTGCTGCGGTGCTGGTTGTCCTTGTTGTTGCTGTTGTTGTTGTTGCTGCATTGTAACAGCATGATGCTGGGCCAGTTGGAAATAGTATTGTACTTGATCTGGGGCAACTACAGTCTGACGTATTGGGTCCTGACAAAAATCATAACAGTTTTAGCATACTACACGTACATGTATAGTACAGTCAATTCTCACACCTCTCTATGATGGCACTTTTGTATAAAAATTTGTGAAGTTGGCCGGTCCCCACCATACAAGTCATGTACTTCAGTCAGTTTACTGTAACTTAACTCTTTCACATGCATTATTTTCTAAAGTGGAAAACAGACAGTTAAAAAGAACAAAGTTTTTTCTTCCTGGTATAAGATTTTTCAGAGTAGACACAAGATGTTGAATATACTAATATATCCAGTACTAAAAACACGAGAATTTTTTTTTTTTTTTTTTTTGGGGGGGGGGGGGGGCAGTCTTTGCACTGAAACTAGCATACTATACTCATATCCAAGGTTCACTTTTAACCTGTAAAAATTTGGTAAAATCTACTGCAGTAAATGGTAGCAACAGGCTAGCTTATTTACACTGTACATTGTGTACCTGTCGCTTTGGAGGCTTGAGTTCATCTCTTGGCACAATATCAATGAGAAAATCAAACTGGTCAAACTTGGTTATTGCCATGGCAATGTCATTTCTCTGAAATAATTAAAAGAAATCATTAATGTACTTCTTTAATTTTAACACACAACTTACACACTGCAGCAATGCTGCAGTAAATGTTGCAGTCCAGTTACAGCATGTTGTTTTTTTTTTGTTTTTTTTTTTTGTTTTTTTCAACTCTTAACCCATTGACGCCTGAAGGTTTTACGCACGCACCCACCCCTAAATACCTGGCTATTTTACGGCATTGAACGCAAACGTACGAGTGGAAAAAATAAACCATATGCGCAGTAAATTCAGACAAACCATTAGTTTCTGAAGTAAACTTTTATTCAAACTAGACATGTTGAAATATCAATGTATGACCAAAAGAGTGAAAAAGCATAAACAACGCTTACAAAATTACAGAATTCCGACCACTAACTTAACACTAGCACAGCTTTCTATGCGTCCCTTTAATTTTAATGTTAATAAACATACTCCTTTGTATATTCTGAAGCACTGTTGTAATTTTCTAAAGCGATAGACATAATTCAAAGAGCTAAAGCAGAGCTAAACAATGAAGAAGCAAGTCTCCCAAAATAATAGGTGTCAGATAACAACACATGCGCAACAAATCTGTTCGCCTTCAAAAGCATAAAATTCCGCACTTAAAATTGATAAATGACAAAAACTTGAAAGAAACTTTGTTTAGAATTTGTTTTCAGTTAGGCTGAAGCCAAGAAATGTGGTCATAAGCGTCAAAATACCGAAGTTTTTCGAGCCGTGCTGTACTGCACGGCAGAATTAATTATCCACATGTTCATGTCGAAGGCGAAGTTTTAAATTTAGCAGACGGCTTTTGGAGTCAATTGTACACTTAATGGATCTACCGATCCTTCAAAAAATTACATCCAAATTCGAAGCAATAACAGTACATTACCATTTCGTTTTCAGAAGTCTTGAGAAGCTGCATTTAGGCCGTGTTCAAGCCGGTGATTTGAATTCAAAATGCACTTGTAAGCGCCATTACGGCATGTCTTAGCGGCCGTGAAAGGAAAGATGAATCCTTCTTCAACAAGGTTTTAGCACTCTGTACTCCATGGTTTTCCGTTTTAGGGCCACTTAAATATCCTATAGTGTTTCTTCTTTCCTTTTTAAGTCTCAAAGATGGTATTTTTTGTCTTCAGAATCAAAATTCAAAGTCTCTTCGAGATATCGACGTTTTTGCATGAAGTATGAGTCGAAGGTTTATCATGTGCATTGTTCTTTGAACTTATCATTACAGTTGCTTTGTAGTTTAGTTTAACAATTTCCTGTCTTCGCGGAGGAAATGCAGCCATATAATTTTGTCAAAAATGGCTCGTCTGCGCCGGGTATTTATACACATATTCCTTAACATTACACAAATAAACAGTGCAAATTTCACCGAGATCTGACAATTCTATTCTTTAAAATTGCAAGGACCTTTCGAGGCAGTCGATTACGGCAGCGAAATTAGCAAACGAAACAGCAAAATATGCGTTCCACGCTTTGTTTTTGCGACGCCACATTTGAATTGTTATAGGTAGACCGCTGTTCAATGTGTTCAAGGCCGTATCGTTACGATTGCTCCACGAAAAAGCACGAAAAAAAATACGGATATTTCCGACTACTGTCGGAGAAAACATTGCGCATAATTATAATTGAGGCGTAAACAAATCGTTACACTCAAGCTGCGTTTTGTCTAGGCTCTGTGAGGGTCGGATATCAAGACCCAGGATTAAACAAAAGCCATATATACAGTGAATGCTTTCGAATTATATTTGAAGATGAAATACGAAAGAATTTTGCTGTCTTTGACTGAAATTCCACTCGAACTGCGTAGATACGATCGCATGTTGTAAAGACGATTCATGCAACATTGCTGTCAACGCGAAATCTCATCCCTAACGACGTAGGCTGATGACGAATTTTTAACCGCTCCTAAGCTAAAAGAAGCCCCCATCTCTTGCATTATTTTGTTTTAACTTCAATAATATCTTTGAAAAGAGGGAGTTTTTTGGTATGGTTTATTTTTGACGTTTGTAATTTTTAAACGATGTAAGTGCTAGTGATTATTTATTCGTGTTTTAGTTACGCAATCCATTGTTTGTGCGACGCTTTTTATAGATCGCCTTTCAGACACACGTGCGTTGAGATAAGAAAGCTGACATATCACTTTTAAAATTGTTATATAACGTTTGTAAATGTGACAAGTCACGTTTTTTCCACAAGTGATCACCCACAGCGGAAAGTAATCCCTTGAGAAATTAAAACAGTCCCTTGAGAAATTAAAAACGTCCCTTGAGAGTTTACAAATATGTGGTTCCAAATTTTGTTCACATAACCCCTATTCTACGTTTTTAGCTTGTAAACAAGCAAAAACGTCGAAACAAGGCCTTGGAAGTTTGTAAATACGTGACGCCGGGCGCCATGATTTTCTTGTACATTTTCAACGCACGGAATAAGACAAAAAACCTTCTTTCTAGGACCCCAAGAGTTCCCTAAAAATATGCGCAGAAAGCAGATTCTGATTGGTTTATTTGCCCTTATTATCTATAGAACAATAGGAGAACCAAAAAGTCTCCAGGGAGGGAGGGAAAGGGCATTTGTCACGATGCGGTTTTTACGGGCGGTTACGGGCGGCACAGGCATTTTAGGGGTGGTTTTGCACGGGGTTACGGGCGGCACACGTACAAGCGCCAGTGGGTTAACTTTTCATGGTTTGACATACACCAGTGACCACAAATGATCATGGCACGCACAAATACATGTTTTACCACTGATAATAAATATCATTGTATGATTTACTCTTGTAAATGATCAAAACCTGTTTCATTATATAGAAGTAAATTGCATGTACATTGTATATATTTAAAGGGTAGGGTTATGGGTGGAGCAATAATTTTTTTGATTGGACTGTACATTTGGAAGAAATGCTTATTATTGTACCTGCAGTGTTCTTCTCTTGTTATCTTCTGTGTGTATCCAAGCTCTGAGAGACAACTCATTGATGAAAATCTGAGCAGCTTTGGCAAATAAAACAGGAGCCTAAAACAGCCAAACAAATTAAACCATCTGTACTTAAACAATGTCCTCGATACATGAAATTGGACTTTTCAGTATTGCAATTGTATTTTCAAATTATGACACACAAGATTAATTTCTATGCTATAGAATACATAATTTACACCATGGATTGACACAAAAAAATTCAACCAGTTCCAATCCTCACCTCTGCGCTGATCATCTGTGAAATAAGAACAAAACATTGTGAGTACAGTGTAGATGTATTCCTGACAAAAATAATTTACAAACAGGTAACCTGCAATTTAGTTTCTTTTGCATTTAAATCCAATAAAGGTCACCCTTCAGCATTTTGTGTAAGATTTCCCCAGTAATACACCAGTATAGGTGGTGAGAGATATAGTACTATAGAAATAAAATGTCTTGCACAAGCACTGACCTTTACTTCCTCATCTTGTTTCATTATCTTCTTGATTCTTGCTAGTGGTAACTCTTGAATTTTAAAATCATTCTAAACAGGAAAAGAAACAATAGGGACTACATGACTTGTACTGAACCTTCTAATCATTTGAAAAGAAAAGAAAAATGTTCCCCTGTCATATCTTACAGTATTCATATTTCTGATTTCTTGCATTTGCCGAGGCCAGAACGTGGCCAGAAGTTGAGCTGCCTCAGACTGACCCTGCAAAGAATAAGGAACACAAAATTAGAAACAAGCATAACCAAACAAGTAACTCCTCGAAAACTCCTAAACTGATTGGCTATACAGTTACTCATGCCAATCAACCCATAGACAATCGACGCCCAGTGTATTTACATGTACACTGTTCAAGCAAGATCAAGGAAGTGAAATTGGGATTGCAGTGCTACATGTACAACTCCAGCCAGTGATCAGAGTGACAGATTTGAACCTGGCACTTGTAAGCAGATTTGAAGTTTGACACCCTATATATTTTTTCTTTTTGTGTTCAACACTCTATACGCTGCCTCCTACATAAAACAGTGGTTGCATGGTACATTTCCAAACATTCAGTATATACCTGATTCAAGAAACATTGAGAATGACCCATGAAAAGCACAAACCATAAACGATGCGACCCAAATGTTTACAGGGAAATCAGAAAAGAGTAATCGTCGTCGGTGACAGAATGACAGGTTGCGTGAATCGTGCTCATAAAGATCTCAAAGAAAGAAAATATCTTGATTATAAAAAATGGAATATTTCTAAGCTTACCAATGCTGTCTATCCAGAATCTCATTCGGTCTTATCGTTCATGTTTTATGCTTATCATAGAGTCAACGTTTCTTCAATTTGGTATACACAAAT